>NC_063345.1:47539184-47633358 GCF_021869965.1 Rhincodon typus
ATGAGGAATGGACTTTGGCTAACCCCGAGGTGCTTTTCAATTTAAAAACAACAGTGTCTGACAAATAAACAATGCTACGCTGTCAAGTGCAATCAAAAATATAAACTGGCAATTTACTTTTTGTGGCTTTTTCTGAAGAATCTAAGTTTAGTCAACTTCTATCTGGATTGAGTGAAGGAGGATGCACACTACTTTTCCAAGATGGTGCTGTAATTTAAATGTGCTAATAATCTCTCCTATTCTTTCTTTTATAACCATAGCTGCAAACATTTGTGGATTTTTTAATGCTGCAAACCAGTAATAACTGAATCATCATATACTGTAAAATTCTTACCTTTAGAAAGTGATATTTGCATTGCACTGGCAGGCTTATCCATTTTGCACTGATACAATGTTGAGATAGAGAAGCATACACTGCACTAAATTAAAACAAAGCCAGACTGCGGCAATCACAGACTTTTAATTAAGAGTGTGCAGATGCAACAGCTCTCTTGTTTGCTATGCATTTTGACAGGAATCCCAAAGGGCAGTTTAAACCCTACTGTGAACTCAATAATCCTGTGCATTCCATACAACACCAACCTTCCTTTATAGTGTACTGCTGGGTGATAAACGTGCATCTTTCTGTCTCAAAGAAATGCATAGTATCTGCCAGAAATATTCTGGCTCCAGGAGCTTCCCCTAGCCCATGCTGCCTGATATTTTCCACATCATTCCATTCCACCTACTAGCATTCTCGGAAGGTTTAATTTGGGATGCATTTCTCGTCATGTGATATACAGATTATACTTTCAGGCAAATTATAATCAATACATTTCAGAAAGGGATCACGTTTTTGAACTTGCTGATTAGTTAAGGCCATCTTTGAGATATACTGTAGAGATTATATACGGCACATTTTGTTCGGCCTCTAAAATCATATTTGTTTTGTGTTGATGGCAAAGGAATTCATAATTGCCATATATGTTTCAATAAATCCATTTTGGAATCAGGACAGTACTGGTCAATGCTTAACATTCAATAAATCAAAAGTCCAAAATATAAATGGAGAGTTCTCTCATTGAAATTTTGCCCGATTACCATTGACTGATAATGCTGGGGATTGAGGTTATTGGGCTGTTGGGTGGCTCATTATACTACAGGTCTATTTTTGTGTTTCTATAGTGGAGTGGCAGAGGTATAGTGAATGGAAAAGAGGAAGTTTGGATGTCCATTTTCTAAATTTCTCTCAAATTTCTTAAATTTCTCTTTAGTGCTCCCTATCTTACTCTCACGATATTTCACTTTCTTGTGATGAAACCCATTGAAACAAAATAAACATTTGGAAAACGAGGAAAAGAAAAGGCTAGAAGGCATACTTATACTCAGTCCATCCAATATATAGTATAACATTGTGCACTACTTTGTTTGGTTATTAGTAAAAATATCCCACAGAGACAAGGCATTCTAAGCTTTAAAAAGGTTTCATGCAAACAAAATTGTAATGAGCATACGTTTTATTTACTTTACATCCTTTCAAAAAGTGAGAAAGGTTTTGTGATTTCTTTACAAAGCATTCTTTCAAACATCTCAGGGTGTCAGTTGAAGGAGGGAATTCACTGTGGTCAAGTGACCATGGGCCCAATTCTAAATTGACCCACAGCCGGAGAAATCGAGCCTGACAGAAAATTGGCCAAACTAAATGAAACAGCAGCCAGGAGCTATCAGCTCAAGAGACCTTTGGAAACCAAGGTCAAAAGGGGTCATAAAGGTTTATGTACATATGTCCCCAGGTGTCTCAGTTTCCTGTATAGCCTTTAAAATCTACCATTTAATTTATTATACTGCCATTACGTAAATAAACATTCAATCCTTTAACCTGTATTTGCCTTCAGAGTAGATAGGGAGAAACTGTTCACTTTCAAAGAAGAACAGGGAATGAGAAGATACAAATTTAAGGTAATTTGCAGAAGAAGCAAATGTGATGAGAAGTAACCTTTTCCACATAGGGAGTAGTTAGAATCTGGAATGCACTGCTGGAAGTGTCGCAGAGGCAGGTTCAAAAAAAGCTATTAGATGATCACTTAAATAGAAACCATATTCAGGATTATGTGGAGAAGATGGAGAATGGCACTGAATCATAAGGAGAGTCAATACAGACACAATGGGACAAATGATCTCCTTCTTAGCCATGTTAATTCTTTAAGTCTGTGAATCGTTCCCTGAATTTAAGATGAACCATGTTGTTAATGGCAGTAATTTCTCAAGTGTGAACAGTATTTCAGGTTCGTGTTATTGAATGACCATATTTCAATTAATAGCTCCTGAAGGTTTGATTATGTTGTCTTGTTACAAGGAGGTATTTCATAACCTGATATGTGATAATAAAAATGATAATCGAGACAAGCAAATTATCACATAATAGCGCAGTCTGATGCAGCACCTCTATGCCATGCTGGATCCCATGGAGTTTTAAGAGTCAAATCATCATTAAATTGTATGTCTTATACCATGCATGATGTTTGTTCAGGATTCAGTCCGGCTCCACTGGAAACATTTTCATTGTTTCAGAGAGAATAGAAAATCAAACTTCAGCCTCTCTTAGTTTCCATATTCATCCCTGTTTGAAAGCTAGTTACTTTAGGAATATAAAAAGAAGGGGGAAGACAGATCAGCCAGTTTACCCAGTTTATGCTGTTCAGCAGATTGTGAAACCTTACGTACTATCCATTCAAAATTTGCTGTTCTCATTTTTTGAGCCTTTCAGTTTACACACACGCTTCACACTCTTCCTTTCTAAGTGTTCCATTTATCATCAAAACCTTTTAATTTCTGCAACACACACGTCAAAAAGATCTCAAGGACACTGAATAAGTCTTTGAGGCACACAGCATGCTTTCCGCAATCTTCAACTGCACAAATTAATGTTAATAAAAAAAAAATGTGGCTTTTAAGAGGTCTATAGTATTTATCACAACGTTACTTGCTCCTATGTGGTTGACTACAACTGGGCCTTTATCTGCCCTTTAACATCCTTGCTAATCCTTCCTCAATGTTTGCTCCAGGTTGATAGGCCAGTAAACATTATGGCTCATATAGCTATCTACTTTTCTGAACAAATTATCATCCTTGATTTTGAAACAGGGGCTGCTGTTCGTTGCTCACATAATCCTGTAGGCACTTTGTCATGATGGTGGTAAAATGCTGTGTATAAGTTGACTATGTAGTGTAAATATAACGAGAATAGCGTGTTTGGCTACAAAGCAGCCTGAAAGCTGTGTTTAGTCACAAAACAGTGACTAAACTTCAAACAAGCAATCTTCTGGGGCTTGGATGTTTTGTGCCTTGTTGACCAGCACAGAGTACCATACTCAATGTGCAGCTTGAATTTACTGGTTTAGCAGGCGATCTAAACCTTATGCTCTATGATTGGACAAAGTAGATCAACATTCTGATTGTTGCTCTGTGATATTTGAATGTTATAACTCACAGACCTCCTTCACCTTTGTCCCTGCTATATGGACACCACATATCTCGTAAACATGTCCTGACTTTATTTATTTCACATCTCTACTTCATACTATTTCCTATCATTTAGCCTGCCTGCAAGTTTTGCCCTAGATCCTAATTAGTTTACTGCTTCATCAACATTTATGACCTTTTAATTTAGTCTTGGTTTGTTTCTGGATCATTTATGCAGATTAGGAAGGTGGGACCCCTTTGGGAATGAGTTTCTGGACAACCTACTTACTACACATCTCAGCTTGGCATCTTGCGAAACTAGATACAGAAATAACTTGCTTTTGAATTAGTGGGACCTTTTTTTAAAATTAATTAATATCTTCACAACAATCATTAGTAGTTTGCGGCTGCAACCTCACTTGGCATTCCTTGGGTACCAATCAGCAAGGAAATCTTGCAAAGAATACAATCTAATTTTCTTCAACTTGAAATATAATCCAATCATTTTACACCTTAATCTGTTATGAAATTGATTTGGAACAGTTTTACAGCAGAAGTTAAATTCCTAACCAATCCAGAATAAATTCTTGCTACAGGTAATCCTTGCAACGTACAGAATTGTACTTCTTTCTTGACTATTTCTGTCTGTTATATCCTTTGTGTTCTAACACTACTGTTAATTATTAATATGTCAGTGCTACTGTCTCCACAGGAGCAGAGTGTCAGCTCAGGAATCCTTTTTTTAAGGGTTTTAAGGGAAGACCTGACCATGGGTAAGGGCAAGGTGGGCATTCTAAGTCTACTCTTGTGGGTAGAAGGGTCCTTTTGGTGATTTTGCTGGAAGCGGCCTCAAAATTGGCCATTTCTGGAAGCGTCATTCAATTACCATTGACATGTGGGCTTTTGACGCTGGCAGTTCAGTCAGTGGACTGGCCGCTTTGAAGTCTCAGCAACAGCAGGCAATTTGGAAAGTTCAGCGGCTGATTCTAGGTAAGCAACTTAAAAGAAAAAAAAATTCAGGGGGCAGAGGCATGGAGAGGAGCTAAGTCCCCCATTGTGGTCATGGGTATTTGCCTCCTTGCCATGGAAATCTTGATCCCAAATGGCCTCCAGACTGCTGTGGAGAGGCTGTGTCCATTAAATTGATGATCGCCTCACATTGAGGGAGCATGCTCATACACCAGAAAAATGTTGATAGGCCCAAAGGAGCAACCCCGAGTAGGTCCTTTATTATTTAGTTTGGCTGTCCAATTCCATTTAGTGGTCTTCCGATGACAATCTGATTTCCTGCATGGTTAAGTCGGTCTGATGTCCCACTATTTTGCATCACACCCCCAACCCAGATTATAAAGATTATAGTCAATTCAAAGGAAAATTAGATGGAGTGAATAATGGGGAGCCGTTTTGTTGTACATACATCAGAAGTTGAATCTGCTCGCGCTGACTGTAAAAACGTAGCATTCCAAGTTTTATATAACCAACTATGTCAACAGACTGGTCAGAGATAGGCTGGCAGGTGGAAGGGCTCATAAAATGTGCAGCTGGTTTCCCGCCATCATGGGATATATCCTGAACCAGGAATGATAACAGCTTATCCAGTTGCTAGGTTGAGTGAGTGAACAATCAATTCAGTTAACCGGCCAGCTATCAGCCACTTTATTCCCCTGCTGGCTATGGGCAAACTATCAGGTACATCGTGGTCATCTCCCAGCAGCTTCCTGATGGCAGACATCCTTTCTGGCAGGCACCATGGCCCACAGAGAAACCCGTTGGCAGCACAGGCTGCTCCTAGGGCCCAGTGTGGTAGGGTTCACCCTAGTGTGGCCCTGCATTGGAAAGGTTTCTTATCCACCCTCTGATTAGCTCTGCAGCTCTGGGAGACTGCTTGCTGCTCTAAAATGATAGTGGCCCTGGTAGCTGCTTCTTTACTATAGCCACAATGAAATGGCTCCCATGGTTCCATCATCCTCTTGTGTTTGTCTAGGACACACTTTACATTCTGGCAACAGGACTTTATTACTTGAGATAAGATTTAGCCCATTGTTTCTGCATGTTCTACCTAAGTACAAATTTACAACTGCAATCAGATGTACAACAGTGTACAATGCTGTAGAACAATAAAATCTATCAAGTTTCATATTATGTTTGAACAGGATCAGGCTGGTTAGGGTTTTTTTTGCTATTTCAATTGCTTTGGAACCAGTTTGGAAGAGAACAGAAGTATTCATGTGTTGTCAGGATTGTTTGGGCTGATGTTTTTCACATTCAAACATTTAATGAATGCTGTAGTTGTCAGCTAGTCCCATGCAGACAGCCCACATTGTTAAAAGTCACAGATACAACCTCAAAGTCTGCCTAAATGTCATGCATCACAAGCCCCGATTCACAACAAGGGATCAATGGTCCACCCTTCAGTTCCCCTCCTTCATCAGAGTTCTACCAAACTTGTGAAATTAATTGGTTAGTGCTTACACATACATTTTACAGGATAACTTTCATTGTTATTATACAATGTGTAGCAGTTTTAGCTCCTCATAATGCCTCCCTCCCCCGTTCCTGCAGTGCACTCTGTCGGACCTGATGCAGGGTTCCTTCAAACCCAAAAGTGTACAGCATGGATGAGAATAGCCACCTTACTGGTGTAACTAGAACAGCCTTGTTGAGATAACAAAATGAAGTTTATTGCGTTACTGCAACAATTCACAGATAATGTGAGTACAATCTCCATTACCATGGAGACTGTTAGGAGTACAGTAGCCTCAGGTCTGTCTCCTAGAAATTTCTATTTTACTCTACCCAAGTCCACAGTGGTTGGTGCTGATTGCACTCAACTAATTTTAATCCTTTCAGAACTATATAGAATGTAATGATAGAGGGTGATTTGGTATCGACCCTAGCTCTGAGCCAGGAAGACAGGGTTTAAGTCCCACTTGTTCCAGACGTGCTCCTGGCAAAGGAACCTGGGAGAGTCTTCAGCCAGAATTGTCTCTTTGGCATTGGGTTGGTCAACTTCAGCACCCTTTAAAGTGGGTGTTCGACTAATGTCCAGAGAGAAACATAAGGCGGGAGGAATGAAAGTGCTTTCCCGTCATTATGCCTGTGGCTTGAAATGGATATTGATTAGGCCCTGGTTCTCCTGGGCAATGCTGAGAGAATGAAACCAAGCGCTCTGAGTTTCTTCCCTGTCCTTTTTTGCCGAGAACTGAATATTCCACAGGAGAGCAGGAGAGGAATTTTGAAGTCTTAATGCTCTTTTTGGAGAAGGAATAGAATAATATTCTGTGCTCCAGCTGAGGGCAGTTAATGATCGTACCTGCCGATCTGCAGGTTCCACGCATTGTGAAGCTGCTTTTACACTGTTCCTGCTAACATTCCTGATTAGGTTTGGTGTAGGCTAGACAAGAAAGAAATTGTCAGCGCTCTCCCTCTGCAACCAGACTCTCTGAGTTATAAAACATATTCTGCTCTGCATTTGTATAAGTCTCATGAATCTATCTCCTCTGCTATTAAGACATACATTAACCCACGCACACTAGCATACACAGCACTTTTCTGGATTTTCTAGCTGGTCGTGTTCACTGAAAATATCCTAATTTAAATTAGGCCCATCTGAATATCCAGACTATGCACTCACTCATGGTTTTGCTTAATCATGCAAAGAGATACTAATTATGAATAAAGGATTTATAAATTAATCTCAATGTAGGTTGAGAGAGGGACAAGACTGACAACTTAACATTCCAGGATTTAGAGTTTCAGGCGAGAGAGAGGGATGTAAAAGAAGCAGGAAAGTTGTGTTACTGATTAGGGAGAATATCACAGTTGTACTGAGGGAGGACACATTGGAAGGCTCATCCAGAGAGGGCATTTGGATAGAGCTCAGGAATCGGAAGAGCAATCACTTTGATGGGATTGTATTACAGCCTCCCACAGCCAGCAGATGATAGAGGTACGGATATATGGGCAGATTATGGAAAAGTGTCAAACCAGCAGGGTTATTGTGGTGAGTGATTTTAACTTCCCCTGTATTAAGTGGGACTCATCTAATGCCAGGGGTTCAGCTGAGGCAGAATTTGTGAAGTATTTTGAAACAAGATGTAAATAATCCACCTAGGGAAGGGGCCATATTACACCTGGTATTCAGAAATGAGCTCAGCGAGTAAATTGAGGCTTCAGTGGAGGACCGTTTTGGTAACAGTGACCATAATTCTGTAAGTTTTAAGTTACTCATGGATAAGTATAAGGGTAGACTTCCGGTGAAAGTATTAAATTAGGGGAAGGCTAACATGGCCATATTAAGCAGGAACTGGGGACTGTAGATTGGGGACAGCTGTTTGAGGGTAAATCCACATCCAGCATTTGGGAATCTCTTAAAGGCCAATTGATTAGAACTCAAGACCAGCATTTCAGGGCTTAGTCAAAAAGAAAATGGAGGCATAAGTTAGGTGTAGGAAACTGAAAACAGACAAAGCCCTCGAATAATACAAAGAAAGCAGGAAAGAACTCAAACAAGGAATTAGGAGGGCTAAAAGGGGCCATGAAATGTATTTGGCAAACAGGATTAGGGAAAATCCAAATGCATTTGTATATATACTACATATAAGGGGCAAGAAGGTAGCTAGTGAAAAGGGCAAGTCTACTCAAGGACAAAGGAAGGAATTTATGTGTGGAGCCAGAGGAAATGGATAAGGTCCTAAACAAATACTTTGCATTGATATTCACAAAGGAGAACCACATGCTGAATGGTGATTCTTGGGAAAGATATGTTGATATTCTAGGTCGATAATATAAAGGGAGGAAGTATTGGGTGTTTTGAAAAGAATTAAAGTACACAAGTCTCCCGACCTGATGGGATCTATGCCAGAGTATGGAGGGAGGCAAGTGAGGAAATTGCTGGGGCCTTAATGAAATTTTTGTATTCTCTTTAGTCACAGAAGATGTCTGAGATGACTGGAAAATAGCCAACATTGTTCCTTTGTGTAAGAAAGGGCAACAGGGATAATCTGGGAAATTACAGGCCAGTGAGACTTAAGTCAGTGTTAGGTAAATTATTGGAGAATATTGTTAGGATTTACTCGCATTTGGCAAAATAATGGCTTATTAGTGATAGGCAACATGGCTTTGTGTGGGGAAGGTTGTGTCTCACAAACTTAATTGAGTTTTTTGAGGAAGTGACAAAGATGATTGACCAGGGCAGGGCGGTAGAAAGTGTCTATATGGACTTTAGCAAGGCAATTGCCAAGGTCCCTTATGGCTGGCTTTTACAGAAGGTGAAGTCACATGAAATCTGCAGTGAACTGGTAAAATGGAGACAAGAACTGGCTTAGTTATTGAAGATAGAGAGTAGCGGAGGAAGGATGTTTTTCAGACTGGAGAACTGTGACCCAGTGGTGTTCCACAGGGATAAGTGCTAGGACCTCTGTTGTTTGTAATATATAGAAATGATTTGGAGAAGAATGCAGATGGCCTGGTTAGTAAGTTTGCAGATGACACAAAAAGTGGGGGAGCTGCGATAGTGAGGAGGATTGCCAAAGGATACAGCAGGATGTAGATAGGCAAGAGATTTGGGTGGAGAAATTCAGATGGAGCTTAATCTGGACAAATACTAGGTGATGCATCTTGGGAGATCTAATGCAGGAGGCAAGTATACAGTATATGGTAGAACTCTTAGTAGCATCAATATAGAGGGGGATCTAAGAGTACAGGTTCACAGTTTCCTGAAAGTTGCAACACATATTGATAAAGTGGTCAAGAAATCATATGGCATGCTTGCCTTCATTGATCAGGGCATAGAGCATAAAAATTGGGAAGTCATGTTGCAGCTAGGTTAGTTAGTTAGGCCACATTTGGAATATTGTGTACAGTTCTAGTCACCACAATACCAGAAGGATGTGGAGGCTTTGAAGACAGTACAGAAACAGTTCACTACGATGTTGTTTGGTTTGGAGGGTATTAACTAGGAGGAGAGATTGGACAAACTTGGTTTGTTTTCACTTGAATGTCAAAGGATGAGGGACATCCTGATAGAAATTTACAACATTATGAGAAATATGGATAGAATGGATGGTCAGAGACTTTTCCCAGCATAGAAATATCAATTACTAGGGGACATAGATTGAAGGTAAAATGTGAAAATTTTGCAGGAGATTTGAGAGGCGAGTTATTTATACACAGGATGGCAAGTATCTAGAATATGCTGCCAGAAGAGATGGTGGAGGTGGATAAAATAGCAACATTCAATAGGCATCTTGACAGATACATGAATAGACAGGGAATAGAGGGATACAGACTACATAGAGGCAAAAGGGTTTTAGCTGAGAAAGGCATCATGATTTACACAGTCTTGGTGGGTAGAAGGGCCTGTTCCTGTGCTATACTGTTCTTTGTTACTTACTAGAATGTAGAAGATTAAGGGAGAGCTAATAAACGTTTTCAAAGGTACAAAATACATTGAAAGAGCGAATGATTGGCACTAAATTTCCATCATGGTTCAATTGGATTTTCACAGTGAACCGACAAGATCGAAGAGCAAGTGGATGTGACTTCTACAATGGGAATTCTCATTCGCCTAGCCCATAATGGACCAGAGATTATATCTGAAAGCCAGTTTACCGAGTCAAATAATAATGACTTTCAAAATGATGGACGAGGACTGGATCTCCACACATGGAAAAGTATTGAAATGCCAACAATCAAGTGGTGTATAGAGCAGGTTACTACTAGAGATGCCCAAGTCGATCCCTATATTCATGTGGTGCCCTGTCAATGCCTCCAGTTAAGAGGGTCCACTTTGTAGAGCACCACTGAAATTCCAGTCCTTGTTGCCTTTTTGTTATTAATTCCCAGTCTGTGGATGTCAGTGGCTGGGCCAGCACTTGTTGGCCATTCCTAATTGCCTTTAGGAAGGTTGGTGGTGAGGTGCCTTCTTAAACTGCTGCAGTGCATTGGTTATAGGTAATACCTGCAACGACAGGAGTGAGAGAGTTCCAGGATTATGACCCAGCGACCCTGAAGGAATAACGGTACGTTTCCAAGTCAGGGTAGCATTGTTGATGACATCTTCCATTACTTTGCTGATGTTCAAGATTAAACTATAGAGCGCTAAGTTGTTGAGCTGGATTTGTTTTGCTTTTAGTGTATCGGACATACCTGTGAATTTTTTACATTGTTGGGTAGATGCCAGTGTCGCAGCTGCTACCAGCATTTCTTTGCTGGGGCATGTTGCGTTCTGGCACACAAGTCCACAGGACCAATGCTGAAATGTCATCAGGGCCATAGCCTTTGAAGTATTCAGTAGTACTTCCAACCATTCTTGATATCATGTAGAGTGAACTGAATTGGCTGAAGACTGGCATCTGGTGTCTGTGTTTCATGGGTTGATGAAACAGTAACAGGATATAAGTTTAAGATTATCATTTTAAGGGTGAAGGGAGAAGTTAAAATAATTTATTCCACATAAAGATTTATTAAAACATGACTACTGAAGCAAAGATCTCAACTTTTTTTTTTAAATAAATAGGTATTTGAAAAGGAACAATGCAGAGGGATGTAGAGAAAAGCAAATGTTGATAAGTCCAGCTGGAGGCTGCTGTACATGACTTTTTAAAATTTATTTGTGGGATGAAGGCATCACTGGCTAGGCTAATATTTATTGCCCATCCCAAATTGCCCAGAGGGCAGCTCAGATTTAACCACTCCTTATGAGTTCCTTCTATGCGATATTAGTATAACATAGGGGAGGTGATGGTTTAGTGGTATCATCGCTAGGCTATTAATCCAGGAACCAAGGTAATGTTCTGGGAACCTGGCTTCAAAACATGCCATGGAAAATGAATGGAGTTTGAATTCAATATATCATCTAGAAATAAGAGTTTAATAGTGACCATGAAACCATTGCTGATTGTCACGGAAAACCTGTCTGGTTCCCTCCTATCCTTTAGGGAATGAAATCTGATATCCTTACCTGGTCTGGCCTACATGTTGACTCTTAGCTGCCTTTCAGGCAATAAATGCTACTCCAGGCAGTGAAAGCCATGAATGAAAAAAAACTTCTGCAATTGTTGTCAATGATCAGTAAAACATATATTCTCGCGAGTGGATTTTCTGTTAAGTAATAAATGATTAAAATAGTGATTTATTGATACCCTTTAATGTTACTGCTAAACAGTTAAATTCAGTCACAGAGATAGCAAGAACTGCAGATGCTGGAGTCAGAGACAATGCAGTGTGGAGCTGGAGGAACACAGCAGGCCAGGCAGCATCAGAGCAGCAGGAAAGTTGACATTTTGGTTCGGGACCCTTCTTCAGAAAAATAGCTGAAGAAGGGTCCCGACCTGAAACGTCAACTTTCCTGCTCCTCTGATGCTGCCTGGCCTGCTGTGTTCCTCCAGCTCCACACTGTAAAGTCAGTCACATGTTTGTTGGGGTAAAAATACTTCTTAAATGACCCTTTTTATCTGTCATGAGAGCATTTGGAAAAATACTTGATGACTGTCAATTTTTGAAACATGAAATCACTCTTCATCCCTTCATAAAATTTCTAGCATTTATTTGTAAGAATAGTGTCTCAGTAAAAAGTGTATAAACTATACAGAAAGGAAAAGAGCCAAAAAAATTGCATTAATAAAGTGCCTGTCATGACTTCAGAATAAGTCAAGTGCTTCAACAACAGTGTCTGTTGCAATGCAGAGAAATATTCTTCACACCAGCACTGTGCAAGAGTTCAACAATGATAACTGATGGTTAACAGGGTTTAGAAGAGTTATCATAAGCTTGTTAATGCAGTTTGGTTTGGGTGGAAGCAGGCAGTGAATGCTGTTGAGATACAGTAGACATTAATAGCTTCAGTGAATTGTCACTAGCTGGGAATAAGATTGAAACAGATATTTCTCTTGTTCTTAGGGATTAATGGATTCCTTGTAGTTTCGTAGGTCGGAAAACCATTACTTTCCACTGCAACACATATTGCTTTTTTAAATTTCATAATTTATATAATTTCTATGGAACCATCCATTGGTTTGGGAAAAGAATTGACACTCGTTTCGTACTAAGTGAAGAAATGAAAGGACAAGGTGTTGGCAGTGAACAGAAAGAGTGACAGCATCATCAAAGTAAAGCTAGAATTGAATGCAAAATATTGAACCCAGTGGTTATGCACTTCAGTGGGGATGTGGTATGAGTTACGAGAGTTGTGAGGCTCTGATTATGAGGATAGATTGAAGAAGATGGGACTGTTCTCCTTGAAGAGTCGAAGGCTGTGAGGAGATTTTAGAGGTTTTCAAAATCATGAGTGGGCTGGATAAATTAGATAGGGAGAAGCTATTCTGTCACTTGTAAGAAAACAAATGAGAGGGCATTGATTTGAAGTGATGTGAAAATTAAGCAAGTGTGATTTCAGAAAAAAACCTTTTCACAAATTGAATAGCGAGGGTATGGAATGCACTGCCTGGAAATCTGGTGGAGACAGATTCAATTGAGGCATTCAAGAGGGCATCTAATGATTCTTCGGATAGGAATGGTTTGCAGAAATATGGGAAAAAGGCAAGAGTTTGGCACTATGTGCAGGCACAAGGGGCTGAATGGCTTCTTTCTGTACCATAGCAGTTCTGTAATCTGGCGCCAAAACACAGGATCACCTATAACCTGCAAAACTGGCTGGAGAGAAACACAGTTAGAGTACGTCATTGATGGCAAAGAACATGCAAAGGATGAAAAGAACCACAAAATCTTCCCAAATAAGGTACTGAGCAGTGAACAAAGCATGTTGATGCCATAACTGATTGTAAAGAAAATAAAATGACAGCAGATAAGAGGCAGACAGAACCAGAAGTGGTGGAAGCTCAAAAATCCTTGTTGATCTTGATTAGAAAAAGTGGTGAACATTTGTCTGAAAGAAAATCAGGGATGGGAAAGACGAGAAAAGGTGTTTGATGATTAAAATGAAAAGATAGGAAGGGCAAATCAAGGGAAATAGAACTCAAAAAGACTAAAGAATATTCAACATGATAAAGAAAAATAACGAATGCTAGAAAAAATCCATTGCCATGGATGAAACATTTGCAAGTAAGGACACCAAGGAAAGTAAAAACAGAATAACAGCTGCTAGAGATAGATTAGGGAAATATACTTACAATTGAGGATGCAAGTAGAGTAACATTGGGGAATGACGATGAAATCAAGAAGTGATGGAGAATGCATTCCATGGATAAAGAATGAAGAAATTCATTTTCCAAAATTTGGGGAATGTTTCATTCGATTGAAAGTAATCAATTTAACTCCGTTCTAACAAAGACAGAGGGAGACAGAAAGTGGGCAACTACAGGCCAATTGGTTTAAAATTTGTGATTTTGAAAATGTTAGAAGCTATTACTAAAGATCTTACATCTGAGCATTTAGATGAATTCAAGATAATCGGGCAGAGTTAACATTGTTTTGTCAAAGGGAAATCACATTCCAATAACTTATTAGAGTCTTTTGAAGGAGTAACATTGATGGTGGATAAAACCAAAATAATGATTGTCCTGTAGTTAAATTTTCAGAAGCCATTTGATAATTTTCTAAGGTTATTGTGGAAAATAAAAGCTCATGATATAGAAGGTACAGAAGTGACAGAAAATTGACTAGCTGACAAGAAACAGACAGTAAGCATATATTGGTCACTTTTTGGTTGAGATGTTGTAATGAATAGTGTGCCACAGGGATCAGAACTGGGTCCTCAACTTTTTACATTTCATACAAATGACAAAGGTATGGTTGCCAAATTTGCTGATCACACTAAAAAAAATGTAGAAAACTAAGTTGTGAAGAGGATGCAAGGAAGATACAAAGGGATATAAATAGGATGGGCAAGTGGGCAAATGTTTTAGCAATTGGAGTATAACATGGGCAGATATGAAATTATCAGTTTTGGCAGGAAGAATCAAGAAGAGACATATTACCTAAATGTTGAGAGATTGCAAAGGTCTGAGATACAAAGGGATTTAGGTGCCCTCATAGATGGATGGCAAAACGTTAGTATGCAGGTACTGTGAGCAATCAAGCAAAGGAAGAATGTTACAACTTATTGTGAAGGAAATTGAATATAGAAGTAGGGTGGTAATGCTTCAATTATGTAAAGCATTGATGAGACCATATCTGGAGTACTGTGTAAAGTATTGGTCTCCTTAGTTAAGAAAGAATGACAATGCATTGGAAACAGTTCAAAGAAGGTTTACTGGAATAATACCTGGGCTGGATTGGTTGTCTTATGAAGAAAGACTTGGCTTCCATCTGCTGGGGTTTAGAAGAGTGAAAAGTGACTTTATTAAAACATATAAGATCCTGAGATGTGTTGACAAGGTGGATCTGGAAAGGATCTTTCATCTCATGGAAGAATCAAGGAAATAAGGCATCACTCATTTCAGACAGAAGACAAGAATTTTATTTCTCACAGAGGGCTGAGAATCTTTGGAACCCTCTTCAAAGATTGTGGAAGCAGAGTCTCTGAATATTTTAAGGCAAGGTCGATAGATTCTTGATAAGCAAAGAGGTGAAAGTTTATCGGGAGTAGGCAGGAATGTGGAATAAACAGATCAGCTTTGATCTTATTGAATGGTAGAGCAGCTCAAGGGTTCAAAGGGCCAATCCTGCCTGAAGTTAAATGTTTGTAAGAAAAACCAAGAAAAAAAGCAAAGACAGAAGAGATAGCTACAAACTACATTTCCTCTAATTTTTCTTGCTTCTTCATTGTCCTCCAAGGTTCACGTGGGGCAGTGGCTTCCAGAACTGGAAATCAAGGTGTCTGCACATTGATCAGACCTTCCGAGCAGCCACGTAGCAAGATAGCTGCACAGACTAGAAAGAACATTGGCTGCAAATTGAGTAATGACATCCAGCATCATTCTAGAAGAAATCAGAACAGCATTGAAATTGTTAGCATGAAGGATCAGAGCCTCAGTGTTCTATCAACATTTTAAATTTGTAATTCCTTTTCTTTTATTGAAGAGGCCTGCTTCAGACAATCAAAGACTGCAGAAGTAAATTCTGTACTGTCTCTTAAAGTTATGAGTGGGGCTAATGGATTGTTGCACCTTTAGAATATCAAGGAAGCTTCAAAACAGAGAGGCACAACAAAAAGAGATAGTGAGGTATCTACCTATGAAAAAAATCAACTCTAGTGGTCAGTTGTTCTTTGTCCTCCCAGGAAGGGATTAAAAATTGACTACAACTTTGGTCTTCCTAGTGGGAGCTGGTGTGCTAGTGAAAGAAGTTGCACTAGTGGAAGGTGATATGATAGTGATCTGATGTTCATAAGCACTGCCTTGGATGCCACTGCTCGCGTACTCCACTAGTCACCCTGTACTGCAGGTAAAGTGATTCTCTTGCACTGAATGCTAAAAAAATGACTATTGAGCAAGCCTTTCAGAAGAAAACAGGACAAGAAGGACTCTTTTACTCTTTGTGCTGCCAGCCAACCACAATCAAATGGAAACAAGACAAAAGAGATTTCAAGTAACCTACAAAAGCCAAGAATTCTGAAATTGACTATCCAACTATTAACATTCCATTAACTACTCTTCACAAATTATCCAAAGAGACTGAACCATATATCTTTTAAATAAAAAATTCAAAAAAACTGTGGATACTCTAAATCAGAAACAAAAACAGAAGTTGTTGGAAAAGCTCAGCAGGTTTGGCAGCATCTGTGAAGAGAAATCAGAGTTAACATCTCAGGTCCAGTGACCCTTTCACAGAACCTCACTTATCTTTTAACTATTTTGTTTTTTGGACCCACTTCTTCATCCTAATCTGCGTATACGTGTAATATGTTATTAATTCTTTTCACTCTTTTGTTAGCTCAAGAACACCTGGTTAAATTAGCTCCTTGTGAAATAAAAATACGTTTGGTCTGGGAAAACAGCATCCACAAAGGAGAGATCTTTTCTAAAATAAACCTCGTTACCGCCAATCAAGGTTGTGAGTGAATAAAGCAGAGAAGCCAGTTCATCCCTCTTCACCTGGAAGCTGAAAGATTTGGGTTATCCATCTGGAAATGCAAACGTTTGTGAAACTTTACCTGGGGTCTGCTTGAAACAGTTGGAATACAAAAATGGTAAAAGCACATGACAAGGTGAGAACTATGGACATTTCTAGATGAATCATGGAACTCAGGTCTGGAATAAGCTGTTCAATTATTTTATGATAAGGAGGAAAATGTCAAAGGGATGGAGGCAAAGCATTTAGTTATCGATTGTTCTCAAATCTCTTGGCAGTACGTCAGCATACCTTCAAGAGTCACGTTCATGATATCATCATTGTTTCATAGCTTGTGATCTAACTGCATAAAGGTCTCACATTGTAATCCAACTGTATTAAGAAAAGCATGCAGGGACCCCCTCCAACTCCATTTTAATTTAATGTCCTCCCTCATTCCCTTCCTTCCTCTAATTTCGTGACTTGTCATTGTCCCTGGTGGGCAGTGCTTGTAATTCTTCGACAATCGATGACATGAGTGGTTTGGTGGAGGTTTGTAAAAACGATGTTGGATGATTTTCACTTTAGAAAGGCTCTTGTGGTGCAGTGGTAATGTCCTTACCTCTGGGCCAAAAGTTCTGTGTTCACATCCTGCCTCATATCCACTGCATTTCTCAACAGATTGATGAAACAAACAGCATGGGTAGACAGTGGCACAGTGGCAATGTCTGTGGACTGGTGATTCAGAGACAAAGGCTAATGCTCTGGGAATACAGGTTTAAATTCCACCAATTGCAGCTGCAGATATATGAAGGGGCTTCTGTGGCACAGTGATAGTGTCCCTACCTTGAGGTCAGAGGTCCCAGGCTCAAGTCCCATCCACTCCAGAGCTGTGTCGTAACACATCTGAACAGGATGGTTAAAAAGAAAGAATGAGGCTCTTTGTTATTGGGGAGTTGGTTTCTGAACAAGGAAAGGTAGAAAGTGATAATCTCATTGAATGGGACAGCAGACTTGATGGGCCAAATAGCCTCCTTTTGCTCCTGCATCTTATGGTATTTGTGGTGACACCCAGTCAAATAGAAAGAATCTGAAAGAAGACGAGTAATTTCTGTGCATGACATAATTAAGATGATTATTGTAATTTTATTTCTTAAGCTACCAAATTAATATTCCCTCATTTGGAAGTAACTGTAAGCTCTTCTGCACTGCATGTATGCAAAGCAATTACTTTTTAGCAACATCTCTCTGCTGTGCTCAACAATTAAATTTTAATATGTGATGGTGAGTGATAGATCAGCAAAATCCAGATAGCCTAGTTAAAATTTAGGCTGAAAGTAGAACAATGATTGAAAGAAAAACATTTTGCAGTGGAAAACTGGCAAGTCATTATTTTTAAAAAAATAATGTACATCTTTTAAAGTATTCACATGTGATCCTTTTCACATTTACTAAGCAGCAACTTAACATTTTCTTCTGTGTGGATTTAGAACTACAAAGTTTCATGTACTGAAACACACAATAGGGCAATTACAGTGAAGGTTTTCAGCTCCACAGAAGTAGACATTATCATAGACATTTTCAGTCTCTGGGTTTGATGTTTAGGAAACAAAACAAGTATTCTGGTGGCCTCATTAAAATTTCTAAGTGGATCTTTATTGTCAGAAACGTCCACTCCTGCTATTGATTAAACTGCCGCTGTCCTGCTTATGCTCTTAACGAATTTCTGTGGGAAAATAGATGTATTAAATGGAAATATTAGCAAAGGGTTGTCTGCAACATGTCATAGAATATTATGCTTTCCAAGTTAAATATCAAATGCGAGTGACAGGTACTTTGAATATGTCTTTGCTGGTTTGAAGAAAAGAAATAAGTGGACAGTGATTTCTCTTTTGGTCATGCGGATTGTAACAACAGCATAAACTAAATTCATACATCACGTTAAGGTAGACAGACACATAGGTAAATCAGACACATTTATCTTTCATTGTCTCACATTAAGTGATGTTGTTTATTCCTTCTTATTCTCTATATTTTATCTTTTAGTTCATTTCCATTTCTTCACATTTCTTTTTACAGCCAAAGCAATTGTGGTAAAGAGCTGTCATTATCATTTGAATATGCAGAAACCCCCAGGTTCATAGTGTTCCTTGTTTATTTTTCCTGTCCAGTGAAATGCCATTAAAAGAAACGTTATCAGGGATTACTAACATGGTGCATACAAGCAGAGACTGTGATCCTAACCTGAGATGGTTCACGAGATCATGCTGTTTGTTTTGAGACTCTCATCAACTATGGGATCCCTGCTTATATACAAAATCCCTTTGTGCTGTTTGAAATCACAAAAATATTTACCTGCCTCATCAAATATATACCCTTGCATTGACTTTGCTGGATTCCCAAACATGAAACTATTGTCATTCACCAAGGCAAAATCAGCAGCTTCCTGAAAAGCAGGAGGAAAAATCTTCAGGAAAGTAATCCCTCAAGCACTAACAACTTCTCTTGGGAACTGGAGATAGTTGTACGGCTGAACAAGGGAAAGAAGGTCTTATTACTTTCTTAGTCGCACAGTCTGACTTGTGTGATTTTTTGGTCTTTACCTACATTGCTTGAACTGGAGGTTTTTAATTTGATACTATCCACTTATGCCTGATGAGAGTGGAAGGATAAAGCTTATCTTTTACTCATACCACAATTCCACGAGACAATATTGTAATTTCTTTGGACATTTTTCATTTTATATTTTTTCCACTGATAGAATCTTGAAATGAGTTGCATTTATGAGGTATAATTTAAATCAGACTAAGTTTACAGGTTTCCTTCTTGCATTTAAACAATAACAGTT
The DNA here is from genome assembly GCF_021869965.1 of Rhincodon typus. Lineage (NCBI taxonomy): Eukaryota > Metazoa > Chordata > Chondrichthyes > Orectolobiformes > Rhincodontidae > Rhincodon > Rhincodon typus. The sequence continues at coordinate 47,558,425 of NC_063345.1, forward strand.
GAAGTCTTGCTAAAGAAAATTAATTGATCCTAAACTTAGGACCAGAAAAATGCTAAGACATATCTATGGGGTTAGCAATTATTTAGTATTAGTAAAGTGTAGATATTTTTTCTTGTGTGAATTATGCAAGATATTGTTGAAGGATTTGTAGTTAGATTGCTGGAAAGATTCTGTGGTGAACACCCAAATCTTGTTTCAGCTTCCCCAAGTAACCATGAGTAATGCAATGAAAAACCTGTTAATTGTTTATTGTATTGATATTTGAAGGCTGCCAAAATACCAATGCCACAGAACTGTTTCTTTTGTGAGGAATTATTAATACAAACATCATTCTGAGGATGCTTTCACTGATGGTTATATGAATAAAACATGGTACTTGGAGATGCCTTACAAGTGCCTGGGGCTCACTCTACTGCAGGTTTTCCAATTGTGGCATTCTGAGACATCACAAGAATGATTGCTGTGGAAAACATAAATGTCACATTGGTGCAATATAGCATTCTCTTGAGAATGCGGCAGACCAAAGGGACATTATGTTACTTTGAATTATGTGCTCTTTACCTAATTTGTGCATGGTTGATTCTGATGTTCAATTTGATGGACATTTCAAAGACTTGAGGTTGTAAATAACTGCAGTTACAATGAACTAAACCAAGAAGAAAAAACCCAAATGATGGCAGCACTCCATTAGGCCAAAGCATATTGTTATTGTGAATGTTTTAGTCAACAGGGAATATCAATGTATTAAAAGAAATTAAACTCACATTTTATTGCAGATGGTAATAACTACAAAAAAAGTGGATGCGATTAATGTTTTACCATCTGAGATAATAGTATATATTGCATAAGGTAATTAGTAGTTGAAAGAGTCAACTGTCATCGTAAGTTCTGCCCATCATGATATAAAGAAGAGTTCCAGCGGGGAGTTAACCATTTTTCAGTCTTCAGTATTTGCTTTAGTGATTGTCCTTAGTGGTCCTATCATGTAGCTAAAGTATTAAATTGAACTTATTCTTAAATTGATATCTCACATAAGCAATTTTGTGTGTATATAGGAACATAGGAATTAATAGTGGGAGCAGGCAATTTGATCCTTCAGGTAACTAGACACTGAGTAATATATAATAACCCTTTACTGTTTAATCAAGACAAAACCTATCTTTTGCCTAAGGCATTGTGTTGTCATCCCTTCCCATACAGTAACAGTAACTTTACTAACATCACCAAGAAGGATTGATTATGATGAACCTAATCAAGATATCTGAGAATTTACAATGTTGTACAGCACACGTCCATCCTGGCTTGGAAATCTATCACAGTTCCATCTTTGGCACTAAGTCAAAATTCTGGGACTCCTAATTTGGTGGGAAAGTACCAGGGAGAATACATTAGCTTAAAACATAGAACCACCGCTATCCTAACAAGGGTGATGTGTAACACAATTCCTGTGCCAATGGCACTAACATTTCAAAGCATGATATAAACACACTCCATCAAGCTAAGATAAGTATGAAACAGTATCAGAAAAAGGCTTTTTTTTTAAATTGAAAGACAACAGTGCAGAACCAAACAAAGCAAAAATAATTAGGTGCAAATGATTGATGAATCAAATAAGCAGAATAAAAACTAGAAGTACAGTTATTATAAAGATGACTCAGAGGTTGATAGCCCTTTCCGTCACTTAGGAGATGGCAGCATAATAATTCAAAACCTCAGAACAGTTTTACTGACCCTTGTATCCCAGTAAAATGTGGATCCCCAGGCCCCACGTGACAGCAGTAGAAGCTGCCTGACAAAGTTATCACAAGTGATCTCCTAATCTGAGAAAACAGCATGAGAAGGGAACAGTCAGAAAAATTGGAAATAGCACAATGGGAAGACTGATCTATTAAGGATAACATACATAGCATACAAGAAAAACACAGAATGTGGCAAAGATTAGTGTCAAGCCAGAGGATTTGGAAAATATTAAAAACTAAACAAAAGGCAATGAAAAAACTAATGAGGGAGAAAATAAATTTTGAGGGTAAACTTGCAAGTGATACCAAAACAGACAACAAGAGCTTCTTTAAATATGTAGAAAGGAGGGGAGAATGAGGATAGGGAAATAGTAATGGCAGAGGAATTGAATAAACACTTTGCATGAGTGTTCACAATAGAAGACACTAAAAGTACCCAAAATTACTAAATATTCAAGTGACAAAAGGATGAGAGGAAATAAATAAAACTACTATCAATTGAGCAGAAGTGCTAGAGAAACTAATGTGTCTTGGTCCTGATAAGATGCATCCTCGGATATTAAAAGAAGTAGCTACAGAGATAGTGGATGCACTGGTAATAACCTTCTAGGAATCCTTAGATTCTGATAAGGTCCTAGAAGTTTGGTAAACTGCTAATGTCACACATTTACTTAAAAAGTGAAGGTAAAAATCTGCATTGCAAGGGCCCCCAATTCACAAAGGCTGTATGCTTGAATGTACAAACATACAAATTAGCAGCAGAAGTAGACAGATTTTTAATTAATAAGGGAATCAAGGGTTATAGGGAAAAGACAGGGAAGTGGAGTTGAAGAATCACAGATCTCATTGAATAGTGGACTAGACTCGATCAGCTGAATAACCCACTTCTGCTCTTATGTCTTATGGAGAGACTGGAAACAGCACAAGAGGGGAATGTCTGAGGGACTGAATATTGCTGTGACCTGACCACATGTATTTAAATGCACACAATTACAAAACAAGGAAAATGAGCTTGTAATTTGCAGGTACAATATGGCTGCGAGGGGAACAGGGCTGGGAACTAAATATCCAAGGATATGTGTCCTATTGAAAGGACAGGCAGAGCAGGCAAGATTGCCTTGTGAGCAAGAAATGAAATTCAATTGATGGCAAGAAGTGATACAGGTGCAGAGTCTTTGTGGGTTGAGTTGACGAACCACAAAGAAAAAGGTATCCTGATGGGATTTATGTACAGGCTTCCTAGCAGTAGTCAGGACGTGGGGAAGAAAATAAATGACAAGAGAAGCCAGAGACAGCATAAAAACAAAAGAAAAGATATACAATATTGTGAAGATCAGTCGGAAGCCAATGGATTAGGAAGCCTTTAAAAACCAAAAGACAACAAAAAAAAAATAGCAATACAGGGTGGGGTGGGGATGATGAAATCCGAGGGTAAGCTAGCTTGTAATCTTCTTTTATATTACTAGTTTTTTTTAGGCATATAAAAGGTAAGAGAAAGGCAAGAATGGAAATTGGACCACTGGAAAATGAGGCTAAAGAAACAGAAATAGGGAAATAAAGGAATGGCAGAGAGACTGATTAGGTACTTTGCATCAGCTTTCACAGTGGAAGACACCAGTAAAATACCAGAACATCAAGAGTTTCGGGGCAAAGGTAAGTCTAGTGGCCACCACTAAGAGGAAGATGCAGAGGAGGCTGAAAGGTTTGAAGGTGGATAAATCACCTGCACCAGATGAACTACACCCCAGGTTGCTGAAGGAGATAGCTGAGGAGATTGTGGAGGCATTAGTCATGATCTTTCAGGAATCACTGGAGTCAGGGAGGGTCCCAGAGGACTGGAAAATGGCTAATATAACACTCCTGTTTAAGGGGGGAAGTGCAGAAGACAGGAAATTATAAGCTGATTAGCCTGACTCCGGGTTTTGGTAAGATTTTAGAGGCCTTAACCTTCATGCAGGCAGGCAAAACAGCCTCCAGGTCTCTGTGTCTTGGCTGTAGTGAACAGTACTTATTTCCCTAACTATACTAAACCCTATTAAGTCTACATTTTTCTTTTCTTCCCCACTTGAATGGCATTCTGAGCCATGATGCTGTGATCAAATTGCTCATGCTCCCCGTCCCCCCTCCACATCAGGAACAAGAACCTCATACCTATTGAACAAAGGCATTGGCTGAGGTTACTCCGAAACTAAATTCTGAATTCGGCACTTGCAGTCACAATATGTGACATTTCAGTGTCATCCCTCACCAATGTTGGCACAAATGTATCCATCCTTAATGACAAACTCTACCATGCTACCTTTTCTCTCAGTCCTATGACAGACACACTTCAACCTTACAGTGACGTTATTATTTTGATTTTGGGAACAGCCACATGCAAGTCCACTACAAAAATGTCACCATCGACAGGTTCACGTTCTGGCTGACATGGAAGGAAGAAGACAGTACACAATCAAGTTGCCAGCCATGTTCACCCGACTTAAACAACAGAAGTTAATGTTCAAATGAAACAAATACACATTCACATAATCCGAGATTGACCTTCTAGGATATAGAGAAACAGCAGTTGAATTAAAACCCACATACATCAACGTCAAAGTCATTCATGCATTTTGAACATTATCCAGTGTGAAGGAGTTGACATAATTCAGTAGTGTTACAAACATTTCTCACAAATCTGTTGATAAATATGCTGAGATTGCAGATCCTCCCTAGAAAATCCAATGCAAGATGCATGATAAGAGCAGAAAAATCATGTAGCAAGCAGCTTTTGGTACATTATAGCCAACAATAGCATCTCTGCCAGTCCTCACGCATTTCAACCCACATGTGGAAACAGAAGTCACAACAAACATGTCAGGATATGTGAATGGAGCTGTAAAACATTGAAGGAAGAAAATGGTTGATTATATAAGCATCACATCCATTGTTGGAAACTATATGCAAATATTCTACTGGAGAGCATGAGGCACTAGCCTCCTTCTACTGTTACATGTACATCTCTGCTGAGTGGACTTATAAAATAGAGGAAGAACTGATCTCATACTATAGATTCGCAATGAGCTCCCTTTGTTTGGTCACAGCTGTACTACATACGGAACCCGAGCATTATTCTGAAAAGCACTCCATCAACATATAGATATTTATCTAATCAAACTGTTCAGAGATATTATTACACATCTCTAGAGTAGATGAGACTTAAATCCGGGCTCAGGTTCAGGGGTAGAGACCACTGGGTCCTGGTGACTAGTTTGTTTTTGTCCCCATTAATTTGTCAAATACTTTGCCCTTGTGATAGAGACTGTTGCACAATCTTTCCTCCCATTAGCACTTTGCTTATTTGATATCTTTGCAATGTTCATAGTGTCCTTCACCAGGTGGACCTGGTGCAAAATATTAAGTTAAATTAGCTGCCATTTCCCTGCTCCCTGTTAACAAATCCCCAGTTGCGTTCTCTAAAGATTCCACACCTACTTTTGCTACTCACTTTTTACCAAAGGAAGCTCTTGCAGATTGTTTTTTATATTTCCTACCAACTTACTTTCATAATCAATTTTGGCAACAAGAACCCTTTACATCAACATGCATTGTATCTTTGTAATGAAGGATGGCTGGGTGTTGATAGGATGAAACAAGAATCCAGTGAAGCAATGTCGTGGCCAGTAGCAGAAGAGTTAATTGAAACCTGTGTAACATTTACACTCAGTGAAAAATCTGTTAAACTGTGGCTCATGTTTATGCAAGTAGCACCATGATCAACAAAACCATGGCCAACAACTCCAAATAAATTATTTTGGACTGTCTGAGAGCTACTATGTCAGAGAAGGAAACATTTGAACTATGCAATTATAAGCTAGTTTACACATATTGATCCGGCAACCAGTAAAACAGCCCACACCACCATTCTATTATCCCCAACCCCCTGAGTTTTTGACCGGAAAGACACTGGCTGAACATATGACTGGTTATAAATCTCACATGCTGCTGACCATTTTTTAAGCTATCACCAGCTTCCAACAAAAAACTCAGCAGGAAAGCAGAGGGAATCACAAAGGCACAAGGTAAAGTCAGACTACACATTGACAAGTAAACCCATATAAGGGAACCATGACTTGAAGTTGGAAATTGGGTTTCCGTCAAATTTTGAACATAAACTCATCTGATTAGGACCAAAACAGATCAAGCAATTGCTGTTCAATGACAGCACAAAGTCGAATGTGAGACACTTGACAATGAGCAGAGCAGGATACTTTATGGACAGTCATTGTGAGGATACAATTCACTTTCAAGATGTTGATCACCCATTTCTTCGAGCTGATCACACAGAACAACAGCCTCAAGTTTGTAGATCTTAGCACTATCGTCAACAACCTTCACATTTCAAGCACTATTCTCTACTTTGACAAAATGGTCACACTGAACTCTAAGAAATGACCTGGAGTAGAAAGTTTGCCGGTTGTGATAATTTAAATCAAAATAAAGATTTTTAGTGTCATAAGGGTGAAGATGTGGTATCATTTTGTTTGATTGGTGTTTGATTATGCATGTCTTTTGACGTATCTCTCCTTGGTGCTGTTAGTCTATCCTGAGTGTGTTTATAGGGAGAACCAGAAAGTGACAAATTCTAAGTATGAGGGAGCAGGCATTTAAAGTATTGTAAATAAAACTCCTGTACGAATAAAATGAAGTGGTTTTGTGGTTAGTGGGTAGCATCCTTACCTCTAAACCAAAACCTCTGGTTTTGTGACCCAGCCCAGGAGCTGATGGCCAAAGAAGCTGAATTCATTATATACACAAATACGTTTATTATCTACTGGGATAACCCTCTACCTGGTCACCAGTGGCATCTAGTAAGAGCAGTAGAGATTCTTGGCCGACTGTATAATGGAACAAAAGTTGACCCTCTATCATTGCTATCCATAACTCTAGAGTACAACTTGCATGTAAAAGTTCATGTTGCCAAAATAGCCTGAGCCACATGAGTGATCTGTTACACACCACGATCACATACAGATTCTGCTTTGTATCTCTGCATTTCACTGAGACATAAAACACTTCAGGTATTAAATATGTTGAGGGAAGTGCAAGAAAGGACATACTTTAGATGTAGTACATAAGCAATTATTTTGCTGAATCAAGTATTTTGCTTCATGTTTTAAGTTCATATATCAAAGATAGTTAATTACCATGACTAAGTGAGAATTTGTTGTTCCCTGACTTGTCAAGTTATCCCTGCCTATCCACTTCTATGAACACAGGCATCCATAGATACTTAAGTCAACTTTCATCTAATGTGCAATCTACAATCATCAGACTGCAAGTTGATGTAGCACTAAACAGATGAGATCCAACCATAGCCAATGACTTAGAAGATGTCATCTTTGTATTAAAAATGAATAGCACTTCAAAACATACACTAACACTGAGCAATCTTCTTCTTATGCCTCATGCAACATTGTTTCTTATCACAACTTGCAAACTGATTAAAATAGTGGATGCAGATGATAACGGTTCTTTCACCTCAATGGCTGCATTTACTTGTGAATTTAATTTCAAGGATGAGATATCTATTGAATTTACAATGGTTATAATGTATTTTTATTGCTGCTTGCAGTTCAGAACAGGCTATCTGCCAGCAAAACATGTCCTCAATTACCCGATGGTGCTGAAAATGCCTAAAGAAATTTTTGGATTGCATATGCAAGAGAAAGTAATTGCCCTGTCAGGCAAGGAATTTATAATGGTTGACTGGCTAGATACAGACCAAGGTGAAGGAGTGGTACGGCTGAGTCCATATATGTCATAGAGACATCTTTACTCCTGTAATTCTCCACAGAACAAACTGTGAGAATGAAATGCATGAGCTTTTGAGAAATGTCTAGGGAGCTATTACAGGTTGGGCTTTTTTCTCAATGATTATGAGTGTTTGCTGTTGGACTGCTGTCTCCTTGACAAATTGAAACCATGCATTTCCACCATAAATTGGTTGGACTACAAATATAATTAGATTTGGACTTAAAAGCATTTTTGAAACTTTTTTTAAGTCTTTGATAAATGACAGGTTTTTTCACCAAAGCAATCAGATATCTCTTTACTAGGTCTTTAATTTATACTAGGTGGACTTTATGAGTCTCAGTTAACACATGATGCGAACCAATTTTTAAACTATACAAGAGCATTTAAAGGTCCTACTTTGTGCTATGTGTTTTATCATGTAATAGATATTAGCACTAACAGGCTGTGTGCCAGATGAATATTCCTAATGTAAATGAGTCACAAGGCTATCAAAACCTTGGGAGAATTCAACTGGTATCCAGATATGGATATTTTGAGTGAGATCTCTGATCATCCAACAAGTGTTGCAATTCCTAGATAAGGCCTTTTTACAATTGAGTCCTTACTAACAACCAGTGCCAAGGATTCTGTGATATGCAACCAGTCCAGTTCCTTTCGGCAACAGAACACAACTAGAGGTTCTGGCTTTGGAACATCAGACTGACACACTGTTGTATTTTGGTCTCCTTATGAAAAGGCCATATGAACAGGTGAAAAGTCATTTTGCAGGCTCTTGCAACATCCAAAACATCAGCATCATCACCATCATGATGCTATTTTATCTTTCTATTGGTAGGATGTTGTATAGAATTACATATCAAACAAGCTTGCATACAGAGTCTTTAAGTATAGGAAAAGTTCACAATGCCCTTCACAAGAGTATTGTGAAAACAAACCTTCAGCTCGAAATTTGTCTCAAAAGCAGTACAGTAAGAAATAATATATAATTTCTTTAAATGGAATCTGTAATTGTGTTTCAGAATATTTGAAAAGAACTTTTAAGAGGTTAGAAAAATTGTAAAAGGATCTTATGTAATTCCATTGGATATTACAAAATAGTAATCCACATGACCTGGTAATCCCTACCTGGAAGCGGTACCATTAGGAAGCAGGTTAAGACAGCAGCCATGCAACCAAACACAAAAGAAAGCTATAGACAAGGCAGGGCATGGAAAGGCATGGAAGTAATATTAACAAAGAGCTTTGCGTAACTAATTTAGTTAAATAGGGTTGGAAGTCGAAGACAGGATTAGAACAGGCATTGTGAATTGAACAATTTAACTGCTACTGTTTCAGTTTTGCTAGAACTGATCAGCCATTTATCATGTGTGATTAACAGGAACAGATAAGGAGCCTATGGGGAACCTGCGTCATCAAAACTGCTGTTGAGGTAGTTAGGGAGGTTTTCAGGAATGTGCTGTTCAGGTGAAAACCATCACTGGGGATCTCAGATGGAACACAGCTGCTGCTGAATGATTTGAGGGCAAATTGATTGAGTGGAAAAATAAGAAATCCTACTTTCAAAGGCTGAAATTAGATAAGTTTGGAACTGCACATGATATCACATGTCAGTACTGAGTAATAAAGGTGTTTGTAGTTGTGTAAGATAGATTTTTGTTGTACCATCTATTTAAAGTAATCTATTTACCTTTTATTTGAAATATCATTTGCATTTTAATTCATGTTTAATTGGTGATGGTTCTAATTACTCTTAAAGTAAAAGATTTGGTCATTTAATCACCTGAGGGTCATTGCATAAATTTGTTTGTTTTGGTTTACAGCTCCTCCACAGCCTTTGTAACAAATTAAGAAGTATTTGTATAATGTGTCTAACAACCACTTTTTAAAATGCAGTTATGGCTGCAATGCAAGAAACATTTTGCTGCAAGAATGTCTGACAAAATCTGATCAGATAAATGAGTGGATAATGTCCCTTTGTGGTGTTGTTTGGGAGATAAATGTTGGACAAATGCACATGGCACTTGGTGAGCTCCTGTATTCTTCTTTAAACAATGCCCTGTAATCTTTTATATCCACCACGCAGTTTAATGCCCCATCTGAAAAGCATGTGGTATTAAACCAAAACAGGGCATTCATCTTGTAAATTGTAAATGAAATTCAGTTAAAAGAGCAACCTGGAACAGTGTAGATTTCCATTAATTGGGCAAGTTGTATAACCTTAGGTTTGAGCAGGTGATCCATTCCCTGGAGATGAATCCAAAAATCCATCCCATAATGTTGTTGCTTTTGTTGCCTTTTCCACCTGTCCATTGACATGATAATATTCCCCCAACATAATGTTCGCAACAGTTGATCTGTTTGTTTCCTGGCCTCAATGTTGACTTCATAGCTTTTATTCATCTTAATATGGCTCTACTGGGGTATTTCATATCTTGTTCTGTGGCATTCATCAGGAAATGGGTTATTAGAGGAAGCTAGTCCTTTGGGAAAACCACTTGAGTGCTTTAGTCACGTAATATTTTGAACAGTTTGCTGCCATTATAAAAGTTTTTTTTATTGCTTGCTAATATTTCATGAGACAATGACTTTGGGACTTTTACATGCTTGAATGGAAACTGCTGACTAATTATTGGAGCAATATCCTGAATGTTTCCAGAACATTGTAATGATATAAAAATTTTTTTGGAACAAAAGTAATATCTGCAGGCACTGCAAAACAATTCTTGTTGGCAGACCTTTTCCTGGCCATGAAATAATAATACCCATTTGATGGAGGGCAGGTTGGACTGACATGTGTTGCTCATACCTGATCAGGACGGCAGAATACATTGCGATGCTCTCATACAATACTGCATGAATCATAAACTCATTCACTGCATGACTCTGATAAACAGCACGTGGGTTTCCTTTCCTAATGCTGCCAACATATGTTCTTAGGTAGACACGTGGATTCACAGGAGAATAAGCCTTATACTACCAAATACAGAAGAACAAAAGTCCAGTTGTCTATTCTGCTGGTTGGATATAGTTCTGTTTCAGGTTTTATTGGTTCCCTAGCATTTCATTACCTTTTTAGTTAATGCTTTATTTCTCTACACTATTTTGGAAGCATATTTAAATAGACAGCATATTTTTTTCAAAACATATTTATTCAAAAAATCATTACTTTAGAGCTTAAAATGAAGAGAACGAGAGACCAATATTTTCTACTTTCCAAAATAGCTAGATATTACCTTTACAATTCTTTAAGCAAATAACTAGACTTTATGATGTCTTCTTAACATGGGAAATAAAATGCTGATTGCTGATTCTAAAATGTTACTCGTAATTTTGGCAGGTTAATAATCTGATAATTAATATCAATAAAAAAACAATGGAAATATTCAGCTGGTCAAACAACTTGTGTGGATAGAATCACTGTCTGTTTTGTTGCATATTTCCAGTATTTGCAGTTTACAGTTTAGATTTTCAGCAGCTGCAGCATTTTGCCTTAAGTGATAATCTGTTTAGCTTGGTTTTCATTGCGCGAATGACAAGCTCGAGAAAGAACATTTAGGAAACATGAAGACATTTAATTGGTCAAGCATTTTAAAATCTGGATGTGGTCACTGAGGCAACACACATAGACCAGAAGATAAGATAATAACAGTTTATTGCTTAACTTAGAGTGAAAACCATAGAAAATAATCTAAATTCCATCCATGCTCAGAAAGAGTCTTAATAGGTTGGAAAGGTTTTGAAATGTCATAGTGTAAGATTAAATCAAGTGAGACTTGTTCAAGAGAGATCATGACCAATGACTTCAACTGGTTGGGATTGGTAGCTGACATTCCTTCCAAGAAGCACAAGCAATGTTAATTCCCACCCCTCATAAAAACCTCTCCTTGAACTTGGAACATTCTCATGTCTGGCAATGCATTTGGGCCCCTCAAAATCAAAGTGGAATGCTGGTGTAGGAGGGTGGGCATTGGATTTCTGGGGCATCAAGACTGGTGCTGGGGAAAGTGGGACCCGTAAAACATTAACAGTTCTATACCTGAATGAGATTAGGTCTTGCATATCTGGCACATAGGAAGGTAGTCGTGGTTGTTGGAGGTCAAGCTCCAGGACCTCTCTGCAGGAGTTCCTCAGGGTAGTGTCGTAGGCCCAGCCATCTTCAGCTGGGCTTCATCAATGACCTTCTTTCCAACATAAGGTTAAAAGCAGGGATGCACAATAATTGCACAATGTTCAGCACCATTTGCGACTCCTCAGATACAGAAGCAGTCCATTTTCAAATGCGACAAGATCTGGACAATATCCAGGCTTGAGTGAAAAGTGGCAAGTAACATTCACACCAGACAAATGCCAGGCAATGACCACCACACCTTGACATTCAATTCAGTGTCACCATCACTGAATCTGCCAATGTTGCCATTGACCAGAAACTCAACTGGACTTGCCACATAAACACAGTGGCTACAAGAGCAGGTCAAAGGCTAAGAATACGACAGCATGGACTGCAGTGGTTCAAGAAGGCAACTCACCACCAACATCTCAAGGGAAAGTAGGGGACAGGAAGTAAATGCTATTGATGTTCATGTCCCATGAGTGAATAAAAAAAAGGGAGATTTGCTCTTGCTGTTGGGAAGGCTAAAGCCAGATTGGCAATGAGATTGGGACCTGAGGGCAAATTCAAGCAGGGAACAGATGGCAAAAATATAGTTCAAGACACTGAAAGACAGAGGAAACTGAAGTTAAAAAGTGTACTGCATAAGAATTTGGCATTATTAAAATGTATATAAGTAAATTCAAGGAACATAGAAAATAAAGTCAATGATGTGATGACACAAATATTAGCTTCATATCATTGCTATAATAGAAACCTGGATTAAAGAGATAAAAGGATGAAAGTTCAACATCTCTGGATATAGAGTTTTCAGACAGGATAGAGAATAGGATTAAAAGGTGGGGCATAGAGTTAGAGTTATAGAAGGTATACAGCACAGAAACAGACCGTTTGGTCCAACTCGTCCATGCTGACCAGATATCCTAAATAAATCTAGTCCCATTTGCCAGCATTTGGCCCATATCCCTCTAAATCCTTCCTATTCATATACCCACCCAGATGCCTTTTAAATGTTGTCATTGTACCAGCATCCATCACTTCCTCTGGCAGCTCATTCCATATACATATCACCGTCAGCATGAAAAAGTTGCCCCTTAGGTCCCTTTTATATCTTTCGCCTCTCACCTTAACCCTATACCCTCTAGTTTTGGACTCCCCCGCTCCGGGGAAAAGACGTTGCCTATTTACCCGATCCAAGTGCCTCATGATTGTCCATCCCTAAGTCACGTCTCTGCAATTGCTATGATATCCCAGTCCCATGTTCCCAACCATTCCCTGAGTTCATTTGCCTTACCTGTTAAGCCTTTTGCATTGAAATAAATGCAGTTTAATTTATCAGTCTTACCTTGATCTCTGCTTTGTTCCAGGCTGCCCTGATTCTTTGACTTACTGCTTTTCCCAACTGTATCATTCTCAGACTGTTCATTTTCCTCACATTCTCCCTGGGTCCAATACAAACTTTATTAGTTTAAATTCTTCAGAGCAGCTCTAGCAAATCTCCCCCCTAGTATATTAGGCCCCTTCCAATTCAGGTGCAATCCGTCCTTTTTTATACAGGTCACTTCTACCCCTGAAGAGATTCCAATGATCCAAAAAAGTGAACCTTCTCCCCTACACCAGGCCCTCAGCCATGCATTCATCCACTCTAGCCTCCTGTTCCTACCCTCACTAGCTTGTGGCACCGGATGTAATCTAGATATTACTACCCTTGAGGACCTCCTTTTTAAATTCCTTCCTAACTTCCTATATTGTCTCCTCAGGATCTCGTCCTTATCTCTTCCTATGTCATTAATTCCAATGTGTACAACAAACTCCTGCTGGTCCCTCTCGCCTGTGAGAATATTCTGCATTCCCTCTGAGATATCCTTAATTCTGGCACCACGGAAGCAACACACCATTCTGATGTCTCGTTGACGGCCGCAAAAACGTTTTTCTGTGCCTCTGGCTACAGGCTCCCCTATCACAATCGACCGCTTGGAACCTGGTGTACCCCTCGTTACATTAGAGCCAGTCTCGGTACCAGAAACCTGGCTGTCAGTGCTACATTCCCCTGAGAGTCCATCACCCCCTCCATTTTCCAAAACAGCATGCTTGTTTGAGATTATTGGTTAAAAAATCAATTAAGCTGTGAGAAGCGATAATACATTAAATGAAACATCAAATGATGTCTTATGGGTTAAACTGAAAAACAAAAAACGGGCAGCCAACGGAATAGGTGTGTACTATACTCTCCTAAGTAGTTAAAGAACAAATATGTAGGCAAATTTCTAAGCACTAAAACAAAAGGCAAAAGTAGTAGACAACTTCAACGACTCAAATATCAACCAGGATACAAACAGTGTGAAAGGCATGGAGAGCATGAAAGTCCTGAAATGTATCCAAGGGATTTTAACCAGCGTATAACAAGGCCAATGAGAGAGAATGCAATTCAAAATTTAGTCTGAGGAAATAAAGATAGGTGGATAAAGTTGCAGTGGGTGAATGTTTTGAAAATAGTGATCACAATACAATAAGAGTCAACATCATTATGGAAAGGGATAAAGCTAGAAAGGAGTAAATTGGGGAAAGCACATTTTACAAAGCTGAGAGCGATCTGACTCAAGTGGACTGGATACTTGGAGAAAACTCAGTGGAAAATTAGAAGGAGGCACTCAAAAGTAAGATTCTACAGCCACAGTACAGATATGACCCGACAAAGAGAAAGGGTGTCACTGTCAAATCTAGACCCTTTGGTTATCCAGAAGAGTGCAGGGAAAGACAAAGCAGTAAAATAAATATTATTAATCTCAAAAAATGTGGTAGTTTTGGAAGCTGAGTGCTGTATGGAAAGTAAATGGGTGAAGTAAAAAATGGAAATTAGGAAAGCAAAGAGATGATACCAAAAAAATGTTGAATGACAAAAATAAAGAAATTCCAAAGATGTTTTATCAATACATTAAGTTTAATTGAGTGACTAAGGAAAGGGTTGGGCCTACCAAAGATGTGCCTGGTAACTTGTACATTGCTGTAGAAGATGTAGGCAGGGTTATTTCTTTCTGTTTTCACAAAGAAGAAGAATACTTAAAGAGGAGGAGTGTGAAATATTAGATGATATATTAGAAGGCGAGTGGTACGGGGACTGTCTTCCTTGGAGGTGGATAAATTACCAGGGCTAGGTAAATCATATTCTTGACTATGAAATGAAGCAAGGGAGGGAATGGCAAATACTCTAGGGATCCTTTTCCATTCTTCACTTGATTCAAGTGAGATACCAACGAATTGGAGATTTGCGAACATTACACCACTGTTCAAACAGGGTGTGAAGGATGGGCCAATTAATTATAGGCCATTCTGTCATGTTTGGAGGTGGGCAAATTATTAGAATTAATACTGAGAGATAGGATTAACTGTTACTTAGAAAGACAAGGATTAATCAGGGGTAGTCAGCATGGCTTTGTTAAAGAAAGACTATGCCTTACTAATTTAATTTAACTTTTTGAGCAAGAAACAGGGTGGATCGATGAGGGTAAAGCAGCGGGCATCATTTACATGGCATTTGACAAGCTCCCATATGACAGACTGGTCAGAAAAGTAAAAGCCCATGGACCTCAGGGATTGTGACTTGTTGGATCCAATATTGATTCATTGACACTAGGCAAAAGTTAATAGTCAATGTATGTTCCTATTAATAGAAGGCAGTTTCCAGGGGCATTTCATAGAGTTCATTGTTGGGTCTCACGTTGTTTGGGGTGTATATTAATGACTTAGACTTAAATGTAGGAGGTATGATTGGGAAATTTGCAGATGATGCAAAAATTGGCTAAGTAGTTGATAGCGAAGAGGATGGCTGTTGATTGAAATAAGAAATCTTTAACTAATCTTTACTAGAAATGATTACTCTTTAACCAAAGAATAAGTATAATGAAAGTTAGTAGCAAACATCACAATACTATATCAGACCTATTCAACATGAACTAGGCGCAAATTGTGGGAAGATATCAACGATTTAGTTGAATAGATGGAGAATTGGTAAATGGAATTCAATCCTGAGAAATGCAAAGTTATGCTTTTGGAGGGGCACACAAACAAAGGGAGATAGGAGCTATTGAGAAGGGTAGAGGAAGTGAGAAACTTTGCAGTCCATGTCCTCAGGTCACTGAAGGCTGTGGAGTAAGTAGACAAGGTGGTAAAGAAGGCCAATGGGAGGCTTTCCTTCTATGAGTGAGGTTTTGAATACAAAATTAGAGATATAATGTAACTGTATAACATAGAGATTAGGCTACAACTTAAGTGTTTTGTATACAGTTCTAGTCATTTCATTTTAGGAATGACATAATTGCTCTGGGGACAGTACAGAAGAAATTTACAAGGATGTTGCCAGAGCTGGAAAATTTCAGCTACAAGGAAAGATTGAATTGTGAAAACCATATCTCTTATTTTTCCTGTATTTCTAATTGTAGGCTGATATGAGAAAATAACTTGTTTTAAGAAAAGAAAATAAGGATTGCTATAGGATTGCCGCATGTTTTGAAAGCAAGTAACGTGATACACATAGTAATTATTGTTTACCCAGCTGCTTGTTCAAACCATGATTAATGTGTGCTTATAGATAAACTGAAGCTGAAGGGTTGTGTACAGGTGGAACTTTGCTTGGTACAAGCTTGGTCTATGGCTGTATGATCAGTTATCAGTGAAAAGGTATTCTGTTGCCAATGTGATTGGTTTTCAGTTAGCTGAACAGTTTGGACAAGCAAACAAGATACAGAGAAGCCTTTGGACAACCACCAGCTCAGGAGCTCTCTCCATTAGCCACGGTAAAAGCCACTTTAAGCATGAGGAAAAACAATTTAGTTCGCTTTCAGCAGTTTCTGTAAGCTATAATTATGAATTGATAAGCCAAAGAACTTCTATAAGTGAACTAGCCTCCCTGTGCCTCTTGCAAATCAGTGGAAAAATTCAGAGAAGGGCAACTGAAAAGTAACATTCTGAACAGGACAAGAATCAGAAGAATCATCTCAGCAGCACTTGTGAACAGCAACCACTGAAATGCTTTCTCAGTTTTTCCTTCTGTCCACAACCCATGTTTTTTTTCCTGTCTGTGTGCATGAGTAAAGGGGATTTTATGAGTGAATTATAGATTAATTAGTACCGATTAGTACCAATTAATATATACCGATGGTTCGTAACTATCTATAGCTAGAGTTTGATTGCTTGTTATAAATAGGTATTTTTTAAGTACAGAAACCTGGTCTGTGACTTCTGTCAAATTGGATCTAAAAGATAGGCAAACTAAGGAACTTTGTATAGTTTTAAAAATTTTTAACATTAGTGACAGCTCTGGGAATACTGGGGCCTGATTTGCAGCATGTTATCCCAACGAGCTGTGATAGGGTAAGATAAGGTTTTATTCCTTAAAACAGAGGAAGCTGATTGCTGACTTACTTCAGGTATACAAAATAATGATCGACTTGGATAGAATGGACAGGTCATTTACCAAGAGGCACTGATTTAAAGTGATTGATAGAAAGATTAGTCCTTTTCTCTCAAGCGGTGGAAAGTTTCTGGTATTAGCTGCCCAGCTCGGTGGTTAGGTGGCTAGCCTCAACTCATTTAAATGAAACTTGGATAAGTACCTAATGTGTTACAGATCAGGTACTGGAAAGTGGGATTAGAATGGACAGCAAGTTTATTCAGTGGGGCAACCAGATGGGCTGAATGGCCTCTTTCTGTGCTTTAGTTTTTCTTTGGTTCCATTTCCTGTTGAATATAAAATAATTCAAACAGATCGGACAAGTTCCACAGTCAATTTCCTTCCAGTTTTCTGTATGCAGCATGGAGTTATAAATCACAAGGAATAATTACTTCGAAGGCACAGTGGAAGTTTAAGGCATTGTATGAATTATGTCAATATCTGTTTGTGTACTGAAGTTTATTAGTTTTAATTGGGCAAAGGGTCAGGGCAAAAAAAGCATGCAGACATCAGAAAGACAAGAATATACATGTAACAAAACAAAGTATATTTGAGAGGGTGTATTGCGTATGGGATGACTATTCACCTTAAAGGATTGCAGAAAGATATAGTACTTTGGGAATGTATTACACTCAGGAGAAAGCTGATAGAAAGGAAGTTTCAGTCTTACATTATAGTACAAACACAAAATGAGGAAAGGTTACTTGATCCACTAAACCCTAGGTACCCACCTGTGATGAAATCTGCAAAATATAAATTTAACTTACATTATTTATTCTAAATCAAAATGATTTAATTCTGGTCTCCAGCTCTCCACAGACATTCTGTCATGATATGACGAAATAAGAAATGTTTAACTAACCATTAGCAGAAATGATGTTGCTTTAGCCACAGAATAAACATTAACGAAAATTAGTGACAAACATCACAATACTAATTCAGACTTTTCAACACAAACAGTGCACAAATATTGCTGTAGGGGACATGGAGCTTACAATGTGTGACGAAGCAAGGAATATGGGAAGTATAGTATGCACTGTAGATGTGGGCCATCAATTTGATTTTACTTTGAAATTTTCTTGAACCCAATTATGCACTTGGAGCTATAATGATGATAAATGTTCACAACACCAATTAATGTAATTGTCAGTAGACAAAGGCCATCTTCTGAAAGAATATACAGGCATGTATTCTTCAAATGTTCATTTCTAGAGCAATTGCAAATTGTAATTTAAGACCTCAGCTATTAATTATCCTTAAATGAATGTTATCATCTATAAGAAAGGGAAAATCAAACTTAGACTAGTTGGAGGAAATTATTTTTTCACAGTTTAATTTATTATCTTTATTACAGTAATAAGTAATCTTACCCCCACATTGCTTGCCAGTATGTGCCCAACTTGATTTTCAACTGTGCTGATTTTTGCTCCCTTCCTGGCATCCTATTAACACCTTCCATCTTGATTGTGGTATGTTCCTGTGGCTCCCATTTGACAGACCTGAGTCCTTGGTCTGCTATTTGAGGTTTGCTATGCCTATTTGGAGTAGAAATGCAACAGTGTACTAATGTGCCTCTTGGCTTGCTGTAGCTATGTGCTACCATGAAGCATTCACGACAGGCACCCATCTTGTGGCTAATTCACGAAGGACACAGCACAAAAAGACTGTTAATCCTGTCAGCTTGTAACATGTGTCAGAGTGGAGATGAGGTTGAGTGTTGAAGAGTTGCATGGAAACACAGCTATTAAAAGGGAAGCAATGGACTAGTGGTGTTATTGCTAGACTATTAATCCAGAGACGCACTAATGTTCTGGGAACCCAGGTTATAATCCCACCATGGCAGATCTGCTAGGATCTGACCAGTTATCAGAAAAAAGGTGTTCAGTTGCCAACAACTATGTGATTGGTTTTCAGCTAGCTGAACAGTTTGGACCTGTGAACGAGATACAGAGAAGCCTTTGGACCACCACCTGCTCAGGAGCTCGCTCTATTATCCACAGTAAAAGCTACTTTAAGCATGAAGAAAAACAATTTAGTTTGATGAAAGCAAATAAACTTAAAAAAAAAGCTTATAAGATAATTGCCACAGAGCTGTCAGAAGACAGTTCTGACAAATCAAGCCTTGTTACAAAAGGGATGTTGGATGAAGTTTCAGACAATTCAATCTTTACCTTTTAGCATCAAATCTAAAAGATTAAACTGGCTTGTAATTATTGCAAAAACAGCAGAATGAGAGCATTAAACAAATATGAAATGATAGATAAACACTGGTGCTTTGTGCAACATTAGAACTTCACAGACCTGTGTAAAGCTACACATGATGGTAATGGAAAAATGAAACTCTTAAAGATAATATGAAGCTCTGACAGAACGATGTTCACCCCAAGAATACAAATTAATCTGAGAACCCAATGCGACAGCAAGATTGGAATTCCAGATTTTAGACATAATTCTATAGATGCTGATCTCAACAGAAGTAAATTGAAAGCTCAGACTAGTAACCCTAAATATGCTGGAAGACATTTACAGTGGCTCGTAAAGATATCAACAGATGAACAGACAAACAAACATTGTGTGATGGAAAGGATCCGACTGTAGGATCACAGAGGCATCTTGATGCAGAATGTAAAGATTACCTTGCCAGAAACAGCAAATTAAACTAAAGAAAGGATGTGTCTAAGGCAAGAGAGGCAGTTGAGAAGATTTTAAACCAGCATCATAGAGCACATCGCTCTAAACAGTGGATAATGGAGGAAAAGCCAACAACCCACATGTATGCCATGCTTGTAAAAAGACTGATAAAAGAGGAATTAATTAGAATAATGAACTGTTTTGTGAATGCATGTTAACAATTGCGTGCATAGTAGGTTACCTGGCTAACGCCATGTAAATGAAACACATGCATTCTTTTCATGTAAAAAGGGAGATGTTTAGGATAGAAATGCAACACTGCACTAATGTGTCACCTGGCTTGCCATCGACATGTGATGTGTACCATGAGACACTCAATGCAGTCATCCATCTTATAGCCTGTTCAATAAAGGTGTAGTTCAAACAAGGTTGCTGTCCTGTGAGCTTATAACAATGCCTTAGCTCTCTCTTGCAATTTCTCCCAAACCTTTATTTCTTTTAATATCTTTTTAAAAAGGGTAAACACAGGAAGGATGTTCCTGATCTCAGCGGAATCCAGAACCAGTGGTCACAGTCTGTGGAGGATATGGAGAAGACTGAGATGAGGAGAAATTTCTTCACCCAGACTGTGGTTGAGGTCAAAAAATCGAATGTTTTCAAGATGGAGTTAGATATGGTTCTTAGGAATCAAGGGATCAAAGGGTATAGGAAGAAAGCAGGAACAGCGTACTGAGCTGAATGATCAGCATTGATCATTTAATCGTAAAGCAAGCTCAAAGGAACTAATGGCCTACTCCTGCCCCTATTTTCTATATTTCTATGTTAATAGTTGGACTTGGACTTTGGATGACATTGAGCCTTTATGCCATCTAATCTGCTCCGTCATCTCCAAACTCATGTAGGCATGATGTACTGAGGTAAATATTTCAGTGTGTGTAGTGATGAAATTAATTTTGATGATTTCATTTATTGAACACTCTTTCTGTCACAGCCTCTATAACAATATATATCACTGAACCATGAACTGATATTTCAGTGCACTTGTTCAAGATCCAATCTGTATTTGAGGTAAAAAGAATTCTGTGAATATTATTTCCAACAGTCTTTAGCAGATTGAACAATGCAGTTTCTATTACAAAATTGGAATGTGTATTAGAAAGAACTCAAAATACATCAGCTGGGGAATAATGTGTACAGAGGTAAAAAAAAGATCATGTGCGTAATCGGATGATAAAGTATTTTGGGCTTACACAGAACTTGTCGTTTTAAATCCCATTATCAGTCTGACCTATAGGGTCTGTGCAGCATGTTTAAAGAAAGACAGTATGCAGTGATGAAAATACTGATCTCCAGCAGACGTTCGTTAATCCTTTTGAATGAGACTGCCTCATCTTGTGGAAGAATAATATGGATTCCTTCCACAGAATTATGCAAGTTAATGTCTATTGCAATCAAGCTATCCAACAACAATAAAGTAAGATACTAAATTCTCCCATGTTCCTAGCTGAGGGGCTAATAAATAGTTTTGAGATTCTATCTTCAGGCGGTTAGGAACTGTCATTTGTGGTACTTGTTACATGTCTAATATGTTTAATACAGAATAGCACTCATAGAAACTGTGAGTACATTCTGCAGTTAAGATAAGCATGCCTTCCTTACCCTGTTATGTACCTTTCTTCTTCGCTGCAATTCCCCAACTCTCAATGGACAATTGTGTTTGTTGGAGCAGGATCAGCACCTCAACTAACGCTAATGCTGAATTCATCAAGGCCTTAAAAGGTCATGCTGGAAATGGAACACTTTATTCCATTGTTAACATCAAACATTGGCAGCTCAGATATAACAGAGGTTACATTCAGAGCAAATTTCTTGCTCTACTGTCTCTCAAGCAGTACTCACATGTTGCAAGCATGGGTTGGACGCACATTAAATCTACTGTCACTTTGCTCAACAATGGACAATTGTATTAATTATATCAGTTTGATACAATGGGCAGTGTTCTAACCCATGCATCAAAAGTGACAAGTTTGATCTTAGCTCCAGGATTTCAGCACATCATTTAGGATGACATTTCAGTGCCAAATCAAGATCACAGTGACCTTGTTGGAAATGCCATTGCTTGAGATTAACCAAGGTTGTCTCTGTTTGTCCAGGTGGCTTTCAAGCATAAAGGATGGATGGCCCAATTTAGTTAAGAACAAGGTAGATGCCCCCAGCAAGACTACGGAAGGCATTTTAACTGGTCATCGACTCAGTGCTGTTTGGAGATATTACTGCTAATTTGTGTATCTGCAAATAGAAACCAAGAGGATGCCAAGAGGAAGAAGAATACCTCTTCCAAGTGTTCAAGGATAATGGATATCCAAAGAACTGGGTCAGGAGATGCCTACAGGAACAGCATCAGAAAGATTCTACACGCCCCGACACACTCATCACACTACCCTACATCAGGAACACGTCAGAACTCACCACAAGACTCCTACGACCGCTAGGCATCAGAGTGGTACACAAGCCCACATCAACGCTACGACAAGTGCTCACCTGAACTAAAGACCCACTCCCCTCCATGGACAGGACCAATGTTATCTACAAGATCCCCTGCAGAGACTGCGAGAAACACTACATCGGACAAACAGGAAGGAAGCTAACAACAAGAGTACATGAACACCAACTGGCTACAAAAAGACACGACCAATACTCACTCATCTCAATCCACATGGACAAGGAGAACCACCACTTCGACTGGGACAACACCAAGATCATGGGACAGGCTAGGCAGAGACAAGCACGAGAATTCCTGGAAGCATGGCACTCCACGAAGCAGGCTATTAATAAACATATTGAACTCGACCCCATATACATTTCACTACGGAGGAAACCCAGAAGTGAGGCAATCCATCGCAACGGACCCCAGATTTTAAAAACCAGGTGGGAAAACACACCGATGCTTCATCAGAGGCTGCACTGAGGATGTTACCAAGCACGGTAACGAAACATCTGCGGAACAACAAACCAGCTCAGTGAACCAACCAACCTCAACAACCACAACCCGAGCTACAGATCTACTCCAAAACCTTAGAAATAGAAACCGTATCATGGAAAAGCCTGAGAACATACTCAGAAAATAAATAAATACAAGCTCATGGTTCCTTTTGCATGTCAAACATCCATAAGGTCTCTCTGACTAGGACCAAACATTAAACACTTTTTTCTAAAAACTGTGCCCATTTGCAACAGCTTGGTCTTGTCTTGTTCTTGCTGTTCCCTAATGTAATAATCTGCAAAGAAAAAGGACGAAAGAAATGTAAAATACTATATAAAATGAGTCTTTACATTTATGTAATCATCATTTGTGTTTCTTACAAAATGTGTGATGGATCCAGCATAAAAGTGAGTCAGGCCTTTGACTTCAGCTATTACTTGTCTGTTTAAATTGGTGGTATCATGATAATTAAAAGTTCAGGATTGCTTGAGAATAAAACTGAGTCTCTCCTTTATTGCAGGAATGTTATTAACTGCTGAAAGAATAATTATGCCATGGCACTAACAGGGTGAAGGAAGAGACATGGATTCACAACCATGTTGTTAAGCCATGCTTTAAACTGCAAAATCGTCCCTCAGTTACTTGTGTAATTTCTCACAACAGTTGAGAATCAGATTACCTGCCCAGTTTCTTTGCTGAGTATGGCAGGCAATGGTATAGACTTAACCAGAAGAAGAGAAAAATACAATTTTAGTTGCACACATGAAAACAACTATTGTTTAACCATAAGAATAAATTGGATATTGCATATAATGGGTGGATACCCCATTGTTCCTTAAGGCTCTGTTTACAAGAATAATTGTAAGGATTTTCAGCAATGCAACTCCTATCACCCAATATTAACATCTTTTAATGTTTCTTTTACTTGAAAAATTATTTTCAGAAGACAGGCTGCAGATGTTAGATAGGAGGGAGAAATTGATCTTTGGGCTCAGCTCTACCCTTCCTTTGTGATGTGCATGTAAAAGTGCAGTAAGGCACAGCTGGTGTGGAGTATCCTCAGTGGATGGGGAATGCCAGGGGAAAGCTTGTTCAGTTTTGGGATAGTGGTAATCAACAGTTGGCCTCCCCTTCCTGATTCCCTCTGTTTTCTGTCCTGCAAGTGTTCAAAAATTGAGAAAATTCCAAAGGATGAACTTGTTTGTCATATTAGTTATACTTCATAGTGGTCTGATTGCCACTTTAATTGCTTCATCATATTGTTTACATGTTGCAAGTGACAAAACTATGGTTCTCTGAGGTCCCTTTCTATTTCTCCTTCGTCAAATCACTCCCGTTCATTAGATAGATATTTCAACCAATGTAAAAAATGTCACATTTATAATATTGAACTTCATCTGTCATCTGTCAGCCCAACTGCAGAACTGTTTTAAATTCTTCTATAATTTTTCTTGTTATATCCTCTACTGCCACAGCTCTCACTGATTTTAGACTAAATTTAAAACAACAGATGAAGAGGAAGATGATCGTTTTGCTGACAGATGGTTCCAGATGTGATCGAGCAGAGATATTGTGTTATGGTTAGCTGGGGACTGTCATTGAGTCATGTAATGATTTCATCTAAAAACACATTATTTTCAAGCCATTCAAGCTGTGTTCTTTTCGAGTTAGAACAAAATGCTTTCCAGTATTACTAAGCTGCAAGTCAAGAAATCAGTTCTTGAGAAATCAATGAAACAAAAAATTTTAGAGATCCTAATCACATATCCCCCTGTAAGATGAAAAGCTAAAACCAAGAAAACATATAATTTTGTTACTTTTACATCTACCTGTATCTTGTACCAGGATACATTATAATATGGCATTAAATTCACATTGTCTGCACCTTATGTAACAGAACAGAAACTTGTCATCATTATGACATGCAGAAAAGTAGCCAAGTATCCCTCCACATGTTGTCAAAAAATTGCAAGGACAATTAGCTCAGGACAGTTCTGGCACAGGGATTATATGGCTAAAAACACCTTTCTAATGAACTTTATTGCACTACGTCTATTTTATTTTCTTTTCATTTTCCTCTCCTGATATAAAAATAACAGGTTCACTCATTTACAGCTGCCTGTTGAGAAATCATTTTACAACTCCTAAGGATTCTTCACTGAAAAACTAGTGTAACTGAAGACATTTAGTCCAAATGGACTATTATCTGGCAGGATCCTATTGACCACCATAGCAATGAAAAGAGTCATTACTTTTATAGCCAAGACATTTCAACACTTGCGGGAGGATAAAAGAGGGGAAGAGGGAGGAATGTGAATTGAAAGTTAACAAAAAGTAATGGCAATTTACAGTTGAGAGAAGTGCCATTCAGAGGAGAGTAGCACTGAATTGAGGAAAGCTGCCAATGAATTGGTCAGCAGAGCATAAAATTATGTAAAGCCAACACAATGTGCACAACAGAGGCAACAGAAGAAAATGAAATCTTTTTATAACAGCAGAGAAATCAGAAAATAGTCAAGAATCATCTTGACTCCTCATTACAAAACACTAACATGTCATTATGAATTTACAAGAATATCTTAGAATAATTTCCCCCAATTATCTTGTGATTTTATGCTAGGATTTGTTACCTACATGTTTCAAAAATCAAAGCAACATCCAACATTTTGAGAGTGCTGAGATCAAAGCTATCAAGGATTACTTAACTTGTTACTTGCTGACTTAAAGAAGTAGAGTGCTTTTTACTACCATATTGATTCTGAAAGTCGATTGGCTTAAAAGGGTTAACCTGGAAGTTTTGAAATAGCTCTGCCCACTGATACATAAATGCTGTCTCAAGGCAGGCAGGACATATGATGAGTCATGGCTGCAGCATCTGTGAGTTTCTTGGATGCAGAATGATACAGGACAAACATGTCTGCGGTAAATATTTGCAGCTCGAGCAGTATTGGCACTATTAGAGTTTATGAGCTGGAGACCAAGCTCCAGACACTGACATATTAGGGAGGTGGAAAGTTAACTGAACATTTTATATCAGGAGGTGGCTGCACCCCACAGGATTGGGACTTTTGTAATAGAACCATAGAATTTTACCGTACAGAAGGAGGCCATTCAACTCATCATGACTGCAGTGGCTCCCGAAAGAGCTACCCAGCTAGTTGCACTCTCCAGCCCCATCTCCATAGCCCTCTGACTTCAATTTCAAATATATATCCAGCTCTCTTTTGAAACCACCTATGGAAGCTGCCTCCACCACACTCCCAGGCAGCACAATCCAAATCCCAACAACTCTCTGAGTAAAGAAGTTTCTCCTCATTTCACTCCTAGCTCTTTTGCTGCCAAACTTGAAATTGCGACATCTAGTTACTGATAGTACTGATATACCTTCTAATGGAAACAGAATACCCTTCTTTACCCTGTCAAAATTGTTCCTTATCCTATATTGTGGCTTCCAATAGTTTTCCCACTAATGATGTCAAACTGAGGGTCTGTACTTTCCTGGGTTATCTTTGCCCCTTTCTTAAACAACAGTGTCATGTTTGCAACCGTCCAGCCCCTCCGGACTAATCCTGTGTTCAGAGAGGCCTGGGAAATTTCTGTCAATGGCTCCACAATTTGCTCCATAACTCTCTGTACTCTAGGGTGTGTCCCATATGAGCCTGGGGACTTCTCTACCTGGAGTACTGCCAGCCTTTTTAGCACCTCTTCTTTATCTATCATCATACTGTTCAGTTGCCCAATGTCCGCGTTTTCAACTGGGCCATCGTCACCATCCTCTAATTTGGTAAAGACAGCAGCAAAGTATTCATTTAATACCTCTGCCGTACCTGTTGCTTCAGTGAGAAGATTTTCCTGCTTGTTCCTTATGGACCCACTCTATCCTTCACTAATCTTTTACTATTAATATGCTTGAAGTACATTTTACTATTTGTTTTAGCGCTGTATTGTTTGGAACAAGTCAGCCAGGTGTGCCTCATAGAACATGAGGTCTCTGATTGGGGCTATTAATCTGGTCCAATCAAGGAGCCTTGACTGACAGACAAGACCTGGAGTGTCAGATATCCTGTTCACTCCGAGAGCTGGCTCTGAGGGAGCTGGATCAGTTCAAGGACTCTCCACTCGTAAATAAAGGGTGGCTTGGTGACAGGATAGCAGCCTCTGTGGAGTTACTGCAGTGCAGCCTGCCGTCCTTTCTTCATGCTTCCTCTTATTTCAGCCTTAGCCTCTTTCTTGCATTTGAGATACATTTACAGTTATACCTTTCCTGACAGCTTACAATGAAGCACTTTAGAGGATGCAGAGAGCTCAGTATTTGAAATTGTCCAAAACTGGAGGTTCTTTCTGTTTGTTTGGATATAGTGAGGGCTTCAGTGTGGATGAGCTAACTGTCCATGGCACTATGTTACACGAACCATTCAAGTAAGGGGAGTGAAAATGAATGTAATGGGATTAGGGGATAGTATAGTGAGGAGATTGACCCAATTTGCATATGATCTAGAATGTGATATTCCCTACTTGGGACCAGGATTCAGGAAATCAGCCCAAGCCTGGACAGAAACTTGCATTGGAGGAAGAGGATCTAGTTGCCATGGTCCATGTGATACCAATGACATAAGAGGGACTAGGAAATAGGTTATTTTTCAAAAGTATGAGGAGCGAGCAACAAAATTGAGAAGTAGAACCTCAAAGATAATAATGTTTGGATTATTATCTGAGCCATGTGGCAATTGACAGAGGGCCTATACAACTACTGAAAGGAATATGAGGCTGAAAGTCTGGTTTGAGTGAACTGGGTTCTGGTTCGGAGTCACTGGCACCACTATCGAAGAAATTGGGGTGGCCTGCACCTGGACTGTGCTGGGACCGTTGCTCTAGCAAGCTATTTAACCAGGGAAGTAGAAGGGCTTTAAGCTAAACAATTGGGATGAGGAATTGAGCTTGGATAAATATAGCAAATTAAGGGGTGGAGTTAATGTCGGAGAGCAAACTAATGATATGGTAAATGAAGGTCAGAGAATGTCAAAAACAAATAGGGAGAAATAAAACCTTAATCGTGCAACAACTGGATTTTACAAAGATAACAAAAAGGCAATATCAAAGGCTCTTTCTCTGAATGCGTGTACCATTAATGACAAAGGAAAGAAATTCATGGCACAGTTTGAAGTAAGTAATTACGATATGATTGCCATTATGAAGACATTGGTGCGTGATGGTAAGGGTTAGGTCCTAAACATTCAAGAAAAATAGGAAGCTTGGTAAAGCTGGAGGGGTAGCACTATTAATTAAGGATGATGTTGATGCAATAGTTAGAGATAACTTTGATTTAGGATAACAAGATGTAGAATTGGTTTGGTTAGTTGCAAGGAGTAATATGGGAAAGAAATCATTAGTGGGAGTGGTCTACAGACCATCTCAGACTATCCACAATGTAAGTTGAAGCATACAAGAAGAAAAATTGGCTTCTTGTGATAACAGCAATTTTAATCTATATATAAACTGAAAATACTCAGATTGGCAATTTTAGCCTGGCTGAGGAGTTTGGAGAATGCTTATATGCTAGTTTCTTTCCCAATTGATTCCATCAATCAGAGAGATGGTTACATTAGATGTGGTATTGTGTAATGTGATAGGATTAATTAATAAACTCAGAGCAGGAGACAACAATATGATTGCATTTTATATCCAGTTTGAAAGAAATGAAGTTGGATCTAAGACAAACATTTTAAATAGATTTAAAGGCAACGCTGTGGCATGAAAGCTGAGCTAGCTGAAGTGAATTTCATGGATGATACGAAAATTGGGGGGTGGTAAATAGTGAGAAGTATGGCCTTAGACTACAGGAGGATATAGACAGGCTGGTCAGATGGACTGATCAGTGGCAAATGGAA
The DNA here is from genome assembly GCF_021869965.1 of Rhincodon typus. NCBI lineage: Eukaryota > Metazoa > Chordata > Chondrichthyes > Orectolobiformes > Rhincodontidae > Rhincodon > Rhincodon typus. Next base: position 47,587,019 of record NC_063345.1, read on the forward strand.
TTCATTCCTGATAATTGTGAGGTGATGCACTTGTTGAATGATAGGAAACCCTCTGAGGATCAGAGGGACCTTGGCGTGCATGTACACTGGTCCCTTACATTAGCAGGATAAAGTGGTTGAGAAGGCACTTGGGATATTTGCTTATTTTTTAGCCAAGGCATAGAGTTTAAGAGCAGGGAGGTTATGCTGGAACTGTAAGAAGAGATGGTTAGACCACGGCACAACGTGTGCAGCTTTGGAATCCACATTAAAGGAAGGATCTGATTTCAGTCGAGAGGGTGCAGAGGAGATTACCCAGGATGTTGCCTGGGCTCAAGAGTTTTAGTTATGAAGAGAGATTGGATAGACTGGAGTTATTTTTCTTGGAGCAGAGGAGACTGAGGTGGGGTGGGGGCGTGTGGTGTTACATGATTGAGATATAAGGTATTATGAGGGACATAGACAGAAACAAGAGATAACAAGGTGTAGAGCTGGATGAACACAGCAGGCCAGGCAGCACCAGAGGCGCAGGAAAGCTGACGTTTTGGGTCTGGACCCTTCTTCAGAAATGGGGGAGGGGAAGGGGACTCTGAAATAAATAGAGAGAGGGGGAGGCGATGATGGAAGGTGGATAGAGGAGCAGATAGGTGGAGAGAACACGGACGCTCCTCTAGGAGGCATAGATTTGAGCTAAGGGGCAGGAGGTTTAAAGGGGATCATAGAATTACAAGAGTGTGGAAGCAGGCCATTTAGCTAATCAAGTTCAAACTAACCCTCCAAAGACCATCCCACCCAGACCCACCTCAACCCTGTAACCCTTCATTTCCTATGACTCGTCCACCTAGTCTGCATATCGCTGGACACTATGGACAGTTCAGCATGGCCAATCCACTTAACCTGTGCATCTTTGCGACTGTGGGATGAAACCAGAGCACCTGGTGGAAACCCACACAGACACAGGGAAAACGTGCAAACTCCACACAGTCACCCGAGGCTGGAATCAAACCCAGGTCCCCGGTGCTGTGAGGTAGCAGTGCTAACCACTGAGCCACCGTGCCACCCCAAGTGATGTAGGAAGTTATTTTTTTCACCCAGAAAGTGGTGGGAATCTGGAACTCAATGCCTGTAAGTGTGGTAGAGGCAGAACCCTCATACGATTTAAAAGTATTTTGATGTACACTTGTGAAGTTAAGGCACACAAGGCTAGGTGTAAATTGCTGGAAAATTGGATTTGAAAATTTGTTTTGTCTGGTGTAGTGTCATCTGGCCGTAGGGCCTTTTTCTATTCCGTAGACCTCCATGACTCTATAACTGGCATGTTAGACCAGGCAAAAGATCAGTAGAGAAGCAGGAGCAGACATTTAAGGAGATATTTCACAATATTCAGAATAAGTATACAGCTAAAATGAAGAAACCTTTTAAGTGATAAGCCTACAATCTGTGATTAACTGAAGTTTTGGAATGCATCAAACTTAAGGAAAAAGAATAAAAGACCAAACAGGAGAATGAAATTACAGTATGAGAAAAAGCTAACGAGAAATGTGAAAATTTATAGCAATAGTTGCTGTAAGTATCTAAAACAAAAGAAGTAGTGAGTATAAATCCACCCAAAAGTTAAAACAGGTAGTTAATTGTAGATATTAAGGAAATGGTGAACGAATTGAACAAGTATTTTGCTTCTGTTTTTCACTATAGAATATACAGAAAACATTCCAGTAATAGCTGTGCTATGGACCAGGCCAGACCCCCTCAAAATATTTCAAGAAAGTAGCCTAGACCCTAAATTTTTCTTATTTTAAAGGTAGATGTGAAGTGTGTGTTCCAGGTGTGATGAAACCGGTCAAACCACTTGGCTTTGAGCAAAATACAGTTTATTTAAACACTGTCGTTAAAACATGAACAAAAGATAGTGGAATTTAGAATAACAACTATTGGCAAACTTAACCGAATACTCAATACAGTAACTTAACTAATTAACTGTTCCAATATAGTAACATCCCATAAACACGCCCCTTGGCAAAAAGGTAAATTCAAATACAGATTCTTACAGGCAGGAGGGAACAACATCCAGAGAGAGAGATTTTAGAGAAAGCCAGAGGAATCCTTTACTGAAGCTTGCAACACTTCTGGTACTCAAAACATCTTGTGACTGCTACAGCTGAAAAAACCTAGAAAAAAAACTTGAGACAACACAGTATGGAACTGGAGGAACACAGCAGGCCAGGCAGCATCATGAGGAGCAGGAAAGTTGATGTTTTGGGTCTGGACGCTTCTTCCAAAGTTTTCTGAAATCTTTCCTGCTCCTCCGATGCTGCCTGGCCTGCTGTGTTCCTCCAGCTCCACACTGTGTTGTCTCTGATTCCAGCATCTGCAGATCTTGCTATCTATAGAAAAAACCCTGAAATGGGAGAACTGGACTCGCCCCTCCCATTGTTGACATTTACTTTCTAAACACTTCAGTACCTCTGCCTTTACAACCTCTCTTCAAAGAAGTCCAGAACTAAATAACCTTTTTGAAGTGACATCATGGTCACACCTCTCCCTTTAATAAAATGAACCATCAATGTACAAAGATGGCTTCATTTTAAAACCCTTATTCTTAGTCAATTAGTACACTACAATACATATACATTACATTGACTCTAAACATGCAAACGTTCACTACTACATTCTAATCCAGTCCATTTACTCCTGCCACCGAATGTCTCCATCTGTCTTTATCCAAGTCACAACAACGTGCCAGTGATTACATTTTCTCATCCTGCCACGCGTACAATTTTCAAAATGAATGGCTGCAATAATAAGCTCCATCTAAACAGTCTGGGATTTTAAAAGATAATACAGTGTGGAGCTGGAGGAGCACAGCAGGCCAGGCAGCATCAGAGGAGCAGGAAAGTTGACGTTTTGGGTTGGGATCCTTCCCAACTGAAACGTTAACTTTCCTGCTCTTCTGACGCTGCCTGGCCTGCTGTGTTCCTCCAGCTCCACTCTGTGTTATCACTGACTCCAGCATCTGCAGTTCTTACTATCTCTGAACTTTTAAATTATTCCAAAAACTTTAATGGGTTATGATCAGTATATACAATTGTCTCAGGCACATTACTGGCAATATAAATGTTGAAATGTTGCAATGCCAACACCAAGTTCAAGGTCTCCTTCTCAATTATGGAATATTTCTGTTGATGAATATTCAAATTCCTGGAGAAATATCCGATAGGTCTTTCTATCTTCTTGTCATCTTCTTGTAACAGCACCAATACCCACATCACTTGCATCAGTAGCCACCTTGAATGGTTTTGTGTAATAAGGTGTGGCTAATACTGGGGCAGTGGTCAACATAGCTTTCAGGCTGTCAAGTGCCTTCTGATAGTCTGCCATCCACGGAAATTTCTGCACTTCTTCAATAAGTAAGTCAGTGGAGCAACCGTACTGCTGAAATTCGGCACGAATTTCCGATAAAACCCACACAATCCCAGAAATCATAGTGCTGCTCTCTTTGTTGGTGGTATGGGAAACTGCCCAATAACCTTTGTTCTCACATTCCGTGGACTCATCTGTCCATGTCTGATAACATGGTCCAGGAGCATGACTTGGGCTTTAGCGAGTTCACTCTTAGGAAGTGGATTGAATAATTCTGACAAGTGCTGCAAATGTTCCTTCCAAGTGTGACTAAAAATCACCAGGTCGTCGACATATACAACAGAACACTTTATCTCCACTAGCAAAATTGCAAGTCTTTGATTTCTTGTCTACTTCCTGTTTCATCTTGTGCTGTGATATTTTTAAATGCTGTCTAGCCAACTCCCCTGTTTTATTTAATTGTTCCCTAAAATTTGACGCATAGTCCAAATATGTGGTCTCTGAATTCTGACTCACCAATTTCTTCTTAATTAATTTCAGTGGCCTCTTACCTCATGCCCAAAAACTAATTCAAAGGGACTAAATTTGGTCGATTCATTTGGTGCATTTGTAATTGCAAACTGTACAAACAGAATTCTATTGTCCTAATCATCTGGATAGTCTTGACTATGAGCTCTATAAGCTCTTAAAATGCTCTTTAAAGTTTGATGCCACCTTTGTAACACTTCCTGCCATTCTGGATAGTATGCAGTGGATTTGAATTGTTTTTTTTCCTAAGCTATCCTTAATTTCCCTGAATAATTTTGATGCAAAATTTGATCCTTGTATCTCTGTGGTAGTCCATATCGAGCGAAAAAATTGAGTAAAACTCTTCTACAATCCTTTTAGCTGTGAGATTGCATAAAGGAATGGCCTCTGGAAATCAAGTGGACACATCCAATGCTATCCACAAGTACTGATTCCCACATTTTGTTTTGGGTAGGTTTCCTATGCAATCAATTAAGACCCTTGTAAAAAGTTCCTCAAATGCAGTAATAGGTATTAGAGGTGCTGGTTTTATTACTGCCTGAGGTTTTCCAATTACCTGACATGTATGACTAGTCTGGCAAAATTCAACTACATCCTTATGCAGTCCAGGCTAGTAAAACTGTTTCTGTATTTTGACTTGGGTTTTCTTACCTCTAAATGACCCTTTTAAAGTGACAGCATTGTCACTGCTATAAATCAGGAAGTGGAAGGAAGATAGAAACTTGATGAAATTGCAATCAGTAGGGAAATGGTACTGAGCAAACTGATGGATTACAAGCTGTCAAGTCTCTGAGTCCTGATGAACCTCATCCGCTATTGGCTAATGAGGTAGTTGATGTGTTGGTGTCAATTTTCTAAAATTCACCATATTTTGGAAAGGTTCCATCAGACTGGAAAGTAGCAAATATTATCCCTCTATTCAAGAAGGGAGGTTATAGCTGGGCACTTTGAAAACTCTCAGCTACAGTTAACATAGCTTTCTGAAAGGGAAATTGTGTTTAACCAATTTCTTTGAAGGGCTAACAGACTGTCGATAAAGGCAGCCTGAAGAGAGACATACTTAGATACTTTAGGGGAGACGATGGCCTAGTGGTATTATCGCTGGACTGTTAATCCAGAGGCCCAGATAATGTTCTGGGGACCGGGGTTCGAATCCTGCCACAGCACATGGTGGAATTTGAATTCAATAAATATCTGGAATTAGCATTCTAATGATGACCATGAATCCATTGTCAATTGTCAGAAAAACCCATCTGGTTCACTAATGTCCTTTAGGGAAGAAAACTGCCATCCTTACTTGGTCTGGCCTACATGTGAGTCCACATCCACAACAATGTGGTTGACTCTTAACTGCCCTCTGGGCAATTAGGGATAGGCAATAAATGCTGCCTAGCCAGTGACGCCCTTATCCTGTGAATGAAACAAAAAATTTCCAAATGGCAAGTTGCCACATTAATAGTGATTGCATATGGTAGGAGCTCATGGTGTTGGCATTAACATATTATCCTGGATAGAAGATTGGCTGGCAACAAACAAGATTGTGCATAAATGGTTTCAGAGATAGGAGGAACTGCAGATGCTGGAGAATCTGAGATAACAAGGTGCAGAGCTAGATGAACATGGCAGGCCAAGCAGCATCAGAGGAGCAGGAAGGCTGACATTTCGGGCCTAGACCTTTTAGGGCCTTTTTATGATTTGCAAGATGGGCAAGTCGAATCCAATGGGAGTATATGCTGGGGTCTCAGATTTTTACGATTTATATGAATGATTTAGATGAGGGGAACAAAGGCAGCTAAATTTGCAGTCAACACCAAGATGGGTAGAGATATGTATTGTGAAAAGAGCAAAAGGAGATCGTAAATGAAATTAGATAGGATCCGTGGGCAAAAATCTGGCAGGTGGAATATAAAGTGGGAAAATGTGAAACTTCATTTTGGCTGGAAGAATCAAAATCAGAGAATTACTTAAAGAACAATTGCAAAATTCCATTGTGCAGATGAATTTAGGTATTTTAGTGCAGGAGACAAAAGAGACAGAGTTAGTGCGCAGCTACAACACATAACTAACAAGGCTGATAGATTATTCTTTATTATGAAAGGAATTGAAAATAAATGTTAGGATGATATGCTTCAGTTATACAGGGTGCTTTTGAGGTCACATCTCAACTATTGTGTGCAGTTTTGGATTCCTTATTTAAGAAAAATGTAAATGCATTGGGGTGGTTCAGAAATTAAAAAAAAATCATAGTGCTGGAGAAACTCAGCAGATCTGGCAGCATCTGTGGTGAGAAAAACAGAGTTAACGTTTCAAGTCCAGTCTGATTCTTCTTTGGAAGTGGGGAGGTTCACAGATAGTTACCAGATTGGTACTTGGAATGAGCGGGTTACTTGAAAAGGAGAGATTGTATAGAGTAGACTTGTTGCCACTGGACTTTAGAAGAGTGACTGATTAAAATATAAAGGATCCTGAACTTTCTTGACAAGGTGAATGTGGAAAGAATGTTTCCTGTTGTTGGTGAGTCCAGGACTAAGATCATTATCTAAAAATTAATGCCTGTCCTTTTAAGCACATAGGGGCTTGAACGACATAGGCTATGGAGAGAAATGTGGCCATACTGTGTGAGAAGCCCAGTAAGTCAATCTTGACATCAGGAAATCTCACTGCATTTTTCTGTCCTTTTGGGAGTCGAGATGAGAATTTTGCTAGGTAGTGGTGTGTTGACTGTTAAGTGTGATTATTACTTGTTTATTAACTTTATTAACTGCACATTTTGCCTTGTTAACATGCAGCTTTCTATCCTACCAGCCAGTGCGATCAAACTAGACGCTGTGAATTCTTGACATTGATATTGGGGCAGGTACCTTGGCGACTTCAGCTCACTGCTGACTGTGAAAGGCCTCCATGTTGGTTCCCACACAACAGCATCTCAGGGCACGATCCATGGGTGCCAACTGCACACACCCCTTGTTCATGGTCACTCGTTTTCAATAATTGCCAACCTCTTAGGGTCCTCACTGATTCACTGGCAGGCTGCTTCGGCTGCACAGATTTGCATTGCAGGGTGCACTGGCAACCAGCACTGAAAGGCTGTTGCAACAAAACTTTGCCCACAGGGATGGGCACCCAGCTTACAGATTGGAGCAAGTTGCATCTCAGAGCTCCTCACTTGCTCCTTCAGCATTTGTTCACTTGGCACCTAAATGCATGTTCACCCCCATTTTGCCTTGTGCTAGTTAACAGTCCTCAGTCGGGGGACTGTACATCTTGCTGCATGGCATCATACTACATCGATCTCGTACCTACATCACGTACAGGCAGCTTACACTTCAAACACATATGTGTGCAGCTAACAAGAGCCATGTCTGAAAATCTTAGAGGAGTGAGTTCATGAGAATATTGCTTAGGATGGAGTATTTTAATCATGTTCTTTAAAATGCCACCAACAGGTGCAGAATGAAACAACAGTATATTCATTCAATGTGGAAAACATGTTCCACAATCCTTCAATTTATGCAGAGTTACAGCAGAATGTAACTCACTCTACAAGGAACAACTGTCACATACTCCTGAACAACTTACAGCCCCCATTATTATTAGCATGGGGGGATCTGTATTGACCCAAAAACTCTGCGGCACATCCTGTCAGTCAATCTTCTCCTCTATCAAACAACATCTGTTGCCATATCCTTTCTATTCCTGTCACAACAGGAATGATTCATTGCATGACTTCACCTGACGAAGGGGCTGCGCCGCAAAAGCTTGCGATTTCAAATAAACTTGTTGGATTATAACGTAGTGTCGTATGACTTCTGGCTTTGTCCACCCCAGTTCAACACCAGCACATGCACATCATGAACTCCTGACAGCCCTATGCATGAACACTCTATCTCACAGTTGAGTGTATTGCTGCACATTTCTCCTGCACTTGGGGCTTCCAATCAGATCCTTGCTGCCACTGGGAAGTCTCAGTAATATATCACATTTGATGGAACATCTGCTTCATTAATGGCTGCAATGCGACTTGTTTATACAATAGCCTGGTTAATCTATATGACTTTATCTTTGACAAATGCAAGAAGATTATCAACACAGTCAAGAATTTAAACTATTTTGCCACTTCTCACATTCCAGGAAATCAACCAGTAGCTTTTGTTGGACAATATTTAGTTTCCATAACGTTTCCTTGACAAATATATACATTGAGATATTACACCAGATTAAGAGGCAGGTACCTCCATCCTGCATGTAAGAAAAATTATTTTACAATTTGTGGGAGCCCATTCTTTCAATGTTACGGGTTTAAACCTTAAATGGCTCACAGACGGTGCATACAAGCTTCCCCTGTTAATGATAATAATAGCTTGCAATTATACAATGCTTATAACATTAAAAGACTAAAGGCACTTGACAGAGGTCAGTAGCAGAAAGATACTGAGCCAAAGAAGCAGATGTTACTACTGACCAGAGTTTGGGAGTTCCAGCAGTCCTCTGGCCAATACAGTCAAAAAGTTATAGAGTTGTTACAGCACAGAAGAAAGGCGCTTTGGCCCAGTGTGTCCAAGCTGGTTATCAACCATCCGTCTATTCTAATCCCATTTTCCAAAACTGGCCTGTAGCCTTGTATGCTTTGTCTTTTCACGTGCTCATCTAATACTCCATAAATGTTTAGATGGTTCCTGTGTCTACCACTGGTTTAAACAATGAGTTAATGTTCCCTTGAAGTTAGATGGTGCAAGCTGAGCACAGATCAACCTTTTTAAATCACAGGGAGTAATCTTTATACCTGTATTTATTCCAATACTTTTGATTTAGAAAATGCACTTGCAAAATAATGTAACATTTTTACCTCAATAGGCCACATACAACAGCAAAGAAATCAGAGGGTACAATGTTTCTGGTGCCTCATCCATACAGCCGGGCGGCCTATCCTAAAATCACAAAATTTGTCTTCTCCTGTTATGTAACATCCAGTCCATCCTGTTTTGCTAGGTCTCCATACAACATTTTAACTAGTGCCATACCCCTGTCTTCTCTCTATTGCCTTGTAAATTCTTCCTTTTTAAGTAACAATCCAATTGTTACTGCCTCTAAATCCCTGTCAGGTAGTATTTTCCTGATCCTAACCACTCACTATTTGAAAAGACTTTCCTCGTGTCACTTTTGATTCTTTTGTAAATTCATTTAGTTCCGGTTCTTTTGTTCTCAATCCTTCCATTGGGAACAGCTTTTCTTCACATATTCTATCCAGACCCCCTCCTGATTTTTAAAGGTTTCAGGACCCTGAAGCAACCTCGCATTGATGTAGCTGATCCCCACAGCACTGAGTATAAATTCCACAGTGAGGGCGGTGTTTGAACACTCTAGAATGAGGCAGAAAGTTTTGAAAGCATGTGGCAAATAGTCTCAGCTTTTCCAATCTATCTACATAACCAAAGCTCCATGTTGCTGCTTCCATTCACGTGAATATTTTCTGCACTTGCCTTCGAATGCCCTCACATCTTTTCTAAAGTGTGACATTCAGAACTGGTTGAAACACTCCAATTGATGCCAAATCAGTATTCTACATAAGTTTAAAGCAACTTCATTGTTTTTGTACCCTATTAATAAAACCTATGACGCTGCAGTGCACTCTCAAGCTGCCCTGCCACCTTCAATGATTTATGCATAAATAAACATTGGTGCCCATGCTCCTGTACTTTCCCTGGAATTACACTTCAGTTATATTGTCTCTCTGTAATCTTACAATCAAAATGAATCATTTGACGCTCCTCTGTATTAAATTTTTGCCACTTGTCCACCTCTTCCACTAGTCTGAGGAACTTGCATTGACCACTACTCTCTGTTTCCTGTCACTCACCCAATTTCATACCTGTGTCCTTTCTACAATTTGCTCACAGTTGCCTGGAGCTCCTGGTGGATAGGGTGCTGAACAGAAGGGCCATCCTTTATTCACATGACTGCCAGAGGAGATTCTGCCAGCCTGGTCCAAAGTTGCCACCAGTGTCAGTGTGGTGTCCACGGCCCAGAGGAACAAACAGTGAAGGAAGAACGTTAATGAGCTTCTATGATCTGCAAGGCTTGTTGCCACCACCTCCTCTCTGCCTACCTCACACTCATTTAATCCCTGCTATTGCATCCATCTCCTGCCAGATCTCATGATCTGTCACACTTTCTATTGTATGCAGCATCTTACCTTAATTGTGCCATTCAAACCTTACCCCAGACTACTAACACTGCATGCCCTCTGCACAGCCTGCTCATTCAATCAGGACATCTCAACTAATTTTCCCCACTTGCACTGAGCAATATCAGCTATAACAGCTACTTCTATCTCTTCAATCCTTCTCTCTGCCGTATTCCAGGAGAAAACAGCCCACAACAGGGCAGAGAAAACCAAGATGTGCAGTGGAGTGCCTGACATTTGTCTCTTCATATCCCTTCATGTCCCAGCAACCAAGGAAGACTCATAGAATCATGAAATCCAATGCAGAAAGAGATCACTCAGCCTATTGAGTCTGCAATGATCCTCTGAACAGCAACCCACCCAGACACATCCTGCCACCTTATCCCCGTAACCTTGCAATTCCCATGGCTAATTCACATAACCTGCTTATCCCTGGGCACTGCAGGACAATTTAGCATGGACAATTCACCTAACCTGCACATCTTTGGACTGTGGGAGGAAACTGGGCCACTCAGCAGACACAGGGAGAACATGTAAACTCTACTCAGTCACAAGGATGGAACTGAACGCTGTGAGGTTCAATTTGAAGTCCTGTGTTGGTCTCCCATTATCACCATTCTGAATGCATTCTTAACATGCCCAAACTTCTCTTCCAATTTGGCATCTCATTCTTCCACTTATCTCTTGTGGACACCAATGGCATTTCACAGTCTTGAAAAGACCACCCCTTTATAATACCATCTCTGTCCCCAGCTCTGAGAAAGAAGCCATAGATCCCCTTGGAGAAGCACTGGCAAAGTTTTGACCTACACAATCCACCAGCTCAGATGTTAAACTTCAGTGGGCAGAATAGAATTGGGAGCACATTTTGGTGAGCACATCACTGGCACATCTCTGCAGCTTGCTGAAGAAGACATGTCCAACATGTCCACTCAGGGGATTGCCAAAGAGCAGCTACCTGCTCAGCCACAAGCAGAAGCAGACCTGATGGTGTTGTCCATTAATAACTTCATTCAAATGCACAAGCAGGCATGAAAGCAGCAGACAGGTTTGATGGAGGCACTCAGGAAACTGAATTGAATGTTGAAAGAGTCCAGCAATGCTATCTGTAGTGTGTTGCCTCTGGCAATGTGAGCTTCTGTCTGCCTCCAAGGGCAGGTTGGTAGATATCAAGGAGACTCAGATCCAACACACTCATTGTCTGCTGGGTCTAAGCACAGACCTACACTCCCATTGTTCTAGCCATTAAGGTGACTGGGGATTATAGGATCTTGAACTCAGTCCAGATGCCACTTCCTCACAAGGAGACAGGGTGCTGCCAGTGGGCACCTAGCTGGAGAAAGAACCACATGCAGGAGCACCCAGAAATCTCCAGAGGTGCACATGTTGTCCAGCTCCATACTGCATGTGACTCATGTCCCAACTCTGTGGCAGTTCAAGCTGAGGGCGAGTTTACTTCTGGGTAGGACACTCGCAGCATGCTTGGGGCCTCTATTTACATATACCCCTGGGGTCACCCACTCAAAATATAAGAGCCAACAGGCTCCACTATAGAGCAAGCTCTCTTCACCCCAGTTGTGGCCCCTGGGACTGCTCCTAGACGTAGCGGGAGGCAAAGGAAAAATAAAACCCTAAGAAGGCATAGAGGTGGCATAGATGAACACACTGCGAATACATTATCAAACTTGTAAATATATATACGTTTCATCATTAGCTGTGTTAATGGCTGTCATTTTAGCTGCAACTACCAGAATGAAGGTATAAAGGTCAGACACCCTTCATGCCATATGATGTTCTAACGCTGTCTGAATGATAGCTGTCCTTGTCATAGTGCCCATTCTACAGATTCATGATGGAATAATGGAGCTTCAGATGTTGTGAAGGCTCCCATCGGTTTAAAGGCATAAATTTTATTAACCAACAGGGAAGGCATAAAACAATCAAACCATTAAACTGCACTTGTGGTTGGTATTATACAGGGGATGCAGGCCTCAGCAGTATCAAACATTTACACTCAGTGAAAGCTGACTTCATGCAACTCAGTTCTACTGAACAGGGTTCACTAAAAAGTCCTGCTTGCATTGCTTTGGCCAACACTGCTGTGCTGTGGGATATTGAAAGTGCTGCTCCCTCTGATGAACTGCATCATTTTTCTACAATTCTACGTCTCTCATGGATTCTCATCATCCATCCCAGAGACTTGGTGCATCCTCCAGTGTCTGGAGCAGGCATTCCAAGGATTAAGCAACATCCTCTGTCTGGACGATGCTGGTATAAACATGGAGAAGACATCTTGTTAGCCCCAGTGGAAGGAGACGTTTCATTATAGATACACTGGACAGCATGACATGGCGTTCTGACCTCCACCTCTGGCCACATTTAGAACCACTATCCCTCTCTTATCTGCACATCAGTCCATGGAAGATGAGTGACTGTGCCTCTTCTGCATCATGAGGACTTTATGGCTGAAAACCCGATCTTAGAAGGTGGCTTCACATCAGCTGCAGGTCGATTCTGGCCCTGGGCTTCCAGACGTGTGTTCTCCAGCTATTCGTGTAGCATCCCTTAGTGAAACAGACACAGGGACAACCATAGCTTCTGTGCCTGGTTCCACTGGGGATGGTTTCAGTGAGCCTATGAGGGCAATATCAGAAATAAAGCAGCTCCTCAGAATTGTGATCATTAAGCAATCACAGCATACACAAAATAACATTTCAATAGCACCCTCAAAACATTGGGGCATTGTGGTTTCTGACAATGAGGCCAGGATGCACTTGTACATCATTAACCTGATTCAGATGTATGTTGCTGAAGCCCTTAGGCACACAGACAATTGAAGATTAACAATTATTAACCTTTTCGCATCCTAATAATTCTTGCAATGGACATCTCCAACCTCCTCCACAGCAGCGGCCCATGATGACCCATGCTAGTCTTTCATTGAATAGACTTTCTGCACTGAGCCTGGCTCACTCCTTCACTGCCTTCGAAGGACAGCCCTGACTGATGAGTGACGCAACCACTGACTGATCTCAATGCAGCTTCCTGACTGACTTTACCACTAATCCCTGGATTGGTTGTTCTGGACCTGCCAGACTAGCGACAACCAGTTCCCTGCAGTGCAGTTATACAGAGTTTCTAACTTGGATCAACCCAAGTGCCCGATTGATCATGTCCAAATCGCTGGGCATATATCAGATGGTGCCTTTGACATACTGTGTCAGTACCCCTTGAATGAAGAGAGTCCGACGTTGACTTGACTGAGGACTACTCCCCTTCAATTTTGAATTCTGACCATTCCATTGAAGCATGCAATGTGTTTGCTCTATATGCTGTTGGCACGTGCTGTGTGTGTAACATTGACATAGCACGGTGCCATACAGCAACATGTTCTCCCATCCCTTGACTGATCCCTAGTGACAACTGTAACAAGCTGCCTAGCTTTGTGTTTGTGTTAAGGGCAAGGCAAGACACAGGAACTGTGAGCCTGTAAGTTCTGAATGAGGTGCAAAATGGCAAGACAAAGCAAGATGGAAATACGAAGATTCTTCAACTAGGTGCGAAGTGAGTCAGCGCCAGGAGAATAAGTTAGGAGCCCTGAGATGTCTCCCACTCCAATTCATGAGATGGGTGTCCGTTCCGGCACGCAAACAGCCCGGAAGCTGCATTATGCTGCTTGGTATGGGTGCGTTCCAAAGTGCAGTATTGAAGTAGATAACCATATTCTAAGCAAGTTGGAGATGTACCTTGATGACTTGAAGAGACTGATGTGTGTCTGATGCCAACCTCTACGCACGAAAGATGCAGACAGACACTGTCCATACAGTGGTACCCTGAAATATGGGTGACTCCTGTCCAAGACAGAAGCCTGTGAAGAGCTCAAGGCCAGTGGAGCCACCAGATACCTGATCTTACTTCTATGACAGGAATTGTCTCTGTGTCATTTCACTCCACCATGTTGGAGAAGAGAAAACTGCATATAAATACAATGGGAATGAATGACAATGAGATATTAATACCTGCAGGTAGGCTTCTTGCCGCTCACTAACAAGATTCTTCTCTCGCCATTAAAACCTTTGATGGAAAATCGACTTTCATCTCAATTGACAGTCTCAATTTTCTGAGCTCACCGTATTTTCCCATTGATTTGCCATTGCCCCATTATTCAGGGACTGCAAAACTTCCATCCATTGCTTCAAAAATCTTCCCAGAGGTTAAACTGACTGTTGTGAAGTTACTAGGTTTGTGTATCATTTGAAATTCTCCAATCCACTGGCATCTCGAGGCTAAGAAAGGTTGGAAAGTTATGGCCAATGCTTTTCTAATTTCCACTCTCAGTTCCCTTGGTGTCCGTGGATGTGTCTCATCCTGTGCCTTATCAAATCTGAATACAGACAGCCTAATTAATACCTTCTCCTTGTCAATTACAAGCCCTTCAAGTGTCAGAAATAACTCCTTTTTCACCATGACCTGTGTAGCATCTTATTCCTTGGTAAAGACAGCTGCAAAAAATAACTCAGACTCTGTCTCCATGTGTAAATCCCCATTTTGATCCTTAATCAATCTCTCTCCTCTTTGAAGTACAATTCTGCATTTATGTGCCTATTGAAGACTTTTGGATATCCGTTTTTATATTGATAGCCAGTCTCTTTTAATTCTTTCTTTGGTTTTCTTACTTGTTTTTTCAGTTGCCTTCTGAATCTTTGATATTAAGTTAGGTTCACAGTTGTATTCTGCATCTGGCTTCCATCATACGTACACGTTTTATTCCATTTTATTTTCTATACAACTGTTCATCCTGGAAACTCTGGATTTGTTGGCCCTACCTTTCCCGTTCCTGGGAAGATACATTGTCTATGCCTGAACTATCTCTTCTTTGATAGGAGCCATTGTTTAGCTTCCATTTTTCACAACACCATTGAACTCCAATTCATCTGGCACAGATCCATTCTTTCCTTCCTGAAGTTTGCTTTCTCACTTTACTTATTCTAAATCTGGATTGTTCCTTGATCTTTTCCCAAAGCCAACCTAACTCTTATGATGCAATGTTCCATTCTGACACTTGATTGAGAAAGCCCACCTCATTCTCAGGAACAGATTTAGCAGTATCTCCTTTCTTATTGGACTGGAAACACACTGTTTTATAAAATTCTCCCTATCAACCTCTAGGAACTCTTGCTTTTCTGTTCTATTTACACAAGTATTATCCCAGTCTATATTCAGATTTGTAAAGTGTTAAATTCTCTATCATTCTTGTAACTGTCTGTAATTCCCTTGCAAATTTATTCTTCTATATCTTTCTCATTAATTGGTAGCCTATAGTCTACATTAAGCAATGTAATTGATTTTTTTTGTTCCTTAGCTCTAAACATATAAATTCTGTTCTTGACTCCTATGGGACATTCTCTCTCTCCAGCACTGCAAAGTTATCATTAATCAATAATATCACCTTTCCCATTTCTTTCTGTTCCTATCTTTATAGAGCACCTTAAATCCAGGAAAATTTATTACCCATTCCATGTCCTCCATGGCCAGATGTCTGTTATAGTCACAATATCACATTTCCACAGAGCAACCTAGACCCGCAAGTCACCAGTCTAGTGTACCACACTCATCACATTGACATCCACGTACAATAATCATGACCTACACTTTGCTATCTTCTTCCACGCTGAGCTCATTGAATAACTTATCATTTCCTCTTAGTCCACTACTATCTAAATTGGAATCATTCCCTCCTCTAGCATTGGCAAATATATTAAAATTTATGCACCTTATTCCTCTGTCCTACTTCTTTATACTAGTGTCCATCCTGCAGCAAATTTAGTTTAAACCCACTCCAACCGCAATATTGAACCTCCCTGCAATGGCATTGGTCCCTGTCCTGTTGAGGTACAATCCATCCCTTTTGAAGAGGTGATTTTTGGCCCAGAACTGGTCCCAATTCCCCTTGACTCTTGCACCATGATTAAAGCCATGCTTTAAATCTTGCCATCTTCCTAATCTTGCTAATGTGTGCCACTATGACAGATTACTCAGCATCCAGATATCACTAACTTTGAAGTCCTACTTTTTTCATTCCATCCTAGCTCCTGAAAGTCTGACCATGGACCTCAATGCCTGAACTTTTTATGTCTTTGGCACAACGTACTTCACAACTTTTGCAGATGTCCTTTACCCTGGCACCAGGGAGGTAACACTGCATCCAGGACTCAGAATAATGTTTGAAGCTTTCTGTCTTCTAACTGTGCAATCTGCAATAGCAACAGCATTTGTTCACTTTCCTTTACACCTGTACAGACTCTTGACCATGAATGCTATAGCCTGGACTGATCATGATATTATTCTTGATATTGTCGCTCCCAGCAGCATTCAGTGCTGAGTAGCCATTTGAGAGTGATCAAGCACCCACTATGCTGAACTCTTACTGCCTGTGGGATGATTTCTTCCTGGGACATTATGATCAAGGAAACTCCCATTTTCCCTAGAGCTTCACAGTAACTCCAGCTGCCCCTCAACCTCGGAAATCCTGAGCTGGAGTTGCACATGAACACACTTCCTATACATGTGGTTATCTGTGACACACAAAGTGTCCTGAAGTTCCGACATAGTACAAGCATTCCAAGCATCAGGTCGCAGATGCACATCCATGATGAAAACCAAGGCTTCCATTTCCTTTTTAACTATCCATCTAGTGCATATTTTAACTATTAATTTCATTTAATAATTCAAGACCAGCAAACTTATTAATTCACAGACTACTATAGTTAACCAATTAAAATTGTCTAAAACTAATTCCTACATTTGAGAGAAAAGAAGAAAATATTCAACAACCAATCACTTCCCCAGCATTTTGTGATGCCACATGAGTTTTTTTGATCTCTCCCCTGGTCTCAGAGTGTCATTCTCACTCTATTTGCTGCTGCTTGTATCTGTGCTATGCTCTTACCTCTCTCCTGGTCTCACAGTGACGTCTGACTGTGGTTAATATTCCAGCCAAGTGTAATCAGGTCTTCATCCAGAGTCCACTTGTTTACAGTATCCCTGGGACTGGAAGGTGCTGGGGTCACAAAATAGGAGTATTCAGGAGCGTAAGTTCAGGGACATGCCCACCCTGGGAGAGACAGGGCAACCAATTCTACCAGCTATATCATGGCAGTTAGGGGTAATGAACCATTCAGTCTTATCATCATACAATATCCCAGAGTCTGTCCCTCTTTGTAAGCCACTAAAGACATGTTCATGTATACACACACATACACACACACACACACACACACACACACACACACACATATACACACACAAACATACACACACAAACATACACACAAAGTTCCTCCTATGAAGCATGTAAGATACAAATAGCTCATCTCTGTGATTTGCTTTCAAAGCTAGCTTAGGCAAATGGAATAAAGGTTTCCTGTGCCTGCTAGATGTAACATTTTCTCGAAAATCAGCTGGTGTGTTTCAGCACATTCCTGGGATTTAAAGCACAAAGCTGCCCTAATTTGATACTAACTGCAATATTACTCAGCTACGTCACAAAATTGTTGGTGTGCCAACATAATAAAAGTACTGTAGAGCTGCCTTCTGAGACTGCAGCAGCAGCCCATTTGGCATGGCAGAGGCTGCCTTACTCAGCATTCAGAATTACCTTGGGAGTGCGTGAAAAGATGACAATGAGAGGTATTAGTGCAGTTGAATAGAATACTTCCCTTTCGATGCTGAATGTCAGCATCAAGAGCTCCCAAGCCCATAATAGAACGTCCAGGCATGAAGTCTGAAATGGAAAGTGCTCCATTGTTGAGCACACACATTCTTTACCTCATAAAACTCGCAAAAACTAGTTGAAAGAAATTCAATGATCTCCTACTTGTGCTCATAATTCTTCTGATAAATGTTGGATCCAAACCCTGACTGGCTCACAGAAAGGACGCACTGAATTCTAGTTACATGTCTAAGGTGAAACAACAGCCATGCTCAGATGGGTCTTAGGTTTCATGGTTACCAACATTGACAAGGTTCTCTTAATATTATTCATAAAATGATTTCTGTTGCCCCATAAAGTTTAAATCCATATCTATCTGAAGTGCTTGATATATAAAACATGATTAGGTACTAATGCTGAAGAAATATTTACAGATATGTGGTTAATGTTCACCTAATGCTTCCATTGAAAAATTTGATGAGATTGGGTGTGGAGTTGGTTACATGTTCTGCCTGAGTTTATTGTAGGTTGCACACAATGGACAGTAACAACAGTTGGAGTATGTGCCCCCATATGTGGACAGTATTCTTACATTAACAATTAAAGCATTTTGTCAAGCGAAATTCATGGCACTCAGTCCGCCATGGTTTGGAATAACTTTTCTTATACAACCTTCCACTGTTCACCTTGTTACTTATGCACCCGGGATCTTAGGTGCCATTCTTGGGGAATTGCTGGTTCAGAGAGCAGGAAGCACTGGTCATTGCTGGGAATTCAGCCCTCACACCATTGGTGCTATTTTTAAAGTCCATTGCACAACAATCCAGAATCTGCAAAACAGGCACTATAGTGTTATTTTTACATTCACTTGTGGGCTGTGAGTGTTGCTGGTTCCTTGCTGCCCTTGGCCTGAATGGCTTGCTAGGCCATTTCAGAAGGCAGTTGAGAGTCAACGTTATAGTGGTTTATAAAATCATGAAGGGCATATATAGGCTGAATAGCCAAGGTCTTTTTCCTCGGGTGGGCGAGTCCAAAACTTGAGGGCATAGGTTTAAGGTGAGAGGGGGAAAATTTAAAAAGGGCCTGAGGGATGACTTTTTCTCGCAGAGAGTGGTGCATATATGGAACAAGCTGCAAGAGGATGTGGTGGGGGCTGGTATAGTTACAACATTTAAAAGTCCTCTGGATGGGTATTTGAATAGGAAGGGTTTAGAAGGGTATGGGCCAAATGCTAGTAAATGGGACTAGGTCAGATTGGGATGTCTGGTCAGTGCAGACGAGTTTGTCCGAAATGTCTGTTTCCATGCTTTATGACTCTATGACAGATTGGTGTGGGTCTGCAGTCTTGTGTAGGCCAAATCAGGCGAGGATGGTTGATTTCCTTCGCTGAAGAACATTAATGAACCAGATTGATTTGTCTGACAATTGACAATGGTTTTATGGTTATCAGTAGGTTCTTAATTCCAGATTATTATTGAATTCAAACTTCACCGTCTGTGATGGCAGGATTCAACCTGAGTTTCTGGATTAATAGTGTAGCAATGATACTGCTGTGCCAACACTTCCCCATCACCTGTTGTTATCAAAGACATAGCCCAGGTGAAAGGAAAAGTTGATCACAGCCTCACAGACAGGGACCTGGAGGACGGGTTGAATGGGGTGGTAGAGATGAGGGGGCAATCCACTTTCCTGATGACCACCACAGGAGGCCCCATTACCAGACCAGACCAGCCTGGACCCAATTTGCATCCTAGGTCACTGCTACGTCTCAGATGAAGCACAGCATTTAGCAGGGCAGGAAGATGGTTAATGATCTCCCCTCTGTGAAGATATGTGCCACTATCTTCCCTCTGCTATGTTACACTCACAGAGCCAGCACTCAGTCTAACTCTGCCACTGCACGCTAGCTCGCCAAGGCTCATGGGCTACAACTCTCAGTATTGCATGCATTATATCCACTCAATGGCTCTCACCTACTAAATCCTGCCAAACTACTAACCATTTCTGTACTTTATACTGACTGAATGGGGACACCTCACCTCCTTTCCTGCATCAAGATTAACTGGCCCTCCATTCATTTCCATCAAGCTAATTTCCTCTCTTTGTGTTATTACAGGAAAATTTGGCTGACACGCTGGATTGATGTCTCTACAGTCCCCTGAATGACCTATCTGTGCTTGACCTGCAGGACTGACCATGTCCCAAGTCCCAGCTTGCAAGGAGACACAACCCCTGGACTTCTGGTGGAACTGAGACCCTCACTGACAATTGCCAACATCATGGACCAGAATCCAATGAGCTGCTGGAGTGACTGTACATTGCCTCCTGACTGATTGTAGTCTGCGTTCAGCTCCTGAGGATTGCTCCCCTTTGATTTCCACACATGACTATTTATTTGAAGAACATAGTGTGCTTGCAGTGTAAATTGCTGGTACATACTGCAAGGTGCGACATTGACGTAGCATGGCGTCATATAGTGATTGTTTGGTGCTGCCCACCATGATAAGCTGCCTGCCTCAGTGTTAAAAACAATACATGTCTCATAGAGGCCAGCAACCAATAAGTCAGTGCTGAATTCAGTGAAAGTGCATGAAGAAAATGATGTAAAGCATACATTGGCTGGCAGTCTCCAAATAAGTGTTAAGTGAATATGTGCTAAGAAATCAAGCTAAGAGCGATAGGATATAGATCATATGGTCCTTGCATGCGAAATAATGTGGCAGGCAAATGGAAGTCATAACTGCCCTGAACTTCAAATTAAAGTAGTACAAGACTGAAGTTGTGTCTGAATTGGGCTGACAGCAGACTTGATGATATGGTGAAGTTGGAGGTTTGCCACTGCTGAGTTGTGTGGAGTAGAGGTCAAGGAGAAAGGTGACCATGAGTGTGTGGAGACATTGTGGTGAAGAACTTGTTCCACCATTCAACCATATCATGGCTGACCTGATATTGAATGAAGCTCCATCTACTCTGCCCCAGTGTTTCAGACCCAATCTCAGAGGAGCATCTCCTACCACATTGTGTAATTTTCCCTGTACCAGCCACTGACTCAATTTGCCAACTGTTGCTGCATTGAGTCTTCCTAACTTTATTCACAGAATTCTTACTTCCAGCTGATTGAACTTTCAGTATTTTAATCTTGTTTAAATTTGAACCCAGTTCCCAGGTGAAAGGCCAGCATCAAACCCACTACATTGCCCTGTTTTCCGTCTGTGTGCCTTTCATTCCATGTTTAGATGGCAAATTTGAAAATATGGCAATGACAAAAAGTTAGCAAAAGGTTCTGACCTTAAAAATAAATGACTGGGCATATCTCAGCACAAATGCATAGATAAGTGAATCTATCAACATTATCATATTGTCAGTGCTGATAACTGACAGAATGGTAACATCCTTGACTTTGACATTTGGCTTCCTGATAGTCAACCAAATTCTTTACAGGTGTGAGAGGGTCTGTCCATTTGTCACAGTAGGTTTTTCTCCATATGTGTTGTCGGTGAGGCATTGTAAGAAAAGAGGAACTCTCTGATAAGGGCTTGGTACAGTTTTTTTCTCAGATCCAGTGAAAATATATGGGTAGAAGTTACAAATAAAAAAGGGAAGTTCACTTCGACGGCATTGTATTATGTTCCCACAATAGTAAAAGAGACATTGAGAAACAAATATGTAGGGTAATCTCAGATATACGTAAGCATAATAAGGTTGCAAATAATGGGGGATTTTAATTTTCAAACATTGACTGGGACTACCATAGTGTCAAAGGTTTGGATGGTGAAGAATTTGTCAAATGTGCTCGAGAGAATTTTCTTTGTCAATATGTGGATGCTCCTACTAGAAAAAGAGCAAAACTAGGCCTTCTTTTGGGCAATAAGGCAGGGCAGGAGACAGAAAGCAATGGTGGAGGGTTGCTTTCTGGACTGGAGGCCTGTGATAAGCGGTTTTCCACAGGGATCGGTTCTGGGTCCTCTTTTGTTTGTCATTTATATGAAGGATTTGGATGAGAATATAGAAGGCATGGTTAATAAGTTTGTGAATGACACTATAATTGGTGGCATTGTCGACAACGAAGACGGTTTTCTAAGATTACAAGAGGATCTTGATCAAATGGGTCAATCGGCTGAAAAATGGCAAATGGAGTTCAATCTGGATAAATATTGCGTGTTTTTTACAACAAGGGTAGGGCTTATACAATTAATGGTAGGGCCTTGGGTAGTGTTGTAAAACAGTGTTGTAGGACCTAGGGGTGCAGGTACATAATTCTTTAAAGTCTATCTCACATATAGGCAGGATGGTTAAAAAAGGCATTTGGCACATTTGCCTTCATTGCTCAGTCCGTTGGAACTGAGTTACATTGCTGCTGTACAGGACATTGGTGAAGTCTCTTCTGGAATACTGTGTCCAGTTCTCGTTTCCCAGTTATGGGAAGGATAATATCAAGCTGGAGAGGCTTCAGGAGAGATTTACCAGGATGTTGCAGGGTATGGAAGCTTTGAGTTATAAGGAAAGGCTGGATAGGCTGGGTCTTCTTTCATTGGAGGGTAGGAGGCTGAGAAGTGACCTGATAGAAGTTTATAAAATAATGAGAGGTATATATATAGAGTTGATGATAGTTGTCTTTTCCGTAAGATTAGGAATTTCAAGACTAGGGGACTCATTTTTAAGGTGAGAAGAGAGAGAATTAAAAAAGACATGGGGCAAATGTTTTACACAGAGTGTGGTTCACATGTGGAATGAACTTCCTGATGAAGTGGTGGATGTGGCTACAATTACAATGTTTAAAAGACATTTGGATGGATACATGAATAGGAAAGGGGAGGGATATGGGCCAGGAGCGGGCAGGTGGGATTAGTTTAGTTTGGGATTATGTTTGGCATGGACTGGTTGGACCAGAGGGTCTGTTTCTGTGCTGTATGACTCTATCTCAGATGAATTAGACTGAACAGCTTTCCTTATTTTTGATATAAATGTAGATCAGCTGTCGATTATCTGAAGGCAAATGAAAACAGCAAAAAAAGACTATGCTGAAGAGTGCCAGTGCCATCACACAAGCCTGGTTTACACAATTGCAACCTTTAGCTACTAAAGTCACAATATGCAGTCTTTTTATACATTGTATGAGATAAGATGGTGAAATAATTAAAACTTATACCTCTGATTGAGATCTGATTTTTTCTTGTTTCTATTCTGTCTCACTTTACAAAACTCCAAGGTTGTTCAAACTCAGTTCTCACACTCAGTCAGGAGCTAGTCAGCTGATATTAGCTGTGGGACTTTACAATAATCAATTCTATAGGGGAAGCAACACTGAACAGAAATGATTTCCCGAATGCTGAACACTGACTGGAAATTTAACCAGAGAAAATATTACAAATAACTAAATATTCATAAGTCTCTTAACAATTACATCATAGTCCCAGTATAGTTTCTGTAACAATATATTGTGTTTCTGGATATAATGGTTCTGCAAGTATTTTGTAATATTCTCTTGGCTATCGGGAATAGCACTCATGCATAATATATAATTAAATGGAACACCTGACTCATAAACATTATGCTGTAGAAAACCAAAATATTAAATGATTTTAAAGACAATAAACATTATGCATTTGCTCTCTAAATCAATCTAATTCTCCTTTTTGTGATTTTTTTTCTAATGCTTTAAAGTGGTTGGTTGAAGGATTAGTGAGGAGATAAGGAAAATCTGTTCACCCATGGGATGGTAGGAGTCTGGAACTCATTGCCTGAAAGAGTAATGGAGCAAAAATGCACAACTCATTTAGAAGATGGTTGTAGGCTCCATTTATATGGTCCAGGTAGTGGAGAGTAGGATCAGGTTGGGTGATTTGTTTTTAAGTAGGTACAGACATGCTGGGCGGAATGAATTCCCTGCCCTTAAGTTTTCCACATTTTCTAAATATTCGGATTATCTGAAGAGGAGGAAGGTGTGGGCATGAGGGCAGAGAATGGGGGAGTGGCAGTATGTGAGTTTTTATACTTGGGAGGGGCCAGCTCAGATAAAGTTGGTTCATTAGCCATCTGTGCTATAATAATTCTGATGCTATGAAAACTATAAAATGAGATTACAAAATTGTACGTATATTTGTCTTCTATGACTGTGACTGTACTTTGCATGTAAGCCATTGAATGCAAAGCAATAAGGGGAGTTGGAGCACTTTAGATATCTAATTACTTATTTTCTATTGTTAAGTTGATCAAGATATACAATATATTTGCTGAAGTATAACCAGGGGAAAGAATCTGGCTGAGCGTGAGACAATAGAAAGTGCCTGGGATCATCATAGACAGTGGCAGAGGTAGTTATAGAAAGCATTCAGAAATCAAGAGCAGGAGAGAGTTGTGGAGAAAGTGAGAAGTGGTGTTGCAGTAAGTTAAGAAAGAACTATGGTTATGAATTATATGGACACTACTGTGGCTGGATTATGCTGTGTTAACCAGGAGACAGGGCATGGGATCAGAAGGCAACTCAGGTCTTTTGCAAGGTGGAGTACAAGTAGATTAAATATGGAAAGTCCATTGCATCAAGCAATTCAATAACTTCTACAAGTTTTGACAGCTTGATGTTTATTGATGACAACCACAGAATAATTATACTGTTGGTGCTAATGTTGTAATGCAGACTTGACTGAACAAAGGCTCTTGCTATTTGAAGTGTGATTGTTTGACAAAGGATGTCAGGCTTCACCTGGGTGTCCTAGATCATGAAGTATTAGAGAAGGATAAACCTAACAGTTTGTTCACAAGGCAAAGAATCGTTTAAGGGTAAAGAGCTTTTGGACATGATTAAAAATAGATTATTTATTTATTAAGATAGGAATGGTGGTCAGGCATGAAGCGTGTAGTTGTTGCACCTGAGCCTTTCTTGTAGATTTTTATGTTAACTGCAGTAGTCTGGTACAAGGGAGGTTCTACCCAATGTTAATTCTTCAAAGGCTCAGACCTTGGTCTTCCTGTGTGGTGGTCTCTGGTCTGAACATCTGAGTGTTGAATTGCTTTCACTCATGCCATAATGAACTGTTATCCTTAGTGATGGATATGGCTCATTTCTAACACAAAGAGAATTTTTATACCATCTAAAAAGTTGGAAAAACTTAGGGAATTTTCTATTGAACATTCCAGCTCTTGTTGCGCCATTGTTATGTGTAAAAATAGTACCATGTGACACGGACTGAAATGATGCTTTATTGATGTATTGGTATTTCCAATGGTGCAGGATGGATTTACCTACTATGATGCATCACTGCCAGATACTCATCCAAAAATATTTGTAGTCAACAGAAGTTGACATTCTTACCAACGACAAGAAGATGAAATGTTCAACTGAAGCACTAGGTCTCAGGCAACAGCCTAATGTGGAGAGAAACTTTATCTAAGTATTTCTAATTTTAAGTAATAAACTTTTTGGATCTATTTAATAAAGCTGGGGTGGGGGGTGGTGCAGTGGCAGCCAGAGTTATTTTTTTTATGCATTGTTAATGATAGAGCTGATATTTGCAGATTAAACACTGAACTAGCTGAAGAAAGAAAATGGTGGCTGAAAGTATAATAAATTCTTTCTTTGGCTATTCTTATGATGTCTGTGTGGTTGGAGAATGCTAACTTTAAAAACATATCAAGAATTTGACTGCTCAGTTTCTGCAGATTCTAGATCCCTCATTTTCACTTCTTGTTTGTTCACTGTTAGCTATTTGGAAATGAATAATAACAACAGATAGTTAAATGTGACAACTATGATTTAATTTTGGTCTAAAGACATTTGATGCTTTGAGGTATGACAAACTGATGTGTGTGATTTCTGAGACAATTATTTCAGGTGAAAAGCCTTTGCAAGATGCGATATCACAGGCACCTGTTTTAATGTTATGAGCCCATGAGGAGAGGTGAATCTGACCAACCTATTTTTAAATCCCTCTGTCAAATATAACAATTTGTTATTCTTTTTAACACACAGCAAGCTCGCAGGAATTAAAATGTAATTAACTAGATCAAAATGAAGGAACTAACTTCAAGACTTCCTTGAGTGAAAGAAAGAGGAATTTTGTCATTCACCAATCTCAATTAAACACCCACATAAACACAAGTTTAAGGCTTAAGAATGGAAGTATGACTAGTACAAGAAGGAAGATTTAGAACAGGCAGTTTAAAAAAAATTGTTAAAGCCTTTGAGTTGTTATATTTCAACCAGAGGCCAGGGCTGCTTTGATAATTTGCTATCAACAACAGCAAACTTTGCACAATTCTTGAGTTGTCAGTAAATGGATGTTTCTTTGTTTTATTTTGTCAACAACAGGGTAGCATGGTGGCTCCATGGTGTGCACTCCTGTCTCATAGCACCAGGGACCTGGGTTTGATTCCACCCTTGGGTGGTTTTCTGTTTGGAGTTTGCACATTCTCCCTGTATCTGTGTGGGTTTCCTCCCATACTCCAAAGATGTGTAGGCTAGGTGAGTTAGCCATGGGCTGGGTCTGGGTGAGATGCTCTTTGGAGGGTCAGTGAAGACTGAATGGCCTGCTTCCACATTCTAGGGATTCTGTGATCAGTGTTGGCTTTCACAATGATGAGAAAGAAACGGAAAGAGAACTGTTCAGTCCTTGTTATTACCAATCCAACTTTA
The DNA here is from genome assembly GCF_021869965.1 of Rhincodon typus. Classification (NCBI taxonomy): domain Eukaryota; kingdom Metazoa; phylum Chordata; class Chondrichthyes; order Orectolobiformes; family Rhincodontidae; genus Rhincodon; species Rhincodon typus. The sequence continues at coordinate 47,613,413 of NC_063345.1, forward strand.
TTTCCCCTCTCCACAGTTCTAAGAATTAGTAATTGGATTTATGGCTAATTTTTGTACTCTCTAGTCTTGCTCCATTATCTTTCTGAGCTGGATAGTTATAGGGATAATTTTACCTATTGAAGTTGATAGAAATATTATATTAACAGGTCACAGAAATTTTTAAATAACTTGTTGCAGTTACAATTTTGGAGAATTTTATAACAAGTTTGGGAAATTGCCAACATATGGAATTCAACTATTACAACATTAAACCTGGCTTTTAAAATAAAGGGTTCTGCCCTCATCATTAGCCTAGAAAATAAACCAAACTAAAGTCAGAAATATATGGGCTAACACTCATGATAATATTGAGCTATTAATCATGTTAAATCATGTTATATGATAGATTGAAAGAAAATGGTACTACTGGTGAATAAAGCTAGATGATTTAAATGATCCAAAAGATTTAAATAACTAATTCTAATTATTCACCTAATAAATTATATCAATCAAAACTGTTCAAGAAAGCTCACACGCTGCCGCATTCTACATTTTACTATGGATTTGATGTAGGAACAGTATGTAACTAAAAAGCATTAATAATTAGTAATACGGGTCAGATGGGTATTTCAGTGGCAGATGGAATTTAGCACTGATAAATGTGAAGTGATGCACTTTGGGAGAAGTATCAAGACAAGGGAGTATTCAATGAATGGCATGACATGAGGAAACTCAGTGGAACAGAGGATATTGAGTGCTTGTTCACCCATCTCTGAAGGTGACAGGACATGCTAGTTGGGTGGTTATGAAGCCATATGGGATACTTGCCTTTATCAGTTATGGCACAGATTATAAGAACAGGGAGTTATTTTAGAGCTATACAGAACTTTGTTTAGGCCACAGCTGGAGCACTGTGTACACTCTGTTCACTGTACTATAGGAAGGTTATTATTCCGCTGGAAGGGGTGCACAGGGGATTCAAGAGGATGTTGCCTGGGATGGAGCAGTTTAAATATGAAAAAAGGCTAAATAAACTTAGACTGTTTTCTTCAGAGCAGAGAAGGCTGAGGGAGGATATGTTTGAAGTGTATAAGATTACGAAAGACACAAACAGGTTGGATAGGAAGGAACAGTTCCCCTTAGTTGAAGGGGCAATAACAAGAGACATAATTCTAAAGTGAAAGGCAGGAGGTTTAGAGGGAATTTGAGGAAAAATGTTTTTACCCAGAGGGTGGTGGGAACCTGGAATGTACCGCCTGGGAGGGTAATTGAGGTGAAAAATGTTGCAACCTTTAAAAATTACTTTGTGCAATGAATGATTCTATGATTCTATGAACAGAAAAGAAACAAAAAATATTAATAAGCTGATTTTGGCCAGTGGTGAGATATAAGGATGAAATGACGTGAGCTTATTATATTAAACTTTTATTTGCCATGACAATGAAACTAAATTCTGCATTTCATTAACCCTAAAATTTTCAGCTTACATACACTTAGCTTACATTATTGATGGTCATCATTGGTTTACAGAGAACCGAATAAAAAGCATTGTTTTAAATATTCTTCTAACTAATTGTCACTTCACTTTTTAACTCCCAGAGGCCTTTCATTTCTTTGGCAAATGTTCCAAACATTTCTAATTGAGCACTTGCTCTGTAGGTAACTGTCCAAACTGGCAGTGCTGAGTAGATGATCCATGTTGCAGTTGGACACGAAATTGGTTTTAACAACTCTTGCAGCAGTTAGAAAATTAAAGTCAGCCAAAGTATTTGATGCCTGTTCACTACCTAGGGATCCGTGGTGAAATGTGTATGAATGTTGGATGAGAACAGAATTAGAGTTAGCTATGAGTCATGGTAGTTGAATAATCTGTCATTTCCCATCTAAACTTAAAGATTAAAAGGGCATCTAATGCCTATTGAATTGTATCCAATGCATAAATTGGCATTTTCAGGGAAAGAAATGCAAGTGGAAAAACCCCAATTATGGCATCTGGGTCACCACTGTTGCTGCAATTTCCTTAGTTGTGCTTCATGCTGACTGGGAAGAAACATTAGGCAATTGAACTGCAAATTGAATTGGAACCATACCAAAACAGCTTTCAAATTGCAATAAAGCCATACAAAATGGAGAAAATATGCTGGATTTTGGTGACTGAGATGGGTAGGTCAAGTTGGAGAGTTTTGTGACTCCCTGAATAACGTGACATTCATTCTGAGGTTGAATCTTTGATGGAGTTGGGCCCAGCAACACCAGAAATAGAGTATTCACAACTACACGCTAGTTGTTTGTGAAGTTGATAGGCTCTCACTCTCAACATTCTCTCACCCTACACCCAACCTTCATGGTCCCTCATACTCTCCATACTACCTTGTTAATCATTTACCCAGTGTTGTAGAATCATAGAGTCATATAGCACAGAAACACGTCCTTCTGTCCAACTTGTCCACATCGACCAATCATCCCAATCTGACCTAAACCAATCTGTCAGCATTTGGCCCATATCCCTCTAAACTCTTCCTTTTCATATACCTATCCAGATGCCTTTTAAAAGTCGTAATTGTACCCGCCTCCACCACTTCCTTTGGCAGCTTATTCTACACACGCACCACCCTCAGCGTGAAAAAGTTAACCCTCAGCTCCTTTTTAAATCTTTCCTCTCTCACCTTGAACCTACGCCTCTCATTTTCGATTCCCTTACCCTAGGAAAAGGACACTGCTATTCACCCAATCCATGCCCCTCATGATTTTATAAATATCTGGTCACCACTCAGCCTCCAATGCTCCAGGGAAAAAAGCCCCAAACTATATAGCCTCTCCCTTACACTCAAACCCTCCAGACCCGGCAACATCCTTGTACATCTTTTCTGTGCCCTCTCAAGTGTAACAACATGCTTTGTACAGAAGGGTGACCAGAATTGTATGCAGTATTCTAAAAGTGGCCTCACCAATGTCCTGTACAGCCACAACATGATGTCCCAACTCCTATACTCAATGTTCTGACTACTTAAGGCAAGCATGCCAAACGCCTCCTTCACCACCATCTACCTGTGATGCCACTTTCAAGGCAGATCTCAGGAGGCACATGGGATGAAAAAATAAACTTCCAAAAATTTAATCCAGTTCTTACTCCTGCACACCTGATAGTGAAAAACAGTTCCTAAAAAATATAAAGCTTTTTATTCTAATAAAAACTGACATTTGTCCACAATAAAGAAAGCATATTCTATAATAAACTCTTTTAAAGCATCAATCAACTGTAAACTCAGAACTGCTGCTGAGATAAGTATCACTTTTGAATCTCAGCCAAGCATTGATAAGGACATAATGACAGCTCTGGGTAAATTTTATTTTGGTTTTTATTTGTGTCCTATGAATCAAAACAGTCCAGCAGAGGATTCTATTTAACAGTAACAGTGCAGTGTGCATTTTTAAGTTTAAAGATTACAGCATTTAACAATTTTCAGGTCATGACATTTATATATAGAGTAATAGAGATATACAGCATGGAAACAGACCCTTCGGTCGAACTCATCCATGCTGACCAGAAATCCTAAATAAATCTAGTCCCATTAGCCAGCATTTAGCCCATATCCCTCTAAATCCTTCCTACTCATAAACTCATCTAGATGCCTTTTAAATGTTGTAATTGTAACAGCCTTCACCACTTCATCTGGCAGCTCATTCCATACACTCACCACCCTCTGTGTGAAAATGTTGCCCCTTAGATCCCTTTAAAATATCTCCCCTATCACCTTAATCTTATACCCTCTAGTTTTGGACTCCCCCACACTGAGGAAAAGATCTTGCCTATTTACCCTATCCATGCCCCTCTATATATGTCTATAAGGTCACCCCTCAACCTCTGATGCTCCAGGGAAAATAGCCCCAGCCTATTCAGCCTCTCCCTAAAGCTCAAACCCTCCAACCCTGGTAACATCCTTTTCTGAATCTGAAATCTTTTACTGAACTCTTTCAAGTTTCACAATAGCTATCTTATAGCAAGGAGACCAGAACTGCACACAGTATTTCAAAAGTGGCCTAACCAATGTCCTGTACAGATGCAACATGACCTCCCAACTCCTATGCTCAATGCACTGACCAATAAAGGCAAGCATGCCAAACATCTGCTTCACTATCCTATCTATCAATCCTATCAGCTGAGATGTTATCAGACCTTATCCACCCACCAATGTATTTACATCTACATTATCAATTGGTTACACCCATACTATGGGTTAAGGACCTTGCAACAGCCAATGCTGGGCCTGTTGAAGTCAGGTCCAAGTTCAGATAGACTTGTTATGTTTGAGTTTCCCTCCGATGTGAATCACATCCTACCCCTTTCCGTCCGCTGGCAGAAATCAGATCTGTTGGAAATGGAAACAAGACTTCTGTACCCAGCTCCTGCCCATCATTTTTGAAGGTCTGTTTGAAACACTGGCCCATTGTTATGGAAACAGGCTCACTGGCCCATCTTGAGCCTTCAGAAAGATTAAACTGGGAGGTTAATGTATGTGGCTGAAATGCTCTTCCATGTACAGAATGCTAGGAAAGTGATATTAAGCCATTAATGCAAGTTTCATTTGCAGTGCCAAGGCCAGCTGTGATATTACTTAGGCCCAAATGCTTGGCTACTATCTTTTGTATGCGCAGATAAGTTCTTTCCAACTTGAAAAGGGCTATATGTTCTTTAGCACTGACATTCTTCACCTTGATAAACTTCAACTCTACTAGTTACTAATGTCATATTGATGAACAATATGGACTACTCCTTCATATGGACTTAGTCTTCATCAACTAACTTAAAGGCTTAGGACTTTGGTTTGAGAGAAAATAGTCAACAATGAGCTGGGCCAATTTAAAATGGCCACCAAAGTCACCTGACTTGAAGATGGCCAAGCTCACTAGGAATTTGGAAGGGAATGTCTCGATTACATGGCTAAAGAACCATTCTTGCATTGAAATAGCCAAAACTGATTACCACATTGAAACTGTCTACCACACCCTCGGCATTAAAAGTTATCAGCTGAAATGTATACTGCACACTGAGACTTGCAATTGTCTCTTAGGGATGACACTTCTTGACTATAGGCATTGCTGGAACAAAGACCATGCTCCAAAACGCACTATACAAGAAGGACTGAAACCCTGCCATCTATACGAAGGGATAACTGGGAACTCTGACAATTGACCATCAAAATTCTCTGTTAAAAAATGGATGTCCCCACTGTGGGCTAATCCCAGTATTACATATCCAAACACCCATTCTGTGAGAAGCCATGATTATAAACTTGGGTGGCTATAGAAAGCATTACCATCCGATCACAACTTCAAGGTTTACCATATATCTTGCTGAATAATTGTCAAGTTGGGACCCCACCCCTGCTATGAGTTGGAATACATCACAGAGATAGAAAATTAAACAAAAAATATTAACAATCAAGCGCCATTGCACCCATTCCAGGAAAAGGTCCAATTGCAGCATAAAAGAGATTGTCTCTAGCACGATAAACCAGCTTAGCTGCAATTACTGCAAGAACATTAAGGTCAATATCAGAATGAATAATTCTGTTAGTCATGAACGTTATCATTTTTTTTCCAAATCTACCTCATGCCAATCCTGTAACTTGTTCTGTTTGCTCATATCATTGTTTCTGTATCAAATATTTAGTTTCCATATGAAATTGTTATTTCATGTATCACAACTGAAATACTAATATCAGCTGTCTGAATGAGTGCTCATAAGGAAACTGAGAAAGTTATTGGAAATGTTCTTTCTTGAATATAAGATTAATGAACATAAGATTGTGAAAATTAGAAAAGCACATGTGCCTGGTCAGACTGGGCTGCGAGTTTGCTCTCTCACCATTCACATGCCACCGGTATTCATTATCTGTGACATTTTCTCTGATGTTGCCCAAAGAGACACTGCAGTTTAGATGTTAGTTCAACGAGGTCAAGTTCATCTTAAAAATAGCATTATCTGTTACTTGTTACAGATATTTCATCTTTCTGTTGAGTGCCCTAAAGTTACGATCACTTTTGTATTTTTTCATTCAGATAAGTAGGTAGAGGACTTTGGCTCTCCTTATAGTTGAAGGAGGTGACAGAGAAGCCGTCTGTGACAAAGTAAACACACATAACTTCCAGATTAATTAAGTTAAATGTACCAAATGGCCTGTTCTCACTCAAGACTTTGGGTGGAACTTTCCTCTCCTCTTCAAGGCAGTGGCTTTGTGGTAAATCTCACTAGACTGCTAATCCAGTCTCCCAGAGTCAGGGATGTGAGTTGGAATTTCACTGTGGCAAGTGGCGAAATTTGAATTCAATTTAGAGAAACAAAATCTTGAATTAAAAGAACGTCTACTGGTGGCCATGTAACCATTATTGATTGTCATAAAACTCCACCTGCTTCACTTGTATTCTTTAGAGAAGCAAGGTACCATCCTTACCTGGTGTGGCTGCTGTCTTACTCCAGCTCCACAGAAATACAGTTGAACTTAAACTGCCATCTGCATGATCTAGAGAACCAATCAGCTCATGGGAAATTAGAGATGGGCAACAAATGTCAGCCTTGCCAGTGACACCCATTTCTCATATGAAAATAATAATTTTAAACAATAAGATGGAGTGGGCAATAGTGAAAAATTTGGTAAAGTATGGCAAGAATTGTGATGTTAATAAAACAATATCCTATTTTTTTCCCTTAAGTCTTAATCTTCAACATTAAAAGCTCACATTGAGCGACAGCTATTTCATTTCCATGAATTACTAGTGCAATTCGTCCTAGTTCAGTACCTCGTCTCCTTCCCTGAGAAACCACATAACCCAAATTCCCAACATGTAAACCAGAGCAAATCCTGGTGGCTGTAGGTTGTTGATTGCTTGATCCAGGCTTCATCCAACTCTTCTTCAAAAACTCCTGCGATGTACACTATCCTCTTTCACCATTTGCCAATGCAATTTGGCATGTGCAAACGATCAACTTCACCACACAACCATGCCTGCCCTCAGTCCAAATCTCACACCAGTTCAGCCCTTTTTGCGTTAAGGTGCCTAGGACTTGCATACTTCTGCCAGATCACCTTGTGTAGAGGGCCATAAAAGGCACCATAGAACTATTTACAGCATATGCCAATAGTTTATGTGGTAAACAGTTGACAATCACACTGCCAATGATCCAACAAAATGGTCATGTCTGAAAATAAAAGGGAAACAGGCCTTAAAGAGGTCAAGAGGGCCTACAGTCAGTCAGAAGATGCCATGATATTCTGTCAAGTGGATTGCCTGATTCCAGTCCAGGGATTGGCCACAGTAAGTCTGTTGCTTGATTTGACCAGATTCCAGTAATCTATGTCCTTACAGTCCAGGAGTTGGGCATAGTCAGTCCTGAAGGTCAAGAGCATCTAGTCCAAGGATGACAGTAGGTCAGTCAGGGCATTGCAGAAATATCAGTCTTGCGGGGTGGGTGTGAACCAAATTTTCCCGCAATGAGACAAATGGAGAGATTAAGTACGATGAAAGTGGATGGAAGAGCAATTAATGATGATGCAGGAGTAGGGGAGGTGGTGAGGTGTCCCCACTAAGTGAATAGGAAAACCAAGAGGACAATGAGGGTTAGTAGCTTGGCAGGTTGACGTAGGTGATGGCCATTTAATGGACATCGTGCTATAGCGAGAGTTACAGCCCATGTATCTCAATGAGAAACGTGTGCAGCAGCACAGGTGGTTGAATAGTGGCCCTGTCGATGTGAGGTAGCAGAGAAGATGGTGGCACTTACCTCTGAAGTGTACAGAGGATCATTGGCCTTTTCCCTGCAACACTGTGAGTTCCTTCTTACCCACAACACAGCACTGAGCTAGACTGTCATTTCATTCTGCGCTGGCTGTGTCTGGTAATGTGGCCTCCTGTGGTGGTCAGCAGGATAAAGCATTGTTCTCTTCTCCACCAGCCTATCCACCAGCACCACCAGATCCCGGTCCCCATGACCACTTCCTCAGAGATAATAGTGGAACACCACAGTGTGAAGGACAATTCCCAGTGAAGTGGTTTGCAGATGGACTATATATAAGCTGCTAATAGCATGAGTGCAGGAGCTCTCAGCAGTAGTGAACCCTTCCACTTCTCCTACCATGTGATTGCACAGCAAAGGCATATTATAACTAGGTCCACTGCATTAAGGGAGCTGGTTGTACAGTGATGATATCTTTGGGCTAGTATTCCAGAGACCTAGTCAAATGTTCTGGGAACGCTTATTCAAATTCCAGCACGGCAACTAGTGTAACTTAGATACAATTAATAAAATTAAAAGCTAACCTCAGTAATGGGGAATGTGAAAGTATTTTTGATTGTTGTAAAGACTCATCTGATTCAATAGTGTTCTTTAGAGTTGGAAATTTTTCCAGGTCTTCATTACATGTGACTCTAGACCCAGAGTAAAGTGGTTGACTCTTAACTGCCCTCTTCAAACGGTCTAGCAAGCCACACACATACTTATATAACAAATACTCATCCTGGCCAGCAACGTCCACATGCTGTGAAAGAATAAGTTGAAAAAAAATAATTGAATACAAACATGTTCACTACCAGAGCATAAGCAAAAATCTGACTGCCTCAGCACTGGATCCAAAAATTCTTAGCAGTGACAGAAAAGAAAAATGTTCGTCAATCTTTTTAAAAAGAGATATATTACTTGTCTGAAATGTAGAATTTTGCCTTTTGTCATTTAGGCTGAAGATTGCTTCAAAGGTTTACAGTTGTTATACACTCTTCAAGACCAGTTGTCAGCCCTGAAATATTGCAGTGGCACTGAGGCATTAAAGTTCACGTCAGAAAGATCAATACAGTTCAATGATAATTATTCTGGATTATTAACTTTCTTTTTGCTCATCAAGTTGACGAATGCCAAAAACTGAGTAATTTCCCACTTTGTACTCAGTGTCAGCATCAAATACTTCAAAGTTAGATATCAGGACAGATGCAGAATAAAGGTTCCTGAGTGCTCTGGCAATAGTGCTGTTGTGAACATATCATTTGTTAGTGCACTAGGAGACTGTCTTTTCCCATCAAATCATGCAATGCTTATAATAAGTTATTTTCATTTAATACACAGATTTTCAGCTCTGAGCTGGTTTCATGTTGGAGGAAATTGTACTGTATTGCTACTCCAGGACCCCATTAAATCCAACCAGTCATTTCCACGCAGTACAGATGGGAAGTCAATGAGAATCAGCAAAAAGATTTCACACCTTAGAGCTTGTTCATTAAGAGCAGGTTAGTGGCAAATTGAATGTTAGAGTTGTTCTCCTGGTACCTCAGATTTGGGGTATTGGTGCATGTTACTGTCAAGGCATGTCACCATTTCCCTTGTGACCCAAAGAGGTTTGCTTGCCCCTTTATGATCAAAGCATCTCAATTTTAAATTTTAAGATTAAAAAACTCTTAGTTGCACTCTTCTGGCCACATTCAAATTTGTTGCTGGGTAGATCTGATGGGAAACTCATTTTAGCTTCTTGCTATAACTAGTGAGATAAAATTGCAATGGGTCCCAAAGGCATCATTGCCCTGCTAAAATGGATATGCAACAATTGGATTCTGCCTGTCTCAATGTGCAACTTTGGTGCCTCATCGGTTAACCAAGTTAAAATTGTGATTGGTCAGTTTGCACTAATTTCAGCATAATTAAATAAATTGAGCAAATTTAAGAGTCCATATGCTTTTGTTTTCTGCCGGTTGGCTAAGGTTAAAAGTTCCATCCTCTGAAACAAATTTTAAAAATATGTACGCTCAAAGAACAAATTTAGCTAGTGAATGTTTTCTTGCATTAAAGGTTCATTCATTAAAGGTCTTACATTATGTACTTAGTTGGTCCTAAAAAGTGTGGGCTTAACCTGGATATTTTTACACCTACAGTTGGAGGAATGTTTTAATCACAGCTATATTTTCACAGTTTGCAGGATCTCTGAACAATCTGTGCATTAAGAAGAGTTTAAAGATGCTTCCTTTCCTTCTTTGCTTGCAAAAATGTTTGGAAGGAAATAGACTTTAGATTGTCAAAACTGTCACTTAAGAACCATGCAATTTATATAAATTATGAATTCTCACATGCAATCAAAACATGAATGGATCTTTAAAATCATCTATAATTTTTCTGTTTTATTTACATATTCAGATTAAATTCCCTCTTTTGAGACTGAAAGATCGTGTGAATGCAAAATATGAAATCTACTAAATGAGGAGATTAGTGGATTGTGGGTTGCTATGAAGAGATAAAATCAGTAGACTCACGCTGGCCAGTGACAGGTTCACACTTAGATTAGCTCATATTGAATACTCATTAGTATAAAACTTATCAAAATTACATCTCACATTCAAAATAAAGTCAGTGGTGCATAAGAATTCTGTGGCATCTGAATCATAGTTCTTTTAAGGTGGTGTACACTATTGCATTTGTTTGTAAGTTGTATGGTTTTTAACTCTATGTCGCAAGGTGTCGATAGATTCTAACCTGACTGTTCAAACAGAAACTAAGAAAAATACACTTTCCCACGTGCAGAAACTTTATTGACTATACCAGTCTAGCAGCTCTCAAACACCCAGTCACTGCTGCTCCCCATTGACCCCCCATTTTTTTAAACCCTATCTTCTTGTTGGTGTCGTGGCACATTTCTGAGATCAACACATCCTGAGATGAGACTCGAACCCAGATCACCTGACTTAGAAGGAGGGACACTGCCACTGGATTGCAAGATCCACTCTTCCTCTTTATAACAAGAAAAACCTATTTGGAGATGTAATCACACACCTTCTAGTGGAGGTGGGAGTCAAACCTGGACCTATTGGCCCTGACATAAATAATTTTAATCATGTTTGGACAGGTTATGACGCATAAAACAGGTTATGAAACACATAAACTAGAATCTTCTGGTCCAGAGATAGGAACACAAACACTGCATCACAAGATCCACTTCAAATTATCAACCTGTTTGTAAATGTTATGACACACTTCCATGGTTACTGTATCCTGACATGGGACTCGAACCTGGATCACCTAGCCAAAACGTAGGACTCTGCCACTGTATCACAGGACCCCAAGATTGTTTCCCTCTGTATAAATAGGCACCAATTAACCAGTTAACAGCAATGCCTGTTCCCATTCTAACCTTAATTACATGACACAAGGGAGGGGAGCCAGAGAACAGCAATTTTCACGGAAGCTTGGGACTGGCAAGGATGAGGTAGTGGTGAGTGTGGAATGAGGGCAGGGACATGAATGAATGGAAATGGATCTAAGGGAGGATAAAATTTGGTGTTATGGGTGTGGAGGAGTGAAGTGGGAAGGATTTAGTCTTGTGGGCGTATTTGTGGTGGGACATTCAGTCAAGCTAAGAAAGTAAGAAGCCTGAAGGGCAGTGCCAGTATTGGCCAAAGCTGTACCCAGGTCATGGAGCTATCTAGAAGAATCCTTATAGGAATTTTGGTTAATCTACCACATTTCATTTATCTCCTCCAAATTTGCTCTCAGGCTTTATAATGCAAGGGAAGTCCAGATGAGCAAGTTCAGCCATGTCTTACAGAGCAGTGAGTTCAATTCTCAAAACTAACATGAACATTCATTAAACAGTGAACAAAAAAAAACTTCTTCCATAATGGACATGTCCCTGACTCCCCATAACCATCAATGTGAGCTAACCTTGAATTGTACCAATAGATTTAACTCTGACTAAGCTAGTCTTAATATATAGTGATGTACACATGAATATAATGGAACCATTCTAATGTTGCCACACGCTTAAGGTACCAAGTATTAGGATTATTGATAATAATACACAGCATGTTGTTTATAAAACATTTTATATGTGAGCAATACCACAGGAAATATTTTAAAATATGATTTTTCGATATGTAATACATCAATATGCTGGAAATTAGTTTATTTTACAACTGAGGATGACTATAGATAGAGGGGAAGCCATTTGAGTCTGTTCTGCCGTTTATTTAGATTATAGCGGATGTGTATCTTTAAAATAGAGATCCTTTGTATTATGCAGTAGATAGGCAGGACAAATTACATACAGATAGAACATGGCTTTGATTTCTGAAACCTCTTCCAGTTAATAGAAATAGTCATTGAACAGGAAAATTGGTGATGTTTGAACTAAGGGGTAACACTTCATGCTGCTCTGGTCGAAACATTGAAAACAACTGTCATTCAACATTTGCACTACTTGCAGACAAGCTGAATGGGAATTAATATGCTGCTGTGAGCTCATCCTCTGTATTGCAGTTAGCGACTCTGAGAGCACCCATGGTAATTCTGTGGGCAGCTAAACGCACTCTAGGCAAATTATGAAAGACTAGCCCGACAGCAATACAGCCACAGAAGGCCTGAAATATGTTTACAAAATGAATACACAACAATCACAATAAGTCACTTTCAAAGCTCCAGTAAGTTAACAATTTCATGATATTAAAAACAATAATGTTAATCTTTTACCCCTAACAAAGACCAAGACCTTCACCCATGGTAACAGCTGCAAGAATTCAACATCTGCTAAATAACTTACTTTCCATTTCTGTTGTTTAAACTAAAGGCTATTAACTGATAGCAGCAGCTATCACATTTGATTCCTAACCTGAGAGAGTGAAACATTTATTGATCTGGAGATGTGAGCTCAAATCAATGGCAGCAGGAGAATTTAAATTCAATTGATTAAATAAATTTGGAATAAAATGTTGCTATCAATGATGATGACCATGAAATTAATGTATTATCCTAAATAAAATCACCTAGCTCTTCAATGCCGTTTAGGAAAGGAAATTTATTACCTGTGTTTGATCTGCCTCTTTGTGCATCAGACCTAAAGCAATCTTATTCACTTTAAACTGGCCTCTTTTAATGGTCAAGCTCAGTTGCCAAGAAGGTGGCTCAGCACCATCTTCCTAAAGCACTGTTATGGATAGACAATCAATGCTGATTTTGCCAGAAATGCCCACATCTGGTGAATAAATAACATAAAGTAAAAAACCCTACAGAAATCATTCCAAGACAAACTGTGCAATTGAAGTGTATTTAGTCTTTGTCATACCAACAACTGTCATTTTTTTACTAAAAATTGACAATCTGAAAACTGGATTTTAGCTGAAAATCATTTGGATGCTGTTGGCTATCAAATTTTGAGGGCTGGATAAATGTGCAAATATATAATTTGACATTAATAATATTAATCACATATACATTATGCATATAAAACTGTTGTGAAAATGAGAATGAGTCAAAACATTGCTGGTTTGATGTAATTGTTCTTCCTTAATCCCTCATCTCTGCCTCTTGCAAACTTCCCAGAAGAAACAATGGACTGAAAAACTGAAACAATATATTGAGAAGTCAACCACATTAACCTTTCCATCTCTATCTGTCTGTGCTGCAAAGATTAACACTGTGTACTGAAAAAAGTATTGAAATCATTCTGTTGACCCAATGTTAGGAAATATCTTTTAATAAAGCAGATGCTTTCTAATAATGATAAACCTAAAAGAATAAAGCAGCTTGCCAGTTTATAGTTGATATATACATACTTATCTCACCCTTCCGTCCATGCCTACAATTTTTGGTACCTTTCTTTGTCGTCTGGGCAGCTCCTCTTTTACAGCCAACTCTCTATCACCACTATAAGGGATGGAATAAGTATGATAGCAAAAATGATCTTGAATCAAAAAGTATAGAATCCATATGGGTGGAGTTAAGAAAATAACAGGAGGAAGAAGGAATTGATAAGAGGCCATTTAATGGCAACTATACAGTAGAACAGAGACAAAATCAGAAAACATGAAGTGCATGAAAAAAGGCTGTACATTAATCATGGGTGACTTTAGATTAGAAAGGTCAAATTGACAAGGCTATTGACAAGGAAGAATTCAAAGAGTGTATTTGGGACAGATTCTGAGAACAATATGCAATGGATCCAACCAGGGATCAGGCCAAGTTGGATCTCATGATTGGAAATGAGGTAGGTTTAAGAAATGATCTCAGAGTAAAAGATTCCTTACAAAACAGTAACTACAACATGGTAGAATTTAGCACATATCCAGGGATGGTGTCTGTGACATTGTGCACAAGGTAATAATCTGTGAGTTTGACTATTTCAGGCGCTAGCCTCCAGAGCCTAGTAAGGAGGACTTTGCAGGGTCAGCAGGGCTGTTTTTGTCATTGTTGTTTCCAGAGCCTAGGTCAATGTGTGGTGGTCCTTTCAGTTTCATTCCTTTTCTGATACTCTCTCATGATTCATACAATTGAATGGCTTGCTAGGTCATTTCAGAAGGCAGTTAAAAGTCAAACATATTTCTGTGGGTCTCGAGCCACATGTAGGTGGGACCAGATGAGGATGGTAGATTTCATTCATAACAGGACAGTAATGAACCATATGGGTTTCCTGACAATCAACAGTAGTTTCATCACCATCATTAGACTTTCAGTTCAAGATTTAATAAAAATTGAATTCCAAGTCCATCATTGGGGGATTTGAATCCAGGTTCCCAGAACATTACCTGGGTGTCTGGATTGCTAGGTCTAGCAATAACGCCACTTGACTATCATCTCCGAACATACGACAGTTTATACTTAAGATGGGATTACTTGCTATTTCTTGTCATAGTAGATTTCTAATTTGGAATCCATTTCTTCGCAATGTCATGCTATTGTGTATTTGTACTTGATGCAATCACAGTTCTGGACAGATGCTAATAATTTGTGCTAAATTCTATGCTCCATTGGTTGAGTATTGTATATGTGTCATTTAAGCAATTTTAAATTGCATAGTTCTTTTGCCTGCATGCCAGTCACGTGAGTTCTTCACCTTTCATAGAAGTATTGAGGAATGAAGACTGGGAAGGGCATTTTGCACTTGTTTACTGAGCAATAATTCTGCTTTTGAAGGAATTTGAAGGATACAAATCTCATTTACTTTGCCAATATTTTATCATTGCAGACTTTACCTTACATGCCATAACTTCAGCCATGCTAGTTGACTTGGAACAAATAGTAAGGGGGTGAGGTGTGTGGTCAACTCTTCACATTTCAGACATAACCTTGAACAGTTTTTTCATTTAATGGGATCTGTTATTCAAAAAAAAACCTCTTGCAGTACCTGAAATAGGTTAAAGATTTTTCTCAGTGTATCTCTAACAGTTTTGTTGGACACATTGTATAACTGATAGATAATGGGAAATTTTCAGAAAGATAGTCACAACCAGGATGTTATTCCAACAGAGTTGAGTTCACTTTATATTATAAAGTGTTGGAGGTTCTTTGCAGTGACTGGGTTTGTAGACTTGACATTCCTCACATTGCTCATGGCTCTTCCAGTGTCTTGATTTATTCCTGGCTAGTATACGATTTCTTTATCGAGTCTCCTGGTTTGAGTTCTCTCCATACGTGCTCAGTGTAATTGCTATAGGATGTCAGGTCTAGGGAATTCTGGAGTAAGGACTTATTTACTCTTGAAGATAATACCTTTACATATCTCAAGCTTGTCTCTATGAGGCCAAAATGGTCTTAGCACCTCTGGAAAGTTCTAGAAGGCATCTGAGCACCCACTAATGATGGTCTTTCTTAAGATTTGCATTAGGGGATCACTGGACATTTTTTGTTAACGTTGCTGGCATTTATACTGCCTGAAAGTTATGATTTAATAATGAGACCTATTTGCAGATCTGAGGAAATAGCTGTGGATTTGGATAGGTTGGCTAAATGACTTAAAGTGTCTAATGTGGCCATGGACCTATCCAGCTTGTCAATGTGCACATGCAAAAGAAGTACATTTGGCCTATTGTGTCTGCACTGATTCTCTGATCATTTTACCTTAATGTCATTCTTCTGCCTTTTCCCTTAACTTGCACATTGGATAATCATTTAAGTAGAAACAATGACCTCTGGATACCTCAATTAAACCTACCTGAACCAAACTGATTCATAGCCTTGTATTTGACAAGCAGGGTGGTGCACTAGTTAATATATCTGGTCTCTAGGACTGGTCCTATTATCTGACCCAATAATTACATGATGTAAACATCACATCGTGCCTGGTGATGAACAGCAGTTTTAGATATGTACCTTCAAGGTATATCACAACAGCTGTTAAGTACCAAATAGCCATCAATTTTCTCCCACTTGGGATTCTGCACAGTGAAATACATTGTTGATGGAGTGGTAATAGATTTAGTTGGCATTTTTATGCACAGTGTTAGCAATTAGCAAGATAGTGACACATATCCTCAAATTTCAGAATGCAGTGTTGTGTAGGGATCTGCTTCCAGCCAGCACACATCATCTAAGCTACTGAATTTCAAACAATATTGGTTGAGGAATGATGCTTGATATGAAAGAATCCTATTAGGGATGGGAAAAAGAAAAAAAAAACCCTTCAAACAGAAAGAACTCATCCACACAAAAATAATGATGTTACAATATGATCAAACTTTGTTGCAATTTATGTAGGAATAATTCATACAACAGTGATGTGTTGGCTCATTAAAGAAAAATCCAGTTAGTTACATACCCCTGGTCTTCACCTGCAATCTTTTTTTTGTATCCAATATTACTTTGGATATTACTTCTACCACTTTTCTAAGTATGGCTTCCCTGCTAAAATATTTCACTGCATTTCACAAAATCTCCTAATTTCCTTTATTTTTTGCTGAACCTTTGATCTGTGATTTTTTTTAAACCAAACTCCCTGGTACTGGAAACAATTTGTCGTATTTCTCGTATTTAATCTTCCCTTAACCTTCTCTGCTCATGGACACAAAGAAAGATTTGTATTTATATAGCAACAGTCAGGACTATATGATTCCTCAAAGCTCTTACATCAAATGAAATGTAAACACCCTGTTGCAAAGCAGAAAATGGGATGGCCAATCAGTATATAAGCATATCCAACAAACAGCAATTTGGTAATGACTACATAATTATTATTGATGTTGGTTGAAGGATTAACAGTGGTATAGATGTTGAGGGAAACAACCTCAGTTTTTTTCAGTCTCTACGTAACTGACATTTCTCATCAATTTTTATTCTCATATTATTTAGGTAAATCTCCAGGGTTTGGCATTCTTCCTGAAGTGCAGTGCTCCAATTTCAACACAATTCTACTGCTGAGGCCTGACCAGCGATTTCTAATTGTTTGAGATTTCACTTTTGCATCCATGGTATTTACATGCCTAACTTGGGCTCATGACTTAATTTGGTTCACGATTTGTCCAACATGAACTCACTTCATTACAAAGACTCAATTAACTCTTGGCTCATAAGCAGTAACAAGGACTGAATAGAAAATTGCTTTATGAACAACTGACTGCAATTTTATTACACTACTTCCACATGGTTAAGGATACAGATAGCAACATAATTATCACAACGAGAGCTATGTTTATGTTTGGGAATTATGATATACCATCTACATATAATAGAAGATAGAATAATAACTTAGACAAGAAGTAAAAGTAGTGTATCACAAGCTTGTTTGGGTTCAGTTTAACATTGTAAGTCAGTAATATTCAATTTCAATTATTATACTACATACTTGGCAAGAATAATTGCTTCCAATTTGTTTGGTAAAGCTATTAATAATGTTGCATTGTTACTATGCAAGTATTTATCTTGAATGATGATACAAAATAAACAACTACTTTACTTGGATACCAAGCATGTGAAATGCCTTGCTGTGTAACATATTATTTCAGGTTCTTGAGTACACTCTTGTGAGTCAAAGTTTCCATTAGTCTTGTTCCGTCATCTTTAACTTCAGATAACACTCTACATCCATTTATGGCACCTGTCATCACTCTATAATGAGACAGCAACCCTGGATCCTCTGGGACTACAGCAACTTTACTGTCACTTTTCTTGTTACAGTATAATTTGTGCTTTGTACAGGTGGCCTGGCCTGGCAGCCGGGAATCTTTGTTGTCGTAGGCCCAGAGCAGGGACTCCTGGCGTCATTGAGTCAGCAGTGGAGCCAGGGACTCATGCTGTGATCGCAGCAGGTCCAGAGTGGGGACTCCTGGTTATCAAAAAGGCAGCAATGGCAGCTCCTGGTTGCAGTAGGCCCTGAGCTGAGGACTCCTGGTTATCGGCAAGGCGGTGACAGCAGCGGAGCCGGGGACTCCTGGTTGTGGAACGAGTGTGAGTTCAGCATGGGACCCCCACATTGGTGGCGGCAGTGGTGAGGTCAGCCCAGGGCCAAAAGGATGGCACCTGAAGAGTGGCAATTTCTACATTGGTGGGTTTGGCGCAGGGGGCAGTGAGGCGGTGGAGGAGGTGTGGAGGTGCAGGTGTTAGTGATGGTGGAGGCAGTAGAATGAAAATGGACTCCCTTTCAGTTATCTCTTTTTCTCCTTTTTCTTCTTAAACTATTGAAAATGGCACTGGATTATAACAACAGTTGAAGCTTTACACTGTATTTTACTGTATTAATCACTGTAAAATACAAGTGATAATAAATCATTCAATGTAATCTCCAAATTCCTCTGATGGATACCTCCACACATGATGGATACATTTAGTCTATGGCAGAATTCAACAAGTATTCCTTCATTGAGCTGCACATTGGAAGGGTGTATTGGATGTTCTTTTTAGTGTCCTGATTGCTTTCAAAATGGAGACCCTCATGCTATAAGGTCCAAGACTGACCTAGACTACTTGCTCCCAATGAAGTCAGCATCTGTCCACATAAAGAATAATTGTCAGACTCGTCTTTGTCACGGTATCATCTGGAACTCCCTCTTTCACAGCATGGCTGGTATACCTACACATGGCCTGTGACAGTTTAAGAAGGATCCCAAGCCACCATTTCTGCAATCTTCAGAGGGATCACACCATCAGACACCTATTCCCCTCCCCTCCCTTGTCAGCATTCTGTAGCAACTGTTTCTCTGGAGTGCCTGGTCCAGTCTGCCTGCACTCCCAACAACACTCCACAATCCCAATGTTGAGATAGACTCGCTACTCGTCTCACATGATTCTGCCACATTTCTTGCCAGGGTGCCCTTCATTCTGGCTCCTATAAGATTCCACCCAATCTCTTTCTTTACACTGGGGTGGGTGGACAGGTAGTAGTCAATTATTCAGTTGTTCTATGTTTGATTATATGAGTGTGATGTGTGATCTATTCTCACTGTGTTTGATAAGGTTAAGTTTAGCTATTGACTCACGGAGTAAACAGGCACCACAAAACCACCTAAAAGGTGAGTTTGAAGTAAGAGTGTGGATAATTTATCACTGCAGAGGTATTTTTAAAGCATTGTAAAAAAAATCTGTTGGACACTTTGAAACTAGTGTTACTTCTACATTGGTCTGAAATATATCAAATATACAACACAGTCAAACCAGATTGATGTGCTTATAGTAACTTTCAGAAGATATACCCTATTTTTGATGGCTACTTCCAATAGAAGTAGTAATGATATCAGTTCTCTCATATCAAATAATATATGTATGACTAGTCACTATAAGTAAAATCACCATTGCCTTTCAGAAAAAAACTTAGCTGAAATTCAAAAACAACTGTGAATTCCAACATGGTAGAGAATTTCCAATGCAGTTTAGCAGGTAGTGAGCATGCAGACACTGATCCACACAATTCCTCATGCACAGTTTATGTACAATGATACATAGGTAAAATTTATCCCACAAATCCAACCACCGACTCCAGTTTACATTTATCATAATAGGCTAGCTAAAATATCTCCACAGGTTAGAGCTTATGTATCTTTCTAAGTATGATACAGGGTCAAGATTATTTTGTCATTATCTCGTTGTGCTGTGACAAACACTATTGGATCCCTTTCTAAATCGAGCTTGCACACAGCTAAGATAACAAGGTGTAGAGCTGGATGAACACAGCAGGCCAAGCAGCATCAGAGGAGCAGGAAGGCTGGCGTTTCGGGCCTAGACCTTTCTTCAGAAA
>NC_063345.1:47633758-47662533 GCF_021869965.1 Rhincodon typus
TTCTTCAGAAAACATCAGCCTTCCTGCTCCTCTGATGCTGCTTGGCCTGCTATGTTCATCCAGCTCTACACCTTGTTATCTCAGATTCGCCAGCATCTGTAGTTCCTACTATCTCTTGCACACAGCTGTCAACTTTGAGAATTTCTTCTTGTGAATTAAAATTTGGGAAACAAATAGAATCTAAAATTGCTCTCTTTAGCTAATTAAGACAAAATAATACTTCAGAAACAGACCACTGTTTTTCATATTTGCATTTACTAAGATTAAATACGCACAGATCAAGTTCCTAGGAGTGATTATCACCAGCAATCTATCCTGGTCCACCCACGTTGACACTACAGTCAAGAAAACACAGGAACACCTCTGCTTCCTCAAGAGGCTAAGGAAGTTCAGCATGTCCATAAAGACTCTTATGAATTTTTGCAGATGCACCATAGAAAGCATCCTATCTGGATACATCACAGAGTGGTATGGCAACTGCTTTTCCCAAGACCAAAAGAAACTACATGGAGTTGTGAACACAGTCCATCACTCAAACCAGCCTCACCTAGACTGATTTCATCTGTACTTGCCACTGCATTGGGAAAGCAACCAACATAATCAAAGACCCCTCCAACCCTGGTTATACTCTCTTCAACCTCTTCTGCTGGGCAGAAGATATAAAAGCTTGTAAACACATATGAACAGAGTCAAGAGCAGCTTCTTCCCCGCTGTTATCAGACTTTTAAATGCACCTCTTTGATGTTAAGATTGATCTCTCCCTGCACCTTCTTGGCAGCTGTAACACTATATCCTGCACTCTGTTCTTGTATAGTACTGTATAGTACGCTCTGCCTGTAAAGCATGTAAGACTTTTCACTGTACCTCAGTAAATGTGACAGTAATAAATCAATCAAATCAAATTAGGAAGCAGAGGAAGCCATTCAGTATCAAGGTGGCTCCATGTTTCAATAAGATCATGATTGATCTGATTATTGTCTTAACTCCACATTGCCACCTACCTCCTCACTCAGTTTTGACTCCTTGAATAACATTATTCCTCCACTATCAACAGAGCCTTGAGTTGACTGTAGAATTTTTTTACTTTGTAGCAGCATTTCAACGAAGTTATAATTACTGGCTTCAAATGTTCATTAATAACCAAACTAAAACTTATAGCCAAACGAGCTGTAACTGGGCAAATGTAGGTTTCTGAGCTTGCAGCAATAGGTTGCTGATTCATCCTCATTAGTGAGCTCACTGAAACTTTACAAAGGTCAAATGCCTTTGGTGCAATAAATAGTCTGAATGATAATGTGTATGAATGTGAAGAAGATTCAAATTTCTGCCAGTTCACTATCAGTTCTGGGTTTGTTACATTTCATTCTAACACAGTCACCACCTCCACTTGGGTGCTGTGTCATCACAGGGGAAACAAACTGAATTTTTTTTCTCAATTATCTGAGATCCTCCAGTGGTGTGGCATGTGGTTGGTAGTTGCAAGTTTGAAGTATCATTCTGCTGCTCCATTCTTTTTAAAATATTTTCCATTTCTGTCCACATGTCTGTAAGTTCACAAAGGGTGGCAGACAAAGATTGCAAACAACACAGAGGAAACAGAAACCATCAAATTTATCATGTCATGGCTAGCCTGAAGTCTGCAGCAGTGCCTCGGGCAGTGCATAATACTCTCTAGAGACTACTATCCAATTATATAGTATACTGGTTACTGCTGATAATATACTATCAAGATGGATAATGTTTGGCAGCAAGGGCAGATCATGTTCCTATCTTCTGTCACAACAGCAATGAGAAGTCCTGGGTACTAACAACTTGTGGTTGGGTTAGATGCTGTCACTGGTCCATCCTGTTCTAGTCTAAGGGCTTTGTAGTAGTCTGTGGTAAAGGATGAACCATGCAAAGGTCCGAACAGAAAAGATGCTTTTCTCGGATAACAAAATGCATTTTACATCTCAGTAACTGTATACAGGTTATCTTAATCCTTAGGCATATAACTATTACAGATAAGAGGTAGGTTACATATGTATGTCTCCAAATGACAACACTTTCAAACCCATTACCTTGTACAACATCTTCTGAATCTTTCACTTGATATGGTCAAAGATTTCCATCGAAAAGAACTCATTGAGTTTTAATATATAACACACTAATTAAAAAGCTTTAGCCCAGAAGGAAATATTTTTTGGGTTTGTGTCTTTCTGTACAAGGTTTTTTTCATCTTCCAACATGCATTTGCCAAGAGAAATGAACCAAATATCTCCCTCTGTGCAGTTGAGTTGATGAAAATTAACTTGCTGACATTTACACAGTAGCTTTGCTCATTTCTTTCAAAGAATATGCAAATCAGGATACCTATGCGCTGGGACACTAAAAATGAGAGATAGAGAATGATACTTCTGTCTGTGACATATTAAATAAGATGTAATTTAGGAGAGATTGTATTTAATTGAGGGAAGCATAGTGGTGGTGTGTGCTATTTGGATCTTGACTCAATTTTATTTTCAGCAAAGTTCTGAAACAACAAAGAACAAAACACAGTTGCGCGGGGTGAAAGTATATGTGTGTATAGTTTGGGAAAAAGGCAGCGAGTCATGAAACTTGTGTACCTGTCCAGGGTGCTGCATACACTAGTTTTGATTGATTTGATTTGCTTCTGATTTGATTATGATTTAATCTATGATTAAGGCAGTGCTGCGTAAATATTCCATAAATGATCCTTTGGGAGATAATATAACTGTCGCAAATAGTTAAGTGGATGTTTGGGGTAATTGATTAATTAATTGACTGTGTAGATATAACAGTGGAATAGACGAGACTGGTTTGTGGAAGGAGCTACGGGACTGAGTAGTTAATAAACTCAATTCACAAAGAAGGGGTATCTTGTCTTCTGTCTCACTGACTTGCTTGGATCCAATTTTGAAAGGGTAAAAGATGGCCAGGGGTGCTGGTGTAGTGGTAAAGGCATCAACCAGTCAATCTGGAACCCTAGGTTAATGTCTAGTGGATGTGGGATCAAATTCCACTGCAGCAGATCGTGAAATGTAACTTCAATTAAAAGTCAAGAATAAAAGACCAGTCTAATAGTGGCCAAGTGCCACTGCCAATTGTTGTAAAACCCATCTGCTTCACTTTTGTCTTTTAGGGAAATAAATCTGTTGTCCTTACCTGGGGCTGGCTTACATGTGACTCCACTCCCAGAGCAATGTCATTGACTCTTAACTGCCCTCTGGGCAATAAATTCTAGCCTAGCCAGTGATGCCCACATCCCATGAAGAAATATTTTACAAAATGGAAACTAAAGTTTTTTGTTTCAGACTGAAGGGTAGTATAAATTATTTTGAAGAGAATGGCTGAAACTAAGCATAAAACATCTGGATAAGATTTCCAATTGATGTTCTGTGAAGTTGCACCTTATGATCATTGGAAAATGAAGCAAATATATGGACAGAGATTTGTCCTTACCAAGAAGAAACAAGGCAATGCCGCTTCTACTAGAAGCAGAATCAGGTTTTCCCAGATTCAGAAGCTCGGGAATTGGAAGGTTAGGTTAGGAAAGTTAGATTTACGAAAGTTTGGATACATCATTACCTTAAGGGCAAAATTTATTGCTAATATACATTTGAGTAATCATTAGACTTTGATAAATTTAGAAAGCAGAATAGATATTCTGACAAATGAGTAGGGACTGGATTGACTGGGCTTGTATTTGCTGGAATTTAGAAGCATGAGGAGGGAATCGCAAAGAAACATATAAAATCCTGATGGGACTGGACAGGTTAGATGTGGAAAGAATGTTCTTAATGTGGGGAAATCCAGATCTAGGGGTGACAGTTGAAGAATAAGGAGTAAGCCACTCAGGACTGAGATAAGGAAGAGTTGTGAACTCGGAGAGTTGTGAACCTGTGGAATTATCTCCCACAGGAAGCTGTTATGGTCATTTCGATAAATTCATGAGGGAGCTGAATGCGGCCCTTGTGGCTAAAGGAATCGAGGGATATGGAGAGAAAGCAGGAATAGGATACTGAGATTTCATGATCAGTCATGATCATATTGAATGGTGGTGCAGGCTCAAAGGGCTGAATTACCTACTCCTGCACCTATTTTCTATGTCCCTATGGTTCAATTAGAAGAATATATATGGAACTTAATACATTACACTCAAGATGGAAAAATATTCTATGTGGAAATTCCTAACTCTGTGCTTGTCTTTAAATTGTTGGACAGTGATTCATGTGCAAATTGGCTGCTTAGATTATGTTTAACCAATTAATTTTAAAAATAAAGTACAATCAGAAATAGTTCACCTTCTGCAATCCAAGTAGTTAGATGTTGGATTAATAATTGAATTATTGACTAATCATAGGAGTCAATCTGGCCAACACATGAGGCAAGGAATGCTTTAGGAATAAGTCACCTGTTCTTTCTAAGAATGCTATAATTGCTATAACTCATAACTGACATTATACAGGTATCATTTCCAAAAATATTGGCCTGAGTCTTTTGAGCAGGAATTGCCCATGCACTTAAAACTTCCTCCAACTTGATACTGCTGTGCATTTCTATTGGAACCTCTGAGTCTGGCTTTCATAGAAATGCACAGTGCAGCGTACAACAGGGAAGCCTGGTGAAGTAAATTACAGTCAGGGTAAGACAGAGCTCGTTCCTTTCTCGAGGCACTAGCAGATGTGTGGTAAGTTTAAAGATACAGTTTCAGTGTGAAAATGGATAGGAGGTAGTTGAGTGGTGTCATCAGAGTTGTGGTAGTTGGGTGATTGGTGGGTATTTGAATGGTTAAGGGTTGGTTAGGAGGTTATTTGTGTCAAGTCTGCAGGGGTAGTTAGGTTGGTGAACTAGATAGATGGTCAGGTGCTTTAGAAAAGTGGGAAGAAGTTGGGTTAGGAGGCTATTCAGGTTGGTTCAGGAGGGTATTCAGGTTGGCTTGGGAGGGTAGTCAGGCAGTCATTGGGTAGTTGGCTCAGGGGTGATATTTAGGAAATAATCAGTTGGTCAGGGGGTTGACAGGAGGGAAGTGTTGAGGATGATTGAGGGTAAGTTGAGCAGTTACCTATTGTTTAAGGATGTGGATGTCTGGTGCAATTTTGCAATGATACCACAGATTTGGGCAGAATTAATTAGGTTGAAATTGGTGAGATAGAAGGTGAATGACGCATAGAGATTAGGGAATAGTCTCTTCATAAAGTAACAGTAAGATTAGAGCCTGGTATAGCTCAGTTTAACATTTATGGTACTGTGTAGTATTAATATGCAATAAACAGGGTTCTAAAGAAGTCTAAGCCTGAAGACGGTTTTTGTCCTTGCCTTCTCTTTGGACAGTCCGCCTTGAACCCAAACTCATGGATGCTGGCTTAAAATTTACATGACCAACTGATGATGGCTGAACCTACTGCCTGGAAAATTATGGCAGTAGTGAAATCAAGAAACAGACCAGAAACCATCTGGAGAAAAGAACTCCAGAAACCACTTTTCTAAAAAACAAAATCATTTGTACAGTTTTAAGACCAGTGAGCAGCCAGGAGAGTCACAGAGCTGCTGTCAAAGAAAGAAAACTCTTAACAGAAGATTCCTACAGAGAAGCGACCAAAGATAACTACAAGTCAATAAAAGCTTTTTACAGCCAGTAATGGGGGAGCAATCTTTTAATGGAAAAAGGAAAAACAGAAAATCAGTAAAAGTGCTCGAGCAGCCAAGGGGATAAATCCAGATTTAACATTCATGAGAAAAGGCTGACTTACTGAGCATCAAAGATAGATTCAATTCCTTAGAGAAGAAAAACCTGAAAACTAAGCTGAGAAGCAGAGGTAAAATCTCTGGCAGTGACTCATTGTATATTGGATGGAAAAATGATCAAAAAGTAAGTTAAGAAAGTTTTTCAGAAACAGCCTTAAGATGCATTGATTCAGAAAAACAATCAGGCATTAAGAGCTTCTCCCCAGTGGCATAGATTGCACAGCGTGGGTGGTGTTAGAAAGCGGAGAGATAGAAATTAGAAGATCGATAACATTCAGTGAATAGTGTCTTCATGTTGCAACAGTAATATTAGAGCTGGTTTATCTCAGATTGCCATATATGGTACTGTCGGTTATTAGAAAGCAATAAACAGAGTTCTACAGAAGTCGAGTCGAGAAGGCAGTTGTTGACCTTGTCTTCTCCTTGACCAATCTGACTTAAACCAAAATTCATGGATGTGGACATAAGAATCACATTAGAAAAGTTACTCAGATGTTAGATTAGGTATCAATCTTTCTAATATTTCTTGTGTAGCTACCCAGGTAAATATTGTGGAACTCAAACTGTTCCCTAATGTGGGATTTCCAATGAAAAACTCTGGGGTTACACTATTGTGTAGTTAAGGGTTCGATAGTACAGACATATTTCCGAAAGTCAAAGCAATGGGCTCCATTAACACGAATGACCAGTAACATGGAGTCTTAGCAAATATCTAAGACAGTCCCAAAGTCTGTAACCTTTTATTTAGTTTATAGAGAATGTTTGTACTTGCCTACCATTATATTTCTATCACACAATACAGACAGCAAAAGACCTTACCAAAGCTTGACCTACTGTTTGGTAACCTAAAGTTTC
The DNA here is from genome assembly GCF_021869965.1 of Rhincodon typus. Classification (NCBI taxonomy): domain Eukaryota; kingdom Metazoa; phylum Chordata; class Chondrichthyes; order Orectolobiformes; family Rhincodontidae; genus Rhincodon; species Rhincodon typus. Next base: position 47,640,362 of record NC_063345.1, read on the forward strand.
ATAAGAAATTATTCTCCAAACACAGGACTCACAACTAAACCTGTTTATTGCGGGTGGCAGATAAGGGCAGTTTATCAATGAAGTTTATTCAATGTACTTACAGATGAACTAATGTTTTAGATCTCAGATGTTTATATAACGTCAGGCAAAAGTCTACTGATATTTTCGTTTCACTCAACATGGTTACTGCTGGAGCAAGTGAGATAGCATGAGAAATTATTTTCAGTACTCAGATTGCAGATTATAAAAAACACACAAGGACAGCACGGTGGCTCAGTGGCTAGCGCTGCTGCCTCACAGCACCAGGGACCCAGGTTCAATTCCACCCTCGGGCGACTGTCTGTGTGGAGTTTGCACATTCTCCCCGTGTCTGCATGGGTTTCCTCCGGGTGCTCGGGTTCCCTCCCACAGTCCAAAGATGTGCAGGCTAGGTGGGTTGACCATACTAAATTGCCCATACTGTTCAGGGATGTGTAGATTAGGTGGGTTATAGGGGGGTGGGTTTGGTTGGGTGCTCTGAAGGTTGGTGTGGACTTGTTTGGCCAAAGGGCCTGTTTTCACAGTGTAGGTGTTCAATGATGATTCTATGACAACATTAATACCTGGTTAAAAACACTCAATTGTCCCCAGTACAAGAGAGCTTCAAGGTACTTTTATTTAGCCTATCCCCATCAGTTGAATATGTAAAGTACTCCTGCAGTTAATGATGCTCTCAGATAAAGTGGTGGTACTCTGGAGATACGTTTTGATTGAAGATATACATTATTTTGGCTTTCCTGACATGCGGTCAGGTTTTCACTTTAATGTAAAAATGTCCCTTTCCATTATCATTGAGAGTTGAGTCCTCTGCCTGTCAATAGAACTTCACCAGAATGGAGGCACCAGGTAACAACCAGGGGCAAGAAATGCCTGGATGATCATGGGGTCTCTTTTTGATTGAGATAGACATTGAGTGAGATCATAAAGCCACCTGCTGATCTTGCAGTGGATGGCCTGAACAAATTTGGTGACTGAGCCTCTTTAAAATAAAATGTTAAAGCTACCAATGCTAAATGGCAAATCGCCAATAGGTGGGGAAGGTGTGAGGTGAGATAGATAACCTGATATCAGCTCTATCATATTTAATAGTGGTGTCTACCTCTATTACTATAGTATAAAAGTGTGTGGTTACATTCTCTGGAACAGGAGATGCCTTGGGTAGATTCACAGCTACCAATCCTTCATATTGGTATTTGTCTAAGTTCGTGATCCCAAGTATGGAAGGATGCCCACATGAAGTCTTCAGCAGAAGGTAGGGTCAATCTTAATAAACAGTAAAGGATTGTTACATAGTCTGATGATGCAGCCCTGTTTGATCCCCAGTTTGCACTGGTATTGGGTCTGTGGTGGGTCCATTGGTGAGGATTATGGTTTGCATATCATCATGAAGCAGGTGGAGAATCATCATAAAGTTCTTCAGGCTACCAAACTGGAGGAGCATATTTCACAAGCCCTCACAAAGTCGAAAGCCCCAGTAAGATCAAAGAAGGCCATGTGCTGAGACTGGTGCTGTTCTCTACACTTTTCTTGGATTTGTCGCACACTGAAAATCATCTCCACTGTGCCTCTGAGAGGAGATGGTTGAGGAGGATTCTGATTATTACTTTTCCTGTGATGGACAGTAGGAAGATCCGTCTGTATTTTCCACAGTTGGATCTGTCTCCTGTCTTGAAGACAGTCGCCATTACAACATCTCTGAGATCTCCTGTATACTCTCATCCTTCCAGACAAGGATGATGAGGTCTTGGATTCAGGTCAAGGTTGCCTCTCCATTGTACTTTAGTACTTCAGCAGGAATTCCATCTGAGCCAGAGGTGTTTTTGTTCTACAGCTGTCAGATGGCTTTTCAATTTCATAGGAAGTTGGAGGTGAGCTGACATGGCAATGAGTAGTATGTTGCAAGATGGCATTAAGAGTGCTTGTGCAATGACACCAACTCTCTTCTCCATCTTCCTCACTGAAACGCTCCGCCCCAACTCCATGAAGCTTCCTGCTGGAGTGGAGCTAACTTACAGGACCAGCAGGAAACTGTTCAATCTTTCACACCTCCAGGCCAGAACCAAGATCACCCCAACCTCTAACACCAAGCTGCAGTACACAGACAACACCTATATGTGCAAGCACTCTCAGACCGAGCTACAAACCAGCATCAACGCATTCATCCAGGGCTATGAGAAAATGGACTTCAGACTAAACATGTTGGAAATAAAGGTTGTCTACCAGCCTGCTCCTGATACACAGTAAAGATAAAGCCATCATCATGTCATTAAAGAGAAATGACTGGTGGTGGTTTAACCTGAGGGTCACTACACCTCAGGGTAAAGGGAGAGGATGTGAAGGAAAGTCCTAAATGGTAACCTCAGCCAGTGCAGGAATTGAACCTACACTGTTCATGTCACTCTGCATTGCAACCAGCCATCAACTCTCCCTAACACACAGCACTGCACACCCGACCATTAAAACCCACAGCCAGACGCTGGACAACGTGGATCATTTTCCATACCTTGGGACCCTCCTCTTGGTATCAGCAGACATTGACAATGAAATCCAACATCAACTCCAATGCACCAGTACAGCCTTTGAATGCCTGAGGAACAGGGTGTTTAAAGTTTGAGACCTCAAACCCAGTACCTAGCTCACTACAGTGCAGCTGTGGTCCCCACCTTCCTGTATGTATCAGGAACGTGGATCTTGTACGGCAGACACCTCAAATCCCTGGAGACATATCACGCCACCTCCCCTGGCAGTGCATTCCAGGCACTTACCACTCTCTGTGAAAAAGTTTCTTTGCACCTCTCCATTTAACTCTTCCCCTGTCACTTTAAAAATACAGCCTCAAATATTTGATATTTTCACAGTGGGGCAAAGACGCTCACTATCCACTCTATCCATGCCTCTCTATTTTATATACTTCTATCAGGTTGCCCTCAGCTTCTGATACTATAGCGAAAACAATCCAAGTTGCCAACATCTCTAATACACTCCGACCCTGACAACGTCTTGGTGAACCTCTTTTGAATCCTCTCTTTGGCCTCCACATCTTCCTATTGTGATAAGAGTTCACACAAAACTCCAAATGTGGCCGAACTAAAGTTTTATACAGCTGCAACATGACTTGGCAACTTTTATACTCAATGCATCGACCAATGAAGGTAAGCATGCTGTATGTCTTCTTTACCACCTTGTCCATTTGTGTTGCCATTTTCAGGGAGCTAAGGACTCAAACCCCAAGAAGCCTCTTATATATCAATATGCCTAAGGTTCCTGCTATTTACGGTATACTTTCCACTTGATTTGACCTCCTAGAATTCATCATTTCGCACTTGTCTGGATTCAACTCCATCCGCCATTTCTCCAAGCAGTTTTCCAACTGACCTATATCCTGCTGTATCCTCTGGTAGCCTTCTTCGCTATCCATAACTCCACCAATTTTTGTGTCATCTGCAAACTTACCAATCAGACCACCTACATTTTCATCCAACTCATTTATGTAAATGATAACAACAGAAATCCCAGCATTTACCTTGTGGAACGCCACTGGTCACCGGTCAGAAAAACACTTCTCCTCAACTACAATCTGTCTTCTATGACCAAGCCAATTTTGTATCCAACTTGCCAACTCACCATGGATGCCATGTGTCCTAATCTTCTGGCCCAGCCTATCATGAGGAATCTTGTCAAATCTTTCAGTAAAGTCCATGTAGACAACATACACAGTTCTACTTTCATCAATCATCTTCATTATTTGTTCTAAATATCTCATTGAAGTTTGTGAGACAAGACCACGCACAAAACCATGGTGACAATTAAAGCCCCAGCAAACACCTCCATTACCTCCCTCAATATCCTGGGAAGATCCCATCAGGCTTTGGGGATTTATCTACCTTATTGTTTTTCAAGACACCAAATAATTCCTCCTTTTAATATCGACATGCCCCACAATATCAACATACCTCTCCCTAATCTTACCATGTTCCTTTCCTTGGTGAACACCGACGTGGTGCACTCATTAAGGACCTCACCCACTTAGAACATAAGAACATAAGAACTAGGAGCAGGAGTAGGCCATCTGGCCCTTCGAGGCCGCTCCGCCATTCAATAAGATCATGGCTGATCCTTTCGTGGACTCAGATCCACTTACCCGCGTTCTCATCGTATCCCTTAATTCCTTTATTGTTCAAAAAAAATCTACCTTTTTTTAAAAACATTTACTGAGGTAACGTCAACTACTTCACTAGGCAAGGAATTCCATAGATTAACAACCCTCTGGGTGAAGAAATTCCTTCTCAGTTCAGTCCTAAATCTGCTCCCTCTAATCTTGAGGCTATGCCCTCTTGTCCTAGCTTCACCTGCCAGTGGAAACATCCTCTCTACTTCTATCTTACCTATTGCCTTCATAATTTTATATGTTTCTATAAGATCCCCCCTCAATCTTCTGAATTCCAATGAATATAATCCCAATCTACTCAGTCTCTCCTCATAAGCCAACCCCCTCAACTCCGGAATCAACCTAGTGAACCTCCTTTGCACCCCCTCCAGTGCCAGTATATCCTTTCTCAAGTAAGGAGACCAAAACTGCACACAGTACTCCAGGTGTAGCCTCACCAGCACCCTGTACAGCTGCAACATAACCTCTCTGCTTTTTATTTCAATCCCTTTAGCAATGAAGGACAAAATTCCATTTGCCTTCCCAAGTACTTGCTGTACCTGCAGACCTACCTTCTGTGATTCATGCACAAGGACACCCAGGTCCCTCTGTATAGCAGCATGCTGCAACTTTTTACCATTCAAGTAATAATCCTTTTTACTATTGCTCCTACCAAAATGTATGACTTCACATTTATTTACATTGTATTCCATCTAACTTCCTTGACAAATTTCTTTGGGTTCCTCTACCCAAACAAGTGACAAAATGCAAAAGCAATATACTGCAGATGCTCGAAATCTGCAATTAAAGACAAAAAAAAATGCTGGAAATACTTAACAGTCTAGGTAGCTTCAGTGGGAAGAGTAACAGTTACATCAGAACTCAATATCATTATTCATGTTTATAATAATGGAAAGTTATTATTGCCATATATATATATTGTATTTTGTATGACAAAATCCTTGTCTTCATGTAGAATCCCTTTGACCCCAAAGACAGTTTTGCAATATTTTCCAGCTACATATTTCTGATATAAATTCCAAATTCTATTAGTTCCACTACAGATGGTCATTCCTTTAGCCACAATAGATTTGTCCACCGAAACTTCATCAACTTCCATCATTTTTCTCATCCTTTTGTATTGCTTTCAAAAGCTTGCTTGGAAACTTATTCCTTTATATTTTCACCTGCCCTTGTTTGAATGCTTACCATTGTTGCCACTGTGTATCAGTTGTAAACATAGTGACTTTAAAGTGGGTGAGGTCCCAATCAAAGGGACTCCTTTGTCCTCGATGGTGCTGAGCCTTTTGAGTGTTCTTTGATCTGCATTGATACAGGTGAGTGATAAGTAATCTATTTGATTCCTGCCATGTGCCTTGCTGATGGAGGATAGAATTTGGGGTGTCGGGATATAAGTCAGTTGATGCAGAACAGTAGCTGCTGACCTGCTCTTTTAGCCTCAATATTTTATTTGGCTGGCCCAGTTAGGTTTCTCATCGATTATAATACTCAGGATGTTGATGGTTGGCATTTTTCAATGACATTGAACATCAAAGGCAAGTGATTATAATCTTTCTTGATGGAGTCCATCATACATGAAGTGAAAGGTACTCATCACATATCAGCCCAAACACGAGCGTTCACCATGTTTAGCTGTATTTAGGTATACACTGATTCCTTATCTGTGAGCTTGAAAGTGGAACTGAACCCTACAATCATCAATGCACATCTCCAGTTCTGACCCTTATTTTATGCCCCTTGGTTCCTTTAACTAACAAATATTTGTTGATTTTACTGTTGAAAGTTCCAAGTGTGCTAACCTTTTGAGGGAGCCAATTCTGATTTCTACTCCCCTTTGAGTGAAAGTATCTTTCTAGTTCCACCCCTGAGTGTAATAGCTCTAGTTTTAAGTTATTCCATCCTCTCTGAGAAGATGCAGTTCACCTGCATCTCTGCTCCTGGCAGTCCTTATCATTTTAGCCACATTGATTCGATTACCCCTTCATGTTCTACAATCAAGTGTATACAGGTTGTGTTTTACAACAAAGTAGGGTTCTTAAAGATAAGTTGATAATAGCCTTGCCCTTATCTTTTAAGTTCCACAAAGATTGTGCTGACAGAATTTAATAAGAGAACTATTTAATTAGCTACATTTAAATATAACATGTATCACTACTGTATCATTAATATTTCATTCCAAACTAATAGCATGGCATTTAAACCCGGTGCATTTAATTTTGACAGGACTTTGATGTCTAGTTTCTATTAACTTAATTTGCACACTAAACTACTTCTGATTAGAATGATTCATTGAGAAGTTATCCTAACAATGCTACGTCCTCTGAGTTTTGGAAAATGATCTGAGATATAAGTTATCGAAGCATACACAGGCTTCCTCTGGCTTTTCCATTTCATTTCCTTTCCCTGAATTTTATCTGATTAAAAACTGGAAATTAAAACTCCAACAGCCCTTTCAAATTACTGGATCTGTCAATTAATCACTATCAAGTTCACTATTACCATGTTTTTTTTATCGAGTAACTTTTAAAAGCATGAATTGGGAAGTTAGCAGAGAAGAGGCAGCAAGGTAACAATGGGATACAGTAAGATCTAGATTCTTTCTTCAACATTGGTAAGGGGTTACACTGGGTTCAGATGCCCACTGAGCTTGACCAAAGATTATACATTTTTGTGTGTTTCGAATCTGGCATTAACAGTTACATTCTGATAATACTGTAACTGGGTCATAGCATGGATTTTCAACTGGCTGGTTCCCAGTGAAAAGTTGACTCACATTTAAATCTGTGTTTTTAAGGTTGTTTGACTGTCCCATCCATAATATGTTATTGAATGACTGATGAAACTGTATTTCAACAAATAATGTGAGCAAGTCACAGAAATGTTGCCTCTGTACTAATGTGGTGAGAGATGGGATTGTGAAAATCTTCTGAACCTGCAGGCAAATAATGAAGAAGCTCAGAATCCAACCTCCCACTTAATAGTTGCTGAATTGAAGTGACTGTGGAAGTGGTGGGATCATTTCCATGGGTCAACATTGTACCACAGAGAGAGGTGGAAACAGATTGGAGGATTTGGCTCTCACTCTCAATGACATATCAGCCTTATGGGGCATTTTAGTTGCCACAAATCTGTCTTTGCAACAAATGACACAATTTCACTACGCAATGTTTGTTAAAAGCACTTCCCAAGGTAGACACTGGACAGGAGCTAGTTGTACCATTTTGAGGTGTATGGTTGAGCAGACTATGTTGGCTTTTTGAATCAAGCCACGCATGATGCTTGCCCCATAGTATCACCGACGTCATGGCTTACTGGATTCCTTCATTTATCCGTGCCATTTGTCTGCTTGTTTGCTCGGGAACTAGTACATCAAGGATTATAGAAGCCTCAAAAAAAGTAGCTGAGAAGAGATTGAAATGGCCTAGTGATATATCAGGTAGAGAGAGAGAGAGAGGAAATGTAGAGAGTGGAGTCATGGAGATGGGACTTCCAGGGAAAGAAAGAGAACAGTATAAGACCAGATAGAAGGACATGGTGGCGAGAGACTGATGAAAGAATGGATTACTGACAAGAAGAGATAGGGAAGGGTAATAAAAAAGCATTAAACCACAAGTGAAATGGGAGAACCTCAAAGAAGATTTATTTGTTGTTATAGCATTCCCTGGGATTTGGTGCCTCTGTCACTGAATGTTGGTATCAAGGTATCAGTGGATGAACATTTCTGAAGCAGCTTGTCCTCTTTGGCTTCTCCTTTGAACCTCCTCTTCCCACAGAAAGCCTAAATGTGTGTTGATGCTCCCAGGATTTCCATTGGTATCATGGCTGGCATTGCTTGGAAGGGAAATTCCAGTGCAACAATTATCTCAAATGCTTACATAACAACATGAAAACAGACAAATGTTGCAGAATTGGCCTCATAACTGCTTAATGAATCTTCTCAATATGCCCTTTAAATTAATTTCTGCATAGCTAATTGACTAGCAGCCTTGAATCTATGTTATGTATGGGCATGATTAGTACTTGTGCATGCTAGAAAATTGGATAGTTGAAAGTTGCATGAAATGACATTACTCTTGTTACTCCTGTTTCTCTTTGGTTTCTGATTATCTGATTTCCGATTATAATAACACTTTAGACTTGCAAAGGTTGGAGACCTTTGTATTTAATAGAGCTTCCCATGCTGCCTGGTTAGGAGATTATGTCCAGTATCCTGGCAATTAATTGATAATCCCCGGATTTTAGAGCCCCCGGAAACATTTACATGTAAAATTGATTCCTGGCAAATTAATTTCTTGCTCTTTACAAACAATACTTCAATATGTAGCACTCATACAAGCAGTTGTAAACACAATGTGCAAATAGGTAACTAGCCAATATTGCTATTTGTGGCCAATGGCCAGTAAGTTGATTCACAAGGGACTTGACAGACAGAACTAAATGGTTAAAAGTTAGTAACTACATTGCTGCAGTTGAATCTGAAGAAACACGTCAAGTAGAGCTCTAAAAGTTGAGGCCACTTTTAAATTGCTTTCATTTTACAAAACCCAAAGAATTGTATCTATTTCACATTTAGAACTCTGGTTTCTTCCAGCCACTGCCCACTCTCCCCCAATCGCTGCAGCTAAGGGCTAACTCCTTCAACTGGTTCTGGCACTGATCTCCCTCCCCCAACCTCACTAACTGAGTTAGGATGAGGCCTGATCCTCAACTGATGTCAGGCCTCGCTCAGCAACAGACACAATTATCTAGGAATCAATCCCCACAAATTTCTACTTCACAATTTTTTGCCAAGGAATCAAGTTTATCACTGAATTTTGTGGAAATGTACATACTGCATACCATATCTTTTCTATATTCACTTAATTTTTTGAGGCTCAAATTGAGTAAAGGTGAGATCACATGGTGAGTAAAAACAGAATTTTCATAGAGATAAATGTAAATTAAATGTATGCGGGAATAATTTTCAAATGACGCCTGTTTGGTTGAAATTGATGGTAATTTTGTTTCACTATCTGTGTCCATAGCAACTCTTTCAAAGTATGTTAGAGTGGTAGAAAATAACATTGTGAAGCAACTACTGAATTAATTCCTTGGATGGATTTAAATTAGCTAATTAAAATTTGGCAAGATAACCAACCTATTGTAATTTTGAAGCAAAAAGAATCAGTTGCAGAAAAAAAAGACAGAGTCTGCATTTTTGAATAAATATTTAGCATATTCTTATGCACAACAGCATTTTTCCATCAGCAGAAGGCATGTGTTGGACGTAATCTACTGATGAAGGGTCTAGGCCCGAAACGTCAGCCTTCCTGCTCCTATGATGCTGCTTGGCCTGCTGTGTTCATACAGCTCTACACCTTGTTATCTACTGGATTAACCTGAATTATGAGGTCATAGGATAAAATGCATCAATTTTATTGTACTGAGCAATGTCACCACAGATTCAATTCCTTACATGTGCTGACTTAGCTATTCTTAACTGAAGCAATCGTAGAAGTATGTAAATTTACAAGCACCCATGAAGTAGGGAGGAGGAGGGGAGAAATAAAGAGCCTCCTGTTCCTGGTTGCTCTTCATGAAATTGTGCACATGTGGATGCTAAGCGTGTACAGGATCTCAGCTGCAATATGGCAGTCTATTATCAAGAATTTGATATGGATGCTAAATATCCTGAATTGAGGGATGCAAAGAATGGGATCCTATATGCCTTGATAGCAGGACCCATACATGTTGACATTTTCATAAATGATTTAGAAGAGTAGGCTTATCTCAAAGTTTGTAGATAACACAAAAGTGGCAGGGATGGGTAAAAGCATGAAATAGGGAAACATTACATGAGATTGAGTCACTTTACAGATTTGGATCTACAATTAGCAGATTCAGTTTAGAACATAGAACATAGAACAGTACAGCACAGTACAGGCCCTTCGGCCTACGATGTTGTGCCGAACTTTTACCCTAATCCTAAGGTCTACCTAACCTCCACCCCTACCTTAATGTTTACTGCCAATAAGTGCAAAGTTAGTAATTAAGAACTAAGAAACTATGGGATAAATCAGAAAATGCTAACCAGAAAAGGTGGTTGGTAGTCAATAGTCAATAAATCTCTCAGGACATCAATCCATTTCCTGGCTGCTGTTAAGAAAACTAATTGTGTGTTAGTCTGTGTAAAAAGAAGAAGAAAGTGTAGATTTAAAGATGTTATCATGCTGTTGATTTTTCAAGCTGCATCTGGAGTAACAAGTGTTGTTTTAGAAATTTGAATACAAGATGTATAACTGAAAAATGATCAGAGAAGCACTGTTGGGATGATTAGGAGACCAGAGAATGAAATGCAAAGACAAACTCACAAAACTGGGACATAGTGACAAGTCTGAGTGGTTGATGATGAATGTATTCAAATTAACCAATCTCAGGGGTGTAATAGATCATTAGAGATATTTGATTTAACAGTGGATGCAAGAAACTATTACTTCCTCGTAAAGGTTGACATTATTTGGAATAAATACCGTCTGAGATTATTGCAACTTGTAGACATTGATGTTAAATATTCACTCGATTCAGTATCACCAGCCACATTCATAATCAGACCTCATGTCTGCTGTAATCCAGACAGCATTGACTTCTGTTTAGAATCTGGATAATAACAAGGCTAAAGACCCATAATAAAGAAGCCTAATTCACACAGTGACTATTAAAATAATGCACATGGCAACAGATTAATTCTCCTCTTTTCACAGAAAGAAGACAAGAAGCATTCTTATCGAGAAAAATAGACCATAATTTGGTTTACTTACATAATGCACATCAATTAACAATGTATCATTTTCACCATGAGAACTATCAATTGTTCTTTGCTCCTTAGTGAAGGAAAAATAATGTAACCGCTTAATAACTCTCGAAACATGAGCACAATGTTTCGGGATAAGCTTTGAAAGCTAAACTCTTTCAGACTTTTAACATGATATGTTTTTGGCATCTCAGCAAAATCTATCTCCTTTATCTCTTAATTTAGTTCCCTCGCATTGCTGAGCTCCATAATTTCAATTTGCCATGTCCTGCATTAATGAAGATCACTACAATGAATAAAATTTTCCAATCTTAGTCCTACAGTTTGAAGGGTCCCTTATTCCTATAGATCTTAATTTAACTCTAAACATTCGTGAGGACTATAATTCCACCCAACACTTCCTGAAAACTGCAGATCAATAAAGATACTGAAAATTGCAGCAATTTCCATATTTAAAATTGAGACGTGGGGTCCAAAAGGCAATCTTTGATACCAGTGCAGAGGATTTGCCATGCTCAGACATCCTGGTCAGTCTGTTTGTGATCAGGAGGTCTGTGCCTCTGCAGTCTTGATATGGCTCCATAGGAGCTAATTCATGGGCTAGCGCTAACTCAGTGGGTGAAATGCACTGTCATCAGCTAGGGTATGGGCCACTCCTCAATGAGATTTGCAGTCAGTGTATGGGTCTGTCCAATGAAGGCAAGAGGGAAGGAGGTGTGGGTAAAGGGGTCTCTGTTGACAGGGAGGAGACTGGAAAACATATTCATGGGGCTTGGGGACTGCAGGCTGGGAGTCACAGGAAGTAAAGGATGACCCTGGTGGCCATTTTCTCTACAGAGCCAAGACACAAGCCTCTAGAGGGCCATGTCTCTTGCTTACTGTGACACTGAGAGTTGGGCTAATATAAGATATGTATGAAGATTGGTACTTACTTGATTGGCGGGACATGGATATCTCAGTGTCCCTGCAATAACAATCCTGGTCTGCTCCTGTGAGGGCCAGGATTCTCTCTTCACAAGGCCTGGGGAGCCTAATGCTGGTAACCCCATCCCTGTTCCGGGCCCTTTCTGCCCCATTATGGACTGTTTACTTCTGGAATGAGAGAAAGGGACTGATTAAGTGAGATGAAATTGTGTGGCACAGCTGTTAGTGCTGGTGCAAGAGGAGAAAGCTGCTGAATTCTCCCACCCAAGTGAGTAGGCAGTATAGAAGGCACGCAGGGCTAGTAGCATAGGAGGTTAGGTGACTAAGAGCAAGTGAGGATAGGATGCAGCCTACAACAGTGAGAGTGGTAGAGCATGGGCTTCGGTGGGAGGTGGGTGCAGGAACAGAGACAGAGTGAGTGTGAGGTGGTAGAGAGTGAGGATAATGGCATCTACACTGGCCGAACGGAGAAGGTCATTGACCTAACGGCAATCTGCACGTTATCAGCATTGCCGAAACCATACAGACACTGGTAGTGACCTTGACCTAGTCTGGCATGGTCTGATGGTGTTGCCTCTTCTGCTAGTCCTAAGGGAAGAGGCCACCCCTCCTCTGCATTATTCTAACAACTAGGACCTCCATGTTCTTATCAGTAAAATAAGGCTCAATTTTTTGTTGTCTGCCATGTCCAGGGAAAATATGATGTATTGTGTCAAGCAGCTTCAGAATACCAGAATAAGCCTGAGTGCACCATGGCCTTTCAAATACAGTGCTGGTGCCAAAGGTGCTGGTCCATTCCAGGCTGTATGGTGAGTGGTGAGAACGTCCAGCTACCGCAAGTGGGAGAATCGGGCTAGCATCAAATGAAAGGAGTGCTATGGAGCATGGTACCTAATTAATGAGGTGAGTTTGGGGAGATAAATCCCATCCTCTCTTCCTCACAGGGAGAAGCCTTCCGTGAAACTCGACAAACTTGACACCGCTAAAGAATCTTAAGATTCAGCCCCAAGTCCCTTTTCACATTTGTAGTTCCTTATCTTAAATGTAAAAGCAAGAGACAGAGGACCAGCATCTAAAAGAGAGGAACCAGTGGGAGTAGCAAGAGGACCAGGGCAGAGCAGAACAAACCTGCGACAAATGATGGCAATGGAATTTCTTGATATACGCCTGAGGTCAAGGCCCAGATGGTTCTCAGTTGGAGCAGCAGCAAACCCTAGTAGGAACCCCACCAGAATTCAAAAACACTGGCAAATGCAAAGAGAGGTCCTGGGTAAATTACTTTTCTCCACTTTAATGCTGCATTAAGGAAAGGTTTCTAGTTTCTAGTTTTCTCTAAAAAAAAAAGCTCAAATAATTTTCTACCTGGCTTAAAGAGTTTTTTGACCTAAAGGTATCGCAGCGGAGCTCAGTCTGGTGCATTGCCCAGCCTGCAGTATGTGGAAAGACCATAAGATGTAGGAGAGAAGTAGGCCATTTGGTCTATCAACTCTATCCTGCTACTCAGTGAGATCAAGGTTGATGTGATTATCCTCAACTCCACTTTCCTGCCTTATCCCCATAATCCTTGATTCGCTTATTGATTAAAAGTCTGTCAGTCTTGAATACAGTTAACAATCCAGCCTTGACAGCCCTCTGCGGTAAAGAATTTGACAGATTCACAACCTGCTAAGATAAGATATTTCTCATTTCTGGCTTAATAGGCAACCCCTTATTCTGAGATTATGCCCACTGGCCCTATACTCTCCCTCAAGTGGAAATGACCTCTGCACATTTACCCTGTCAAGCTCCCTAAGAATCTTATGTGTTGGGAACTCCAGTAAGTACAGGTCCAAATTACTCAAACTCTCCTTGTAAAGATTTCTTCCATGCTGTCACAGTATTCCAGCTAACTGGTGCTTTATATAATTTTAGCAAGACTTCCCTTTTTTTATATTCCATTCCATTTAAAACAAAGGCCAACATTCCATTTACCTGAGATAGTAGCTTTTCTGATGAAGGGTCTAGGCCCGAAACGTCAGCCTCTCTGCTCCTATGATGCTACTTGGCCTGCTGTGTTCATCCAGCCCTGCACCTTGTTGTCTCGGATTCCATTTACCTTCCCTGTTACTGAAGTTGGATGCTAGCATTTTGTGTTTCATTCACAAAAACTGCAAAGCTCTTCTATGCTGCAGCTTTCTGCAGTCTTCCTCCATTTAAATAATATTCAGCTCTTTCATTTTTCTTGCCAAAGCACAAATTTGGCCATTGTATATTCATTTTCCTCACCCAAGTAACTCATGTATTTTTAAGAAGTTGTGGACCCAGCATTGATCCCTATGGCACTCCACTGGTTATAGGTCACCATACTGAAAATGCCCTCTTTACACTATCACTGTCTTCTATTAGTTAACCACTTGTACCTATCAATGGCAGTCTGGATAACCACACCAGCAGAAGGTGCTACCTGTCTGATCAGCTTGAACGCTAGGTTTCAGAGTTTGAGCATTGGCTGGACGCACAGCAATGTATCTGGGCTCTGAGAGTGGCATGTATAACATGGTTTTAGATATGGTCACCCTGCAGTTTAAGGAAGAATGATCAGAGAACAAATAGGTGGTCACCAGTCAGAAGATGGGATACAGGCAGGCTGTCAGGAAATCCCCAGAGTGCATCTCATTCAGGAAAGTTTCTCTCTGTTGGAAAACAGTGAGAGTGATTGTTCCTGTGGCAGAAGGTTATATCTTTCACTAATTCAGTCAATAAGTGGAAGTCTTGTATCTTGGGCAATGACATCCTCAGAGTTACATGCAAGGAATGATGATGCAGAGACTGTGATCACTTCTGACGTTCAGTTCAGGATCCGCTGGGAGTAGAGAATCTTAACACAATCGTTTGATTAAATTTCAAATCATGAAGCTGAGGACTTTAATTTATTTTCTTTCTCATTAAATATTTGTGGGGATTGGAAACATTGTTTTTATTTGCAAGATCGAAGCATATTCTTTGGGGCTGGCTTGAAAGGAAGCACATCTTACTTAGTTATCTCGTCAGCAATGAACATTTCCTTTTCTTTCTCCACTAGTCCTTCAGGTGACATTGTAATAATGAGGAAGAAACACATTTAATATACAAGGAACTAGTAAGTAACAGTAACACTAACCACAGGAGGGCAGACACGATATGGAATTGATGTTTGAATGGTTGTGATGTTCTGCCTTTGATTTCCCTCCTGTTTTTAGTTTTCCTGCAGGGGCTAAAGAGAGAGAGGAATTGTAGTTTAGCATTTAGTTTAGTGGTCTCATTAGCCTTTATATTTTTGGCAATTAAATCTACTTATTGTTCCATTTTGGTTCACTATGTAGACACATAGCCTCTTTATTAACTTCTTAAAATCCAGTATGTAATTCAATAATTAGCAATGATGTGGAGGTGCCGGTGTTGGACTGGGGTGGACAAGGTCAGAAGTCACACAACGCCAGGTTATAGTCCAACGGGTTTATTTGAATTCACAAGCTTTTGGAGCGTTGGTGTCGTGTGACTTCTCGCTCAATATTTAGCAGTATTGTAAATAAGCAAAAAAATCCATATGGACTCCGTTGATATAACAAAGCACTGTGCAGAAACACTACCTTCTGCTTTCTAATCTGTAAAATTCCTGCATTACTCTTTCTCAATGCTCCCACTTACTGCCTAACACTTTATCTACACTGTTTTTGTATTTAGACAAGGTTGCCATTTTTCCATCACATCACACCAAGAAAACCTCTTTTGTAAAGCTCCTTATTATAAAAACGGTATACACAATTTTTTGACATTACGTTAAGAAAGTCATGTTGCAAAATAAAAGTTAAACTACAGGCATGATCAAAAAAGTTCCATGGATAACTGTCTTTAATTCTACCAAGAATTAATTTCGTCTTAATTATCAGACAAACTCACTCAACAAGCTATTTTAATTTTACACCTCCTGCTTCTTCAACACAGACAACCATACTGTGAGAAATAATCTTTTAATTCTGTTCCTTCAATGGGGTACCATTTTTGCAATTTTCCAGCCCTCATTATATGTGCTATTCTCATCATTTTTAACAGTTGGACTCTGTTGCAATGCCAGTAAAGACTCCCAAATGTTAAATGATTTCCTGTAATGTTGCTTAAAATTTGCTGTGCATGAGAACAGGCCCTACCTCGATTTTGCTGTAAACCTGAACTTGTACCTACACTGAGTAAGAGAGTGAAGCAGGACAAATTAGACTATAAACATATACCTGGTTCTCTGCTTTTATCCAAAATGTAGAATACCAGACACTTCACGTGCCAAAATGCATGTCTCCTCACGTATAATGACCCTCTGACTTTTGGAGAAAACAGCAACCCTGATTTGAATACTGATGGGTACGAATGAGGTGTCATTATCTATTTTTGTCTTCATTGTACAATGATCACACTGTTAGTACATAGGAACATAAAAAAAGGAATGAAAGTAGGCCATTCAGCCGTTTGAGCCTCCTCTGACATCCACACAGTCCTGGAGATCTTCTCCCTCTGTTCCATCTTCCTGCATTCCCCTATGCCTTAATTCCATCAATATTTAAAAGGCTATGGATTTTTGTCTTGAATATATTAAACAACTGATCATTCCCAGCTCTCTGGGGTAGAAAATTCCAAAGGCTACAAAGTTCCACAGCCCTTTAAGTGAAGTAAATTCTCCTTGTTTTAGTCCTAAATGGCTGATTATTGTTAGCAATATGACAGCAAGAACTAGTGGTTCATTAATAAGCCATTAGTCAGCTTTTCATGAAAAATTGTGACATTAGAGATATGCAAAACTGAATAAATGGGGTTATATTGAGGCAAAATCAATTTTAACACAAGGGATCAATTGTGCAAGAGTCATTTGTGATTTCATGAGGTACCTGTCTCTCGAGTAAGTTGAACAGCTGAATTTCCCAAAAGGTCATAATGTTCGTCGTTCTGAGCGTTGACAATTTCTTTTTAACCACATGACAAAAAATGCAGGAGTACAAATGAATGAATGTCCTTACGAAGGATGCCACTTTATCGTTGAGTGATCATCAGTGTAAGTCTGGCAATACAGATTCCAATGGAAGTTAGTATCACTTGGTTTACATTTTTGTGCATTGTGGGAACTGAGATGAAGAGGGAATTGCGTACGTCACAAGTAGGCCAGCAGACCATTTGCCATGAAACACGTGCAGCATACTCTATTCACTGTACCAACTATGGCACAACAGTTCTTTGTAGTCACGTTCATAATTGGAAGAAAATGCAGCACATTCTGTTCTGTTCATAAATGCAATGAAGCTTGTCCACAAGTGTTGCAGCTGAAATTGTGAACTCTAATGTTCTCATTACTGGCAATGTGCTAGATGAGTCTCTGATTTAAATATTCTCACACACTATTTCCTCAGCATCAAACTCATTAAGGTATAATTGCCTATTGTTTCAGTGATCTGAAACATGAGCAAAACACTTCTCAGCTCAACTATGAGATTGTAGGCTTAGCAATTTGTCCACCATTCTCATTATCACTATCAGACGGTGACATTGCAAGGCCATTAAGGATTTCTTGGCTGCCTGACACTCGGAAATTCCTATCAACATTCAATCAATCAATATATACAATTGGGGAAATCTTCAAAAAATCTTAGTCAGCATCAAAATTGAAACTTCTGGCATACTGACGCTGCCACCTGCCACATCAGTGCACAGCAGCTCTTGTGTGTTACAAAATATTCAGTTCAGTTTTTGGCACATGTTGAAACAGCATCTTTAATGTTGGGTTAAATGCAGAATTTTCCTAAGTACTATGCATCAATATAATGAACTTAGCCTGGTCCCTGTTTTTGCCATTAAGGCGAACATCTCCACTATGGTAATAATATGCAAAAAAGTAAGAAACCAAGTCCCAACTAGTTGAACAAACATTTGTCGTTTTCTTGGGGAACAGATTGTAAGTTGCACATTCAAGGTTCCCAGAGGCAGTGGGCCATTTAAGTAACCAGCTGTCTCCACTGAAACTGGATTTCAGAGTCCTTGACATTTGAAACTCAGAATGTGGAGGTTAGACCAGGTAAGAACATTGAATTTCATGTGGATAGCTCAGGTATCCCTTTGGAGAGCCACAATACCCCTGTGGAAGTGGTTCCAGGACACCTTATGGGTACGAGTCAGGGATAGTTTGCAGGGATTGAGGGAGGGGTTAGGTGCTCTTTGGGACTATTAACTCAAAGGATGGCTATTGGATAGTTTAATTAGGCATAAATTGGCATAGGAGAGTTTTCCCACCCCTGCTCACCTGACTCAGGAACAAAAATTGAGCCTTGGAGCAGGTAACATATCTGCATCTTACATTGGAATCATCCTCTGGCACAATTTGGTCCATGAATAGACAGCACCCACGATTTGAGATACCAAGAAGGTTTAGATTCTTAATGCAATACCTGCTGTGAAGCTTGGGCTATATAGATAATTAACTAACTTTATGGAGTTAATTGTTCACAACCTGTGAGCTGACAGTTGTATCATTTTCCATAATGCTGCTTAGACTAGAGAGAGATGGGTTAAAGTAAAAAAATCAATCCATGCTTCCTGCTCCAGTTCGCAACCTCGTAGGTTAGAGATTGTATTTGAATGCAATTATGCTGCTATGGCTTCTGGTGCTTCGTGAGTGCCCAGTTTTGAGTTGCTATACCTGTTCAAAATCTGTCCTATTTGTCGTAAAGGTAATTTCACACAATATGGTGGAAATGCATCCTAATTATTAATGTAGGACTTCATCTCCTCAAGGACAGTGTGATGGCCACTTCTGCTCATACTGTCTCGGACAGAACTATCTGTCATAGACAGATTGCTGTAGATTATATCAATTAGGTTTTTCCCTCTTGTTGGTGCCCTCATCACCTGCACAGAATTAATCTAACAGCTATCTCTTTTAGGACTCAATAGCTTGGTCAGTGATGCTGCTGAGCCACTCTTGGTGATGGACATTGATGTCCTAAACACAGAGTACATTCTGTGCCCTTGCTACCCTCAGTGCTTCCTCCAAATGGTGTTCAGCATAAAGGGAAATACTGATTCATTATCAAGGGATGGGGATCAACAAAAGGTTTCCTTACCAATGTCTGATCTGTTCCACATCATTTCATGGGGTCCAAAGTCCCCATGAACTCCCATGGGAATCTCCCTCCAGACTACATACCACTATCTTACCAAATCTGATGGTGTGACATGCAATATCAAAATGGTGATTATGCTGTCTGAGACATTATCTGTAAGACATGAATCCATGAGTATGGTTAGGTCAGGATATTGCTTCTCCAATCTGAGACTGCCCTCCCAATTTTAGTACAAGCCCTCATTGACTTCCAGTTTGCAATGAGACAGGCAGTGGATGACTGAGATTTATGTTGTCAAAGCAAGTTGTTAGGAATTCCCTCTGCAGTGCAGGTAGGAGTATGGCTGGGCTGCCAAACCGTGTAAATTGCAGCAGGTTGGAGAGGGTTAAAACCATTTCCATGCTCCTTGTGTTACTGTCACAAGTTGCCTCCTAATTTTCACCTCATCATCTGCAATTCTTATTTTAGTTTCTGCTGAAATAACTATTCTGAGACTTCTAGTCTCATTACTTTTTCATTTCCTACTTTCTTCTGTGCCAGCTTTATCAATTTATGAGATTCATTAAAGCCACTATGCTGACAATGATCAATCAATGACATTTTCTTTAACTCTCATAATAGTTTAATAATGGCACAGTTACTCATATTGAGGATGGTAGCAAATGAAATCAGTGCAAAGGACCTCTGCATAGTGAGAAGATTTGCTCACAAGGATATTACCAAAATGTAAGAGGAATCTGCTGATTGTCTTGATTCTTTCAGTGGGAGGAGAAATTGTTATTGCTTTGTAGAATATCAATGATTGACACCACAGTGCTCGTTTAGTCCCCATTCTCTGTGCACCACCATCTTGCACTTCATATCCAAATCTTACCTACAAATTTGTTACAAAGTACAGAAAGCTCAGAGGAAGAGCAAATGTGCACAGTGCTCAAATTAAAACTTAATGTTTTGTGGTCCCTAATCTGCAGGCTTCAGGGACCAGAGGCCACTTCTCAAAGAAGGAGGGACCCCAATGAATTTGTGCAAATCCATGTACTATTATGTCAGTAGGACTCAGGTCACATTTTCACAAGGGGAATCTTAGTAAGGAATCTGTCCATTGCTTATCTACTAAGATTGCAAGTTGGCAGCAGGACGGAGAACTCCTCCAGGCCACAAAAAGAAAATTGCAGGGTTTCCTTCCCTGAGTTTGTCTTACCACTTCACACTACTCACCCCCACAACTGCCCCCAGACCACCTCCACCACATCCATCACTTTCATGTCAAAGGCTGCCTAACATTTGCTTGTTGGTAGCTGCTCTGCTCCTGCAACCTGCCAGGAATGGGTAGAGAGTGAAGCAGTGTAATTTAAGGGAATTAAAACACTAGGGTCTGAAACGCAAACCATTGATTGCATTTTTGCACTACACCCCTCCCATTCAAAACTGCTCCATGTTGAAACTCGCTCCAACCTTTCAGTTCTGTATAAATTACCAAAGGTGCTAAATATGAAAGTGGGAGGATAGGCGTGAGAACAATGCGATGTATTAAATTAATTCTTCATCAAAACCAAGTGGATAAATAACAAATTATTTTAATCTTCTTGGTAAAAGGGTCTCATAAATTAGCATACACTGAATTATCCAACATTCTCCCAACTAACATCACTTTTCAGACTCATGGCTCTAGTTCAATCATCTCCATGGTGCCCCGGTTTGACATTACAGAATATGAAAGTTCCCCTATTCCTTCTTCAAATAATTCCATTGAGTATGCATCCAATTCAGTATTGTATTTTATTTTCTAAGTTTATATTCTAAAATTGTGGCTGGATGTATATTAATAATTTATTGAGTTTATCAGATTGTTTGATTCATAAAAGAACTGCCCAGTGTGAAATTAATTTCTACACGAGGATTCTAGCTTCAGTCTGCAGGTTACAGTGCTTGGAGCAGCGTAAATGTCAGCCAAAGGACCTGCTTCTAACCAACATCATTGAGTCATTGCGAGGTCAGGGTCTTTACAATGATTCTCATTGTTGACGAATCTAAACATCTATTTTCACAACCAACAAGTGGATACAGATTGTGGGACAATAACCCAGTTGCAAATCAGCATTGTCAAAAGAGTAAGGGAGAAAATAGAAAAAAGCATTTTTAAAACTAAATTATAACATCTTGTTTTTGATCTTGATTCCACACTTAAGAATACTTCTAAAATCTAATGAACACTTGGCCATTTGTACGCTTTGGCAACAATTACTGATCCCCTACGTGCTAACCACATCCCAGTTATGTTTCCTTCAGCCCTGCAGGGGATATGGGTATCACTGACATTTGTTGCCCATTCCTAATTAAACAGCTAAGCTATTTCAGAGGGCTATTAAGAGTCAACCACATTGCTGTGGGTCTGCAGTCACATACAGTTCAGATCAAGTAAGAACAGTAAATTTCCTTCCATAAAGGACATTAATGAATCAGATGGATTTTTACAACAATGACTAGCTTTTAATTCCATATTTTGCTGAATTTAGGTTTCACTGTCTGTCATGACTGGAACCCATTTCCCCACAATAACCTGGACCTGGATTGCTAACTATTGGTTTCTATTCCACTCACATGATCACTATTTCACCTCCATCCCTGAAGCAATGAAGTTATTGCACGTGGTGGTATAGTAAGTGCTATTAATCATCTTGAAAGATTCATTTATGATCATGAACCAGTAGAACATATAATGGCATCTGTCCCATTTTGCACAATGATTGTGCCACAGAACACAATATACGTTATTATCGCTGTGAAGATGTGGATATGTCTCCACAACCACAGTGCAATGGTAAATCTTGCTAAGACTGTCATGGCTAGATGAATCCGCAGCTGGCAGATTGGTAAGGATGAGGTCAAGTATGTTTCTTCGTCTTGTTGGTTCCCTCCTTCTGCAGACCCAGTCTAGCAGCGCTGTTCTTTCGGAGATAGCAGGAACTGCAGATGCTGGAGAATCCGAGACAACAATGTGCAG
Source organism: Rhincodon typus (assembly GCF_021869965.1). Classification (NCBI taxonomy): domain Eukaryota; kingdom Metazoa; phylum Chordata; class Chondrichthyes; order Orectolobiformes; family Rhincodontidae; genus Rhincodon; species Rhincodon typus. The sequence goes on from NC_063345.1 coordinate 47,662,405, forward strand.
AGCTGGATGAACACAGCAGGCCAAGCAGCATCATAGGAGCAGAAAGGCTGACGTTTCGGGCCTAGACCCTTCATCAGAAATTGGGGAGGGGAAGGGGGTTCTGAAAGAAATAGGGAGAGAGGGGGAGGC
>NC_063345.1:47662933-47690995 GCF_021869965.1 Rhincodon typus
GCCTCCCCCTCTCTCCCTATTTCTTTCAGAACCCCCTTCCCCTCCCCCATTTCTGATGAAGGGTCTAGGCCCAAAACGTCAGCCTTTCTGCTCCTATGATGCTGCTTGGCCTGTTCTTTCGGATTTGACTAACTCAGTCAATGGTGGTACAGCTGAACTAGTGACTTGGTGATGGACAATGATGTCCCCAGTGCATTGTGCATTTTGTACTATAGCCACTCGCAGTGGCTCCTAAGTAATTTCTAGTGGGGGAGGAATGGTATGTGATAATCAGCCCGAGATTTCCTTGCTCATGTTTGATTTGATGTCATGAGACATCATGGGATGTAGAATCAATATTGAGGATTTCCAGGGCAACTCCTTTTCCAATGTATACCACAGTTTCACCACCTTTCATTGGATCTGTCCTGCCTGTGGGTCAAGATATACCCAGGGATAGTGATAGCGGTGTCTGAGGCATTGGCTATAAGGATTGATTCTGTGAGAATAACTAAGTCCTGCACACCTTGCTATATCTTACTGTGTTGTAGTGTGGTATGGTGAGAATGGTCCACAGTGCACTAATTTATGAAAGAGATGTTGCTGAAGTCGTAGCACTTTTCAAAATAATTCAATGTCTTTAATTTTACTAACAATGTACGTCATAGCTAAGCACAAGATCTAAGCAGCTGCTTCTCTTTTCAAAGACTGCCCATCATCATCCTCTTCATGATATAATCACTGACATAGCTTCCTATGTACTTTCTCGATAGTTAACCCTTTTTTCAACTCCCTTCCTATTTTTAGGAACGTCCTCAAACCTTTCTCTTCAAGCTTGCCCTCAGTCCTCTGTTCTTTATTTTTCCTACCTTATCGGTTTTCAGTTTTTCTTTCATTCCTAATGTAAGTACTTGGGATGTCTCCCTCCGTGTGAAAAGTGTTTGACATATCAGTTCTGAAGATTAGTTATTGGACTTGAAACTTTAACTCTGTTTGTCTCTCCACACATGCTGCCGGATCTGCTGAGTGTCTCCCGCATTTGTATAATTTACTGTAGGTTTTGCTGTAGAATGTCAATACAATGTTAATTAAAGACTTTGACCTTTTACTTATGTTTTCTGGGAATGATTGGGATGTCCACAGAACCTATATCACACTACATAAGGAAGGAGAATAAAGCTTTTTCTAACTACAAGCTTCTCTAATTTCTAAAATTAAAGCTGTTACTGGAAGAACATTTTTTTTTAAAGTATCCAGCTAGAAGTCCTTCAGAAAAAGCTATTCAGAAATGTTGCTAGCCTACTCAAGAAAAGAAAGCCTTAATTTTTCAAGGAAGGAGGTAATAGATCAAATCATTTTCCAAACATTTTGTAGGAAATAATTTCTTCACTGTGGTGCTGAGTGTAGAACAATTAAAGTACAAGACCGTATTAAGAGGAAAATGCACAAAATAGTGTTCAACAGAAATTATACAGTGATGCCTGAGGCATCTTTCTGGAAGGAAAAAAAAGTCATGGGGAGAACCACATTAGGTCAATTTTTGCTCCTCTCCATGAACTGGCAAGTCTGACGAACAGGCTGCTTATCTGGCTTTTCAGCAAAAGACGAGATTGAAGGTGGAAGACAATTCGATTGAAAAGGGAAAAGACATTTCAAAAATGGCCATTGTCATCCTTAGATCGTGCGTTGTTAACAGTTCCTCCATTGTGCAATGAAATATGTCATTTAGTTGCAACGGGTTCAATGATTACAGCAGTAGGAAGCAATTATAAAAATTTGGGGGCTTTCACAAGTTGTATTGCAAGAGTTAGCGCTGTAAATCAGAGGTCAAGATGTTGTATTATTTGAAGGACAAACTTCTCTGCAGTGACTTCAAATTACAGTTTTTAGAGAAGAGTGCTTTGAATATTGAGCTTGCTTGGAAATGATAGTGATGTCCTTTAGAATGAGTAACAATACCCATTGGAAAGTTCTTTTCATCACTGACAAGAGGACGTAAGCGAGCTCTGGGAGCAAAATGTTTGAGAAGGTGGTGCAAGCTTCTGAAGACTGTGCTGTCCTCCCTCATTTTATGCTGGTGAACATTGAACTTTTGGAAAGCTACATCATTAATATCTCATAACAGTCATAACGAAATACCTAAAATGTTGCAAGCCTGCAATACACTGTTAGAAAACAAATTGTGGTAACATTTGCAACTGTCACTTGCTGTGCAATGAAATTTAGCAGATATAATCGCATCTTCATTTCCCCACAGTTAATCGCTGTAGCAATTCACAGTATATATTATTCATGGTTAATCTTTCAGAAAAAGCTGCCAAAAGAATACGGGTGCTCCACATTGAGAAGATGTTTGAATATTTCCATATTGACTAAAAATTGAGGCATTTATTTGAGGGTAGGTTCTGTTCAAAGTGTAGATAGCTAGACTTTAAGGTCCAACCAAACCTTTATGTTGCATATTTGTAGAACCAAGCACTGGCAGCTCATAGTTGCCATATGTTGCTGCCAGCAGTGTCTTTTTTATGTTGCGTCTGCAGGCTTTTCTGCCTGTTCAATGGTGGACTCGATAGGATCACTAATGAGACTCAACAAGAAAGGTACAACAACAAGATACAGTTTGTTACATGATAGCAATAACTACAGCTATGTAAGTCATACTTAGAAAGACTAACAGGAGCCAGGATGACATGTTTGACCCCCTTCAGGAGCCAGAGTTCATCTCGTTTATTGTCCGTCTACAGTTGTGTGCCATTATCAGACTGGGTGAAGCCTAAAGCAGTCTTGAAAATTAACTCTTAAAATTATCACCTTATACAACATCTCCCTCAAACTGTTACTTCCACAGTTAACCTTTCTATATTTAGATATATTACTACCTTTACATTTGCCAGTATCCCATGTCCCTTCAAGACTCTAACTTCACAAATGCAGGTGGTTTCAAAATTCTTCCAGAAGATGTTCTCTTTGGACTTGGAAGATTAGCAGGTCTTTTGCCTTAGGACTGCTGACCTTGACTCTAATCTGTTGAAGGATGTTTTATCTCACAGATATCCTTTGCAGCTGATTTTGTTCCTAATAACCTGGTAGTTGGTTCATTATCCTATCTGGCAGTCCCTGAATTCCCTTTACAAAGGAACTTACCCGCGATAACCCAATGGCTCCAATACATCATTTGAAGGTCCTTTAATCTCATGATTGTCCGTCATGAAAGACAGATGCTCTGTTGAAACAAGTACATTGCTCCTTGCAGTTTCCTAGCTTTTTAGGTTAGGCAATCCAATCTGTGGATATTGATCAAGAGCCATATGCAGCTCAATTACCTTTTGCACAAGTAAATCTTTGCTTCCAACCTGCTGGCAGATCTGATTTGAATTATATAAGATTTTTATTTCACTTTTGTTGAATATGTTAGATGTCTTCATTTGTTCTTCGCGGATGTCTTCCTAGTGAGCTAGGACATCTTAGCATCATAGAATCTCTACAGTGCAGATAGAAGACATCTGGCCCATCAGATCTGCACCAACTTTCCGAAGAGCATCCTACCCAGACACTACCCCCACCCACACCTCCTCACTTGCATCAGTATTAATAACTATGTCACCTACTTCTATCTAATTTCTTAATACTCGCTTCTCTTTCATTCCAGGAGAAAAATAGTCCACAATATGGAAGAAAGAGTCAAGAAGGTAGTGGGCTGTCCAATCCTTATTTCCTATGAGGAGAGTATATGGATTCTGACTGCCCTGAACTGTGTCTGAACTCCTGGAATGGGACTAGAATCTGCCCTTGACTAACTGTTCCAGGGCTCCCTGACTGAAAGTTATCCCCTTTGATCTGACTGAGGCATGCTGGCAACCATAACAAGTTTCCTGCTTTGTATTTACACTAAATGGCAAGGCAAGACAGTAGTTAAATGAGCCTGGTAGCTCTGCTGAGGGGTCAAAGTGTAAAAAGCCATGGTAATGCAAATTAAGGATGCTGAGAGCATCCAGGAGGGTTCAGAGTGAGTAAGGGCTATGACAGCTAGTGAACAGCCTGGTGAGGCATCCTGCTCCAGTCCCCGGGGCTGAGTGCATGTCTCTGACAGCACAGAATCCTTGCTGCAGCAATACAATATTAATTGCCGGGCCAGCCTAAGGTGCAGCATTGAAGTGAAGAATCATTTTGTCAGTGAATTGGAAATACAATGAGGGTTCCTCGAGGCTGACATATATAGGGTGCCAATGTCTATGGATGTGGGGTTCATGTGACCAGTGTCCATGGAGCGTGCTCTGAGGTGTTGATGCCTAGTTTTCAGGTCCTTTGGAGCAAGTAGTGAGCTCAGTTTGTCAGGTAGCCATGTCGTGTTTTCTGAGTGTTGAGCTTGTTTTGTCTGTTTGATAAGCAAGGAAACTGAATACTAATGTAATGTGTTTGTCCATTAATAATCTCCCTTAATTGGCAACTTGCCACTACCTAGCAAGAAATTTGCCGCACTACTTGTCAAATGTGTGAAAGACAGAGAGATGCCTCCAACATTGAGATAGGCTCCACCCAAAGTTTTGTCAGATTCTGCCACAAATTGCAGTCTAGCCAATGGCGCTGAGATCCCTATAAGATTCCACCTCTATCTCATATTACTATTCAATTGAGCACCCAGTTTTTGGGCAATCTTTAATTAATATGAGCAATATGCTGGAGGACCCGCTAACTGCACTTAATTATATGTACCATCACACACTTCCTTTAATAAAGTCAGTTTACCATTGGTCAGATTTATTTTTAATGATGTCCTTAACTAGCACTTTCTCTTCAGCTGCAGAAGAAGTAAGTTAAAATAATTTAAAACCTTAAAGCTAGATGGAAAGTTCAAATATTTTAAACAATGATTCTTACAATAAGGATGATTTAAATTTTCTATTTGAGGTCTTGAGATTCATATGTTTAATTCAACAGCAAGTGGTGCATGTAGCCACAAGACTACCAGGGATGCTATTAAGCTAAAGATGAACAGATTTTACATTCTGGTGTGCACTGTGGTATTGATATTCCAGCTACATCAACAATCTTTTGTAACAGATTCTCTATTGCAGAATCTAATGTGTATACTCTTCTGCTTCACTGGGATTTCAAGCTTGGCTTTCTGTCAAGATTATTAACTGATAATATTTTATGCTAGTTAGCAGCTTTAATTAAGTCGCCCGTATAGTCACAGATCACTAGGCTTCTAACTTGCAACTTTCAGTGTGAATGCCAGCCTTTGATAATGTTAAAAGCCATCAAGCCACATGCACTGAGCCTGAATGTTTTGTTTCAGCTGAGCTAGTACATGGATCATTGTGCTGCAGCTGCAAAGCAACCTAGCTCAAGAGAAGCGCTGTGAACTGTCAGGATAAATCCAGAATGAAGGAGTTAGCTGATTACTGAAGCATCTGTGTGGAGAGCCACCAGTTAAAGAAGTAATGGTGACAGAAGGAAACAACAGTGTGGTTGCATAATTGTCAAGTTATAATCCTTGAATTAAATTCAATCAATTAGTACTGGCCTGTAATTTTAAAACTAAACTATTATACGTAATTGATTCAATTATTCGAAACAGGATAACAGACAGAGTGAGAGCAATATATTAGATGTTTAATATTTAGTTTCCTACAACACATATTATGAAATGAATAAATTATTCTGAAGGGTTTACTAACAGCCTTCTGAGGTAAATTGAATACTAATAATGATAGGACATATTATTTTGAGAAATATTATTGTTCACACAACTAGTCACAAGACTAACTGATTTGCAAATACCAAGCTGGGGCTGATTTGGAGAATTTGTCACAGAGGTAGCCAGCCACAATATGAATATTCCTCTGACACATTTTATTCAGCATCTGCCATTTCTCAACGGTGGAAACATATACAAATTGCAAACAACTCTACAAGAACCTTTCCTATAATTAATAAGTTGTGCAATTCAAGAATATTAGCCATCAAATGTTTGTTCTTTCTGGGAGGTTGAGGATTTGTGGAGCTTCATAGCTGAAAACAGCAGAGAATCTGCATTCAAAACAGTAGCAGCAATTAATACAGACTGTTTACACCCCTGTGTGATCCATTGAAACTAGACTTTCATCAAACCAACATCTTTAATTGAGGATGAGGAGGAAAAACAACCTCCAGTCATGTTAAGAGAATCTAATCAGCCATCTAATCAGTCTGACAATGAAGATGTGCACCATTTAAGAATATGTTTATAAAAAGATGTAACATTGAGAAACAGAAAAGAGAATGAATGGACAATGAACTCAGAAGAAAAGACCACAAAAAATAAGCATGGAATGACTTTGGCACCAACTATTTGACAGCATCTAAAAACAGCTGCAAAGGAGGCAAGCTGCATGCAGGTGTTCATGTGGCACAGGCTAAGTGCACTCAATATGTGCTGGGGTTTCATTAAAATGACTCAACCGTACAGGCAATGCCACCTGTACCATTCAGCAGTTGCTGTTTGTGTTTCATGCCACTTAAAGGCAGTCAGCCCCACTTAAAAGGGAGGCACCCTCAGACTGTAGTCAGTAGGGAATTCTGTTAAAGCAGTTAACATAGCTGTAGGAAGACTATACAGAGTTTCAAACTTTCCATGTTGCAGCAAAGACAGAATTAGTCCAAAATTAAAAAGCCTGCCAAGTTACCGGTAATACTATGCCTAATGTCCACGCTACAGGAATGTTCACAGGATAGATAAACAGGCAAATATTAGGGACTAGCAGAGATCCACAAAAAAATTGTGGCCAAATTTGTACATTTATTGCAACAGGTATGTGGAATTTTTGTTTTTTTTTTCACCAACTATGTTAACAGAACTAAAATTCATTCTCACCACGGAAAAGAAAGCTATATAAAGCTGGCAATATGTAAAAACTGGCCAAAGAATACAAGTACAAACTTTCTCAAAACTTCAACACAGTGGCTTGTTTATACCAAGGCTTGACCAAGGGGGACGCACTGGATGCAAAATACCAGGGCCCAGGGACTATGGGGAACTTTGCATTTAAGTCCTCTTTTCTGTATAATGTATTAATGCCATCCGTCCTTAATTCATTGTTCTGATGCAAACTCAGTTCCTACCAGTTCCACTTATTTCCTTAGCCAGTAACAAGTGGATGTGAGATGTGGAGAGAGTAGGGATTGGTATAGGGTTTCAGCTTTCCAGTGCTCCGTGGTGCTGTCCAACACCCATACAGGATTGTTGGGGCTGGCACCAGTGGGCATGGACATGTGCATGGCAGTCGGATTTGTGAAAATATTAGGTATACAACACCAGGCACTGGCAAGGCAAAACATAACCGTAAGTCTACAAATCTACTTTGTTAATATTAAAATATTTTGTGAATTTAAATGAGCAGATTAAGGGCTTGAAAAGAGATGATATTTGATTCCTATTTTTCCCCTAAAATTCCTCACCTATTTAGATATCTCAAATGCTACATTTGTGCAGCACCTGGCATATTCCAAATAATTTGGCATTATATTTTGCAATGATGGTTTTGTTTTACATCACAAATGGACAGCAGTGTACAATTGTCTTTAATTGATCCTAAGTACCATAGATAATCCATTGATTGTGATCATATGAACTTTAAATTGAAGCCTGATTCTTTGAAAGCCCTCACTGGAATAGTTCACAGAAATGGAATACAGGCCATTGTTTAATGAATAAAAACGCACCTCATTTCTCTTTGAAGCTGAGGAAGAGTTAGTCAGAAAATTCATAATGTGTATAATTGATCCAATGTTGTAATTCACTCTACAGATGCCTCAGTGCGTGGCTTTCTTTGTGTGAATGGATAGTTTTCAACTCCACATTACAAAGGTTAATTCTTACAAATGACATACTGACTGTCATTGACTACCTCTTGAATCAGAGGATCTGAAGGAAAGGATTCAGTTATTCAAATGGTCTTTGAAAAAAACTTTCACACGGAGAATGTAAATTAATATAATGCAGTGTGTCTTCGTCTTCAATCATTGTCGTTATATATATTTAAGCACAACATATTCAGTTTTAATGAAATCGACGCTGTGTGCAAAGAAATTGAAATTCTGGGGCAAGCAGAATTGTCAAGTTTATTTTAAATTCAATAATTTAAAATTGTTACAGAATGTGATCAGTGGGCCTGGAAACAGAAGTATCAGGGCCTATGATTTCTCTTCCTAGTCTGTACTCAAAGAATATGAAAGACTAGATGGTAATTGTTTTCTCCAGAGTGTAAAAAATATGTTTACATCTGATGGGCTGAATATTATTTGAGGAGTAAATGCTGTATTCCCGTGAAATCTGATTGTCACGATTACGGCACTAACCATGAAAGAAAATCATTTCTTGACTACCAGTCTTCTTCCTTGACAAAGCCCTGGTTTAGAATTCAGGTTATTTTTAAGAACATCAGGAGGGGTCAGCCATGCTTGGCAAGTGTCTTGGCTGATGCTTGAAAGAAAATGTTGAGACACTCACTCACTCATAGATGGAAGGTCCTCTGGGCCTTTACTTATCAGCAGTCGTCAGTCCAGGGGCAGACATGTTGTTCGGCACTGTGCTATGTCAATCTTACACCTGCACCATATGACACTAGTGTGTGTGTGTGTGTGTGTGTGTGTGTGCGTGTGTCCCCTTCATGGAAATATCCATGTTTCAAAGTCAAAGGGAAAGAGTTTTCATTTAAGTCAGGGTGTCCTGGTGCAGTAAATAACAGTCCAAGAGTGTCGGCACAGTCTTGCAGCCACTTGAGAGAGGAGGGATCCTCTCCTTGTGTGGAGCTGAATATCAGACATCCCACTACCCACTTTTTTTGCCTGATTGTGGGCTGTTTTCTCCTGGAAGGTGACAAAGGGAGGGATAGAGTGAGCTGAAAGTGATTGGTACAGCTGTTAATTTTGGTGCAGGCAGGGGTAAGATGGTGAGGTGAGGTAGCACAGAGGCTCTGCATAGTTACTAAGGGAATGGATGGATATGTGAGAGAATTGGATGGATAAGAGGGAGTGAGGGAAGATGTTGCAGACAATAGCGAGGGTGACAGGGCATGGACGTTGGTGGGAGGAGTATGTAGTCGTAGAAGAGATAACGCGAGAGTGAGGCAGCAGAGAGAAGATGCTGATACTTACCCTGGTGGAATGGAGGTCATTGACTGCTGGGCATACCTCCAGTTGGCTGAGACTGTGCTGACTCGGTGGCAGCCTCAGACCAGACCAGCAGGATCTGATGTCACGGCACCTTCTGCCAGTCCATTGGGAAGAGGACATCGCTTCTCCCCATCGCCCATCTAACAGGACATCTTGGTCCCTGTCCTCAAAGTGGGGCACCAATTTCCTCTTATCTGTCATATCCAGGTCAAATGTCATGAACTGTGCAGGGCAGTTCCAGACTGACAGTGCTTGACCAGGTATCAAAGTTCCCTTTTGTAGGCGGTGCTGGTGCAGGGATCCTGGCAGTGGTGAATACCTACAACTATGTTGAGTTCATCGAATAAGAGGAGCATCATAGGGAATGGATAGGTAGTTAATGAGCAAGTTTGGGATGATAGTACAAGATAACACACTAGGTCTCGCAAAAAGAAATTCTCCGTGCCACTTTGTCAAAATATGGTAAGATTCAGGATATCATGACACCATGCTTTTATATGCTACAGAGCCCATAGCAGATAATGGTAAGACAAAGCATAGAAGAAAGTACTACCAACTCTGAGGAGGTTATTAAAGTATTTGATTCATACATTAGCCCAAAGCACAATATAGTAACAGAAAGTGCAAGTTTCAATCAATGATCTCAGCGAAAGGGCAATTTGATTGAGGTGTTTTTAACAGATTTTTACAAATTGGTGGGATAATGTGGATATGGAGCCTTAAAGACTGAGTAAATTAGAGATTGCATTGTAGTAGATGTTAAGGATGAGAAATTGTCAGATTTCCTTCATTCTGAGGAGGAGCTCACCTTGGAACAAGTGATCCCAAATAACTTCTGAAAAAGAGACCAGGATTCAAAATTGATCTGTGCTTTGAGGGCACACCAAATATCCTTCTGACATGGTCAGATGACTAGGCCCCAATATGGCATAAATACCCTCTCAAAAGCCCACTAAAACTCCAAGGATTGTAACTTAATGTCATTGACCATATTGGAATAGGTGGGGTTGTATTTTTAATTTGTGGTTCAAAATCTTTCAAATAGCTTGGATTATGCTATTGTATCTTCTTTTATTTTGCACAATAAATTTATTATATTATAATTTATAGAAATATGTACAACTTAAGCATCTTACTTTAAAACCAAATTTACAGCATTGTGTGCTTGTTTTTCAGAGAAAGATCACCTCATTGAATAAAATTAGTAAATTATAATTTTTAAAGCCAGATTTCAGTCAGTCTGACTTGTCCACTAATAACAACATCAGCTGTAATCATAACATTGGAATGAAACAGAGACAAAGACTAAATAGGGTGAACCTTAACTGTCACTTCCAGTGCAGTCTCTATGAAGTGGAATTAGCTGAGCATGTTCCATTTGGGTTTGTATTGACCTGAAAACTGCAGCTTTAAGTAGGTGTGTCAGTCTCATCAGATTTGTTTGGCAGCATCATGGCAAATACTGTCTAGTGAGTTGGACCAGTTGATTGGCATCCCTTCACTCATCTTGTCAATTCAATCATGAAATACTATGGAAGGAATCTCAGTTGGGAAAATATGGCAGAATTAGAAGAAATGAGATTTTGAACATGGAGGAAAAAGGCCGATTCTGCAACCAAGTTTTGAACAGTGAAACAAGAAGCCGTCTAACAAGATGCTTATTTGCATTCATTTACATTCCATTAGTATCCAATTGCATTTTATTGATATGCATTTTCCACTGATATCCATCTCAGGGTTGTATTAGCACTCATTCACTTTGCATCTACTGGGGTGCTCATAGCATCTCTGCCATAACTTGCATTGCCTTTTTGGGAGTTGCCACATCATTCAGAACTTAAAAGCTCACAGTATTGCTTTCTGGCCTTGCTGTTTAGTGTAAACACAAAGCCAGGCATCTTGTCCCGGCTGTCAGCAGCAATCAGTCAAGCGACTGGACATAAAACAAAACAAACAACTGCAGAAGATGTGAAACAAATACAGAAATTGCTGGGCAGCACAGTGTCTCAGTGGTGAGCACTGCAGCCTCACAGAACCAGGGGCCTGGGTTGATTACTCCCTGCGATGACTGTCTGTGTGGAGTTTGCATGTTCTCCCTGTGTCTGCGTGGGTTTCCACCAGGTGCTCTGGTTTCCTCCCACTGTCCCAAGATGCAGGCTAGGTGGATTGGCTATGATAAATTACCCACAGTGTTCAGCGATGTGTAGGTTAGCCATGGGAAATACAGGGTTACAGGGATAGGATAGGGGGATGCTCTTTGGAGGGTCGATGAGGACTTTTGGGCCAAATTAGCCTGCTTACAAATTTTCTAGCAGCAATTGCGGAAAGAAAACCGAGTTTTGAGCCCAGTGACCCTTCTTCGGGACTGATATTAGCTAAGTAAATGTAGTATTTATATTGGTGATAGGACCTGGGGGCGTGGGTGTGGATAAAGGACATGGAAGGAGGTGTTTATGCCCTAAAATTATTGAACTTGATAGAGCCCAGATGGCTGCAGGATTCCCGAACAGAAGGTGAGATGCTGTTCTTCTGGCTTGTGCTGAGTCTGAACATTTCCTTTCATGTCCTTACCCATCCCCAAAGCCCAAACCCTGTCATCACATGGGCTGTTTTCAGTGCAGCAAATCTTTTTTCACTATGATAATCAGTTCTGAAGGAGGGTAATTGAATCTGGTTTCTCTCCACATATGCTGACAGATCTGCTGAGTTTCTCCAGCAATTTCTGGTTTTGTTTCCGTTCTTTGTTTTATATTAGTGTCCCCATTATCAGCTTTTCTTCTTCCCTGGCTGACTATCAACCATCCTTTTGTCTACTTAACTTTCTTTCCCTTTCTCTGGGCTCCCTCTCCACCTCTCTGCTCACTCGTTCTCCCCCTTACCCCTGTCATCAGCATAAATACCACCTTTTCCCGGCTACTATCAGTTCTGAAGAAGTGTCACTGCTTGAAACGTTAACTCTGCTTTCTCTCCACAGATGCTGCCAGACCTGCTGAGTTTCTCCAGCAATTTCTGTTTTTGTTTAAGTAAATGGACATGTTGCTGTACGGCACCATGCTACATCAATGTCACACCTACAGCATATGGCAGTAGCTTATAAGGTAAACACCCTGCACAGGCTTCAATCATATGGACATGTCTTGTTGGAATTGTAACCAATGGATCCAGCTACAATACAGATTATCATCACTGTGGCCATGATGCAATGAAAGCCTAGGGAACTTGAAATGGAGCAGATGTGTCAGCAAGTCCAGGAGTAGAAGCTACCTCCAGCAGCTGCTGAAAAGCATCCACATGAACAAGATGAAGTTCCTCTCAGGAGGTACAGGAGGCCCAGAGTCTATTGTTCTCATTGCCATTCCATCCAGATGAGCAAAGCTCAATGTTGCCATAGATAGTAGACGTCCTGGGACACTGGCACAGAACTATACCACCTGAGGGAACAGAACATATAATCTGAAGGATCGGTGGCCGTTGTGGCAGATAATTTACTAAATAATCTCAGTAGTCTCAAGGTACAGGTCAATGATTGTTTACTGTGCCAGCATTGGGAGTGTCCACGCCAGGAAAGATTCTGAGGTAGCACTCTAACTTAACGAGATTCATCAGCTATCATACGTTTTAAGTCACGTAGACAGTATGTTATTCGAATTCTGAAATGGCCTGTTTTAGATAAACATCTTGCTTTCCACACAATCCAAAAGTGGCAAGGTGCCAGGTCCCCCTGTTCTCATCACTTCCTGTCTTCCCAGGTGCCATCCAATATCATCTCTGAGGCCTGTGTTATGCTCTCCTCCTTGACTAGACCCCATTGCTTTGTCTTTCTCAGTGTGGGACGGAGTCATCCTCACCTTTCATTTCCAAATAATGCTTCAGGATTATTGCCGGTTCATCCATGTTGCATTTTCACAGAAATTCTGTCCGTCTGCTGCATCAGTAGCTAAGCACTTATGCCGTTTAACTAACTTTTCTTTTAATCTGACTAGCTTCTTGAATAAGAATAAATGAAAATGAATCTAAAATGATTTATATGATTTTTGCTTATGAAGTTAAAACTCTCTCCCTCATTCTAATCCCAGCTGGAACTACATGTGGTTTTGCAGTTTAACTCATGTCATTCCAAATTTCCCCCTAATAGCCCCTCCTTTCAGCCCTTCACCAATAGGCCAAGTGGCTGACCAATGATGTTAATCAACCACTTACTTTCCTGTCCACCATCACCATTAATATTGGCCAGAAATCCTGCTTACGGTCATAAATTTGGGTGGTTAGACAATCTGTATCAATCAATCTTTATTCCAGCATAAAGTTCACTACCCTATTACCGCAGTTGCTAAATCTATCTTTCCACTGCCATTTCTTGTGTTCTTTTCTTGGATGGGAAATGAGGCAGGTCAGGTATATGACTAGTAGCATTTGAATTATAACAAAGGCAATGGGAGATAATCTCGATCCATGGGTGTATTTGTATGTTCGAGCCCAAGTTCCACAAATCCTCCTACCTGGGTTGGAGTATCAATCTGATCATTGTGGTCCTCTAAGGCTCGAGTACATTGCTGAAGATTGAAATATGTTCTATGTATCCTTTGAGCCTGTTCCTGAATCATTGTCGAGTGTTCCAGTAGGAAGGGAATTTCACAAGAATACTTGTTCAAGAACTGTAAGAATTTATTCTTCAAAACTTTCTGTGAGCAGTAGGTCAACTGTTTCTGTCTTGTTTATTTCCACTAATTCCACTTTCCCTATTCTTGCTGGTATTTCTGGATTGAAGCACACAATATGATTGGTTATGGGGCACAACTGACTGCTCCTGTATGAAAGATTCTGCCATGATGTGGTAATATAATAACCCCCATTGCCGAGATATGCAGAATGGGTCAGCTCTTTTAAAGCCCCTATTGTTTTCATTGCACAATTTATTGTAGCATTAAAGCTGCACATTTCCTCTTCTGCATCACATATACAATGTGCACAAAACTGCTGTGGCAGTCTCTACTCTACACCCATTCTAGCCATGTATTAATGATATTTCCTTCTATCTCTACAGTTTATGACAGCAATTGTGGTATCTAATATAATGATTCCCTGTAATTACCCCAATGTTTTCTATTCTGTACAGAACTTTGACTGATGTTACAACGAAAAGTACAGCACATGAACAGGACTTTTGGCCCAGGAAGCCTGCACCAACACATTGATAGAAAGAATGAATGATTTTATTATCCCGTATATTTTCCAGTGAGAAAAGCAGTAAAATACAGTGAAAGTTTTGTCTCTACACCATCTGTATTCCTCTATTCCCTGCCTATTTATATATTTGTCAAGTTGCCTCTTGAATGTTGCTATTGTATTCACTCCACCATCCCATCTGGCAGTGTATTCCAGGCACTTTCCACCCTCTGTGTAAAAAAAACCTGCCTCTCACATCTCCTCTAAACTTACGCCATTTTACCTTAAACCTACGTCCCCTAGTAATTGACATTTCCACCCTAGGCAAAGGTTCTGCCTATCTATGCATCTCACAATTTTATAAACTTCTCAGGTTGCTCCTCATCCTTTGATGTTCAAGTGAAACCACACCAGATTTGTCCAATCTTTCCTCATAACTAATACTGTCCAAACCGAGTAACATCCTTGTAAATTGTTTCTGCTACCTCTCCAAAGCCTCCACATCATTCTGGTAGTGTGGTGACCAGAACTGCGCACAATGTTCAAAATACAGCCTTTACTAAAGTCCTATTCAGCTGCAACATAACTTGCCAATTTCTATACTCTATGCCCTGACTGATGAAGACAAGCATGCTATGTGCCTTCTTAACAACCTTGTCCACTTGTGTTGCCACTTTAAGCGAACTGTGGACTTGTACACCTAGATCCCTCTGTATGTTGATGCTATTAAGGATTCTGCCATTTACTGTATACTTCCCTCCTACATTAGATCTCCTAAAATGCATCACTTTGCATGTGTCTTGATTAAACTCTGCCCAAGTCTCCAGTCTATTTATAATCCTGCTGTATCCTCTGGCAACCCTCCTTGCTACCCACAGCTCCCCTAATCTTTGTGTCATTCACAAAATTACTAATCATACACAATCTACATATTCATTCAAAGCATTTATATATATTACAAACAACAGGGGTTCCAGCACTGATCCTAGCGGAACACCATTGGTCACAGATCTCCAATCTGAAAAACACGCTTCCAGCACTGGTACTCTGTCTTCAATGACTAAGCCAGTTCTGCATGCATCATACTCGTTCACCATAGATCCCATGTGACTTCACCTTTTGTATTAGCCTGCCATGAGGGATCTTGTTAAAGGCTTTGCTAAAGTCTATATAGACAACATCAGTTACCTTTTTCACATCCTCAAGAAACTCAATCAATTTTGTGAGACACGACCTTCTCCATACAAAACCATGCTGCCTATCGCTAATAAGTCATATAGTTCCAAATTGAATAAATCTTATCCCTAAGAATCTTCTCCAATAATTTCTTCACCACTAACATAAATCTCACCAGCCCATAATTTCCTGGATTATCCCTGTTTGCCCTTCTTACACAAAGGAACACATTTGGATATTCTCTAGTCCTTTGGGGCCTCCCTTGTGATGAAACAGGATACAAGTATTTTGTACGAGGTCTCAGTAATTTCCTCACATGCCTCCCTCAGCATTCAGGGATATATCCCATCAGGTCCAGGGGACTTTGTTACCTTATTGTGTTTCAAAACACCCAACACAACAATCTTTTCTTATATCGACATGTCCTAGAATATCAACATACTCATTTTCTTCCAAATTTCATGTGGACAAATTGTCAATCTGGTCTTTAGTCAGTCCCCTGGGCTGATCATTCTCCATCATTGAGCAGAAAGAAATGAGCAAGTCTAAGTATGCGCGAAGTATCACTTTCTTTAAGACCAAGTCAACCTCGATTTTGCTGACCTTCTCTTCTCATAGCTCTAGTTCACTGCCATTCTGCTATTCCCTGCCTGTTGCTTGCTTATTACGCTTCAGAAGCCATGCCTGGGGATTCACAATTCAGAAATATCCTGTACTTGATTTTGGCCCCTGTTGCTAGATTCAGAATCACTGTCACTGCCCACTAAGGAACTTAGATCCCCAGCCATCATTATTCGGCGTAATATTGTTGGGAAGTCAACTGAGGTGGCCTATCCAAGACCTGAATCAGATATCCTGCAAAAAGGAATGCGAATGGTGCTGACCTAAGTTCACACCCATGTTTGTTCAGAGTGGGAGAATGTGTGCCTGAGCCCATCCCGCTCACTTTCATATACAACAGTGTTGTCGGATGTTTGGGGTCATGACTGGATCCTGTTGTCTGTCCTATCTCTATCTGTATTTTCACCAGGTCTCACCCTTCTCACGTGCAGGTCTAACATAATGGTCGGTGATTGGCACCCGCTACAGAGGGATCACTGATGACAGTCTCTGAAGAGTCAACAGCTTCCTGGGAAGGTTCTCTAGGTTCATTTGGCTCAAGAACAGAAACATGATTAGTTACTTCAGACTTCACGCCATCTCCAACCCGAATCTGTCTGGACACAATATGTTGTCTAGTTCTAAAACTTCCTTCTGTTCCACTTCCTGAAATGGATCTATTAGACCACTGGGATAGCCCCTGATATCGTGATCTACTCATCCGCTCACTGACAGTGGATGCAAAAGACTTCATTTGGTCTTCGTTCTAGATGACCTCCAGCATTCTGGTCTTCTACTTCTTCCACTTCTTGGGGGACCTTGATGTTGGGCTTGAATTTCAAGCTCACATCTCTAAAGTTCATACCTGTTCTCATAAAGATAACTCTCCATTTGATCCTCGAGTTTGTCTCGTTCCAGTTAACTATCATGAAGAAGGTAAAGTTGTAGTAACAATCTTTTCCTTGGGGTAGATTTCTCATATCTATCCATCATTATGATTCAATCTCATTCTAATCCCAGCCAGAATTCATGTGGGAATACATGTTAACTCATGTCACACCTAAACTTTCCCTCTAAAAGTGGCCATCCTATCCCTGTGGTCATCAAAGTGATTACTATGCTAAACTTTTATGCAATTGGTTGCTTCCAAGGATCCACTGGGGACTATGTGGGATCTCTTTTGACCTACGAATGTTTCAAAGCTGTTGGTGATGCAATTTTTGACAGATCAAGTTGCTTCATTGTGACGAGGTCAATACTACAGTTTAGGTAGTAGGCTGTGCTGGCTTGGCCCTAGTGCAGGGTACTATAGACCATACACATATTTCTATTGCTGAGGTCAGCTGCATTATGATATGGCACTGTCAGAGCAAAGGATTCCGTTCCATCACTGCACAATTTAGCTGTGATCACTGTACCACATCTTAGAAGTCTGTGCCAGGTACCCTGGGAGCTGCCATGATGTCTATATTCTTGAGAGCTCCAATGTTCTTGTTTATTTCAAAGGTTGATGTCTTATAAGGCTGAGTACTGAGAGACAGGTCTACCCTCTGCAAACATTGCTGATGATTCGGTGCATAACCCCCTTACTAAGGCCAAGGGTAAATACAGTGCATTATAGTGCAGACAGAGTATGCTGCATAATCCTAGCCTGCTGTACTTTACACAACCAGGAGGCAAACAAGCGATGTGGTGAATGCTGAAGAATGGGGAAAGCAGCTGCAGTGTTCTGAGCTGTGAGATGAGGATATTGAGCAGGAAAGTTCCCATCAAGCAGGAGGTACATTACCTTCAGCATGATCAAGCGGTGCAGCATCAAGCATGACAGTTCAGACAGGACTTCATTGATGCCTGGTTCCAATAGATAAGAGCTGAGGACAGTGTTCACTCATTAGCAGTGAATTAGTTGTTTCTCAAAAGGCAAGCAGCTACTGTCTATTCCCAGAAACAAATGCGGCTTTTATTTGTTTGTTTTTTTTTCACTTTTGCTATTTCTAAATTAAAGTGAGTGCTTTCAATCATTTGAAGGCTTTCCAATATGTAACGTTCTTACATTGAACAATGTTACACAATGCTAAATATTAGGGAAAGAATAGCAATCCCTTAAATAGGGTCATAAGATGGGATGACAATAAGGACAAGAAAACCTATGTAGATTCATTCTTACAGCCACAGTTGTAATGTCTGTCAATCAGTCAGGGGATGATATAAAGTAACAATACATTTATGAGAATAGACTTGTGTTTATAATGAAGTGCCAATTGTACCACCTATGTGCCCTCAGAAGCATTTTATTTTTGTTCCCCTTCTGAAATGCGCACAGTAAAGGGCAGTTCCTGGCTGTCAGCGCTTAACCTGGTGCACAGCTGGGCTTTAAAACTGCCACTGGTGACAGGAATCTCAGGAGGTAGTGACAACTACTTTAGCCAGTGCTAAGTGCATGATAGCACAAGTGGGATGCCATAGAGGTGCAGCAAATTGCTATTGAGGTGAGCAGTGGAGAGTAATGTGAGAAAATCCACGAGGGTCATGCACCAAACTTCCTGAAATTGACACGAAGCTGATTTCTGGTAAAATGCAGCCCTCTACCAATAGAAAACATCAAAATTAACTTATTAATTCAACTTCTTGACTGGCATTAGAGGCTGTTGATTGTTTCGACCACTTGTAACTTAATGAGCTTCTGTGAAAGTTAGTGCCATAAGAGTTTTAGGAATTGATTTTCCTCTGTAATTTGTATCAGTCACTTTCTATCTGTAAATAAAAAGCAAAACTCCACTTCCTATCTGTATTTTTCTGTTGTTCAGACATATTTTAACTGACTATTTCAGTTTCTTCTAGCTTATAAGCATGGTCATTTTCTCTTTTCTCAATTTCTTGTTAACTCATGCATACAATTTCTGTACATGTCCCTGTTAACCATGTTTCTAACACAATAACTTTCCACTTCCGGATCTATTCACCACTGACCATGGGTTTAAATTTCTGCAAGATTATTGAACATCAGCAGAAAATTCGCTGAATTCCCAGAGAAACAGGATATGAGTTGTTAATGCTATCTCACTAAGGTTTTCACTGATCTTTCAATTAAGATACTGCACTGCAGAACCCCTACAAAAATTCATTCCTGGTGATACCCACCAGTAAAACCATAATCCTAAGTGTTTTCCATAAACTCTGCTGGACCCAGTAGTCTGACAGAAATTCTGTTGATGCTTTCTTTGTGTCTTCATTATTTAATCTCCAAAGAGCTTTACCTTTTTTCTAATACTTCTTGCCTGCTGTTCCTGCTAATATTCCACAGATAACTACAATTTTATCCAATATAATGCACTCATTCTTAAACAAGCAAGTTACTTAACCTCTTCAAGTTTCAACTTCACATTCAAGCTATGATTCAAAAGCATATCAGGCTCAATATTGCACCTGCTTGGAGAAGTGGTTTTCTCCCAAGTTACTAATCAATGTAATTTGCATAACATTGAATTTAAAAAATGCCATGAACTCACACAACTTCATGTTTTAAAAAGAAATCTTTTCAAATGTTTGTTTAATAGCATTTCTTGATACATTTAAAAGCAATAACTGTGCGCACTTTGATTAATTAAGCTATATATGCACTTATCACAAAAAATAAGCAGTTTTAATCACAGTGTCAAAAACGTTACATTAGGTATCTCAACTTCAAATGACTAAAATGCTTTTAAAAAATACACAAAGTCTTTTCTTAATTAGATTGGGATTGAGTAGTCAGTTTCTTACTAAATTTTTAGTAAAACCCACATACTAACGTTTTTAAAACATCTGTGCCCTTCTTCCCACAGAAGCAATTTAATCTTCAGAGTCTCCTTGGAGATCTGCAGTCAAATGGAATTAGCAGAATCTCATAATCCAGATGAACTCAACTTGCAATTGGGGCAATGTTTATTTAAACAAACACATAGGATTGTGGAAACTCAATTTGTGCTGAATACAATTTGCACTTTGAGTTCCTTTTTTTGTATAAATTACACTAATCTCAGGCAAATTGCATTGATAAAGTGAACTGAAATTAACTGAGAGCTCTGCCCCAAATCCTACGTAGAGCTAAAATATTTTCCTCATATTGACAATTAAAGAACTTTCTTTTAACATGAACAATAAGAATTAAAGACTCATTTTTGGAAGAAATAGCAGTGATGTACAGCACAGAATCCTAAACTTCTGATCTAATTACATTGTCAGAGCCGGTAGACTAATAACAAATGCCTTCAGTACATATTCCCAGTTGGATTAAGGGATCAACTCCAGAGCAAGACATGTGCAACAATGAAGTTGAAATGATTGCAGGACACTGAAATCATTTGGAGCACTGGTATCAAGATTTAATACTGATGCATTACCCAGGTTATAAGGACCATAGATTGTCCACAGTTGTAGGACATGTGAAGGAACAGAGTAGAGCGCAAAAGAGAGTTGGAAATAAATGGAGAAGGCTCATATAAAAAGACAGACCAGGACTGAAAAGGAATTGAGAAAGCACAGATAGCATGGATATAGAATTACACGATAGTGAAAATCTGATTATACCAAATCAAATCGACATAGAACAGAAATTAGATGAAGGATGAAATACTAGAAGGTCAGGCTTCAAGCAAAACTTGCAGAAATATTTGCATCATTTATAACTACGGGTGAAGTGCCTAATGACTGGAAGGTGGCTAATGTTGTACCTTTGTTTAAGAAAGGTTGTAAGGAGAAACTGGGGAACTATATATCTGTAAGTCCGACTTCGGTTGTGGGTAAATTGTTGGAGATGATTATAAAAGATAGGATTTATGGACATTTACAGATGCAAAAATTAATTAGGGATAGTCAGCATAGTTTTGTGCAAGGAATAATGTTCCTCAGAAATTTGATTGAATTTGTGGAGGAAGTTACAAAAATGTTGATGATTGCAGAGCAGTGGACGTTGTTTATTTGGATTTCAGTAAAGATTTTGACAAGGTTCGGCATGGTAGACTAAACAGTAAAGTTAGGCCACCTGGGATTCAGGGTGAGCTTGCCAATTGGATACATAATTGGCTTACCGGCAGGATACAGAGAGTAATGGTGGAGGGTTGTTTTTCAGACTGGAGGGCTGTGACCAGTGGTGTTCCACAGGGATCGGTTCTGGGTCCTCTTTTGTTTGTCCCTTATATAAATGATTTGGATGAGAATACAGAAGGCATGGTTAGTAAGTTTGCGGATGACACCAAAATTGGTGCCATTGTAGACAGTGAAGAAGGTTGTCTAAGATTACAAAGGGATCTTGATCAAATGAGTCATTGGGCTGAAAAATGGCAGATGGAGTTCAATCTGGATAAGTGTGAGGTATTGCATCTTGGTACAATAATCAAGGGTAAGGCTTATACAATTAACGATAGGGCCTTGAGTAGTGTTGTAGAATAGAGGGACCTACAGGTGCAGGTACATAATTATTTAAAGTTTGCATCACATATAGACAGGATGGTTAAAAGGGCATTTGGCACACTTGCTTTCATTGCTCAGTCCCTTGAGTATAGGAGTATAGGAGTTGGAATGTTATATTGAGGTTGTACAGGACATTGGTGAAGTCTCTTCTGGAATACTGTGTCCAGTTCTGGTTGCCCAGTTATAGGAAGGATATTATCAAGCTGAAGAGAGTTCAGAAGAGATTTACCAGGACATTGCTGGGCATGGAAGGTTTGAGTTATAAGAAAGGTTGGCTAGGCTGGAGCTGGAGGAACACAGCAGACCAGGCAGCATCAGAGGAGCAGGAAAGCTGACGTTTTGGGTTGGGACCCGGGGGTTGAGAGATAACCTGATAGAAATTTATAAAATAATGAAAAGTATTGATAGAGTTGATGTTAGTTGTCTTTTCCTAAGATAGGGAAATTTCAAAACTAGGGGGCACATTTTTAAATTTAGAGGAGAGAGAATTAAAAAAGACATGAGGCAAATTTTTTACACAGAGGATGGTTCGCATGTGGAATGAACTTCCTGATGAAGTGGTGGATGCGGGTACAATTAAAATGTTTAAAAGACATTTGGATGGATATATGAACAGGAAAGGTTTGGAGGGATATGGGCCAGGAGCAAGCAGGTGGGACTACATTTGGGATTATGCTCAGCATGGACTGGTTGGACCGAAGGGTCTGTTTCCATGCTGTATGACTCTATGACTCTTTGCCTGGTAGGAAGTTGCGCAGGCAAAGCACGGCATGTTGTGAATCTGGCATCACCAGCCTTGAAAGCAAAACTCTTGCTGCGCAGTACAGGGGAACTGAGCTGACATATAGTCAATTATTCTGTTCAGATTCAGGAACTAAAATAGTAACGCTGAGCAGCAGGTGCAATCTAATAGCTGATGCTCTGTTTGTACCTGAGTAGTGATGTGAGATCTTGTATCCAAGATAAGTCATTTGGCTCTTTACAATGATAGCTTGAAATAATCATACAAAAGATATGAATTATCTTGCATTGAATCTTGTAAGACCTACCAAGAGTCACTACCATTTTTGAGATTATGAAGCAATTTGAGTTACAAGACTTCATTTATCCATTCAGACTGGAATGAATAAACAAGCAAACTAACTGGAAAAAGTACAAGTTTAGAAGTGCAGATGTGTGTGGGTGGAGATATGGTCATGGTTAACAGTTTACCATAAGGATAGTGCATTTTAAAAAAAACCCACAGCAATACGTATTAGAGAGAGTGATAACTAAAGCATTATAGCTCGTTCCAAGCCTGTACTGAACTATCCATCACTACAACAGCACTCTTTTATTTTGATCATTATATGCCAATTTCACCTTCATAGGCATCCAATATGTTTACACGCGAGATTTTAAGTAATTATATGTATAATAATATACATGTACTGACCTAGAAAACTAGTTAAATCCTGGCAACGAGTAAAAAATGTGTAAAAAGAAGCTGCAACTCCTGAACAGCTCTAAATAATGATCGATGATATATGCAAAGATGATCCATGATGCAAAGACAATGAGTTACACTGGAAGTGCAATGAGAAATAAGCTTGCCATAACCTTTGATATAGATTAGCAGCGCTGGTGATTTAGAAATTACCAAAGAGAGACTTCAAAGCTCACAACTGAGCAATCTTTTATATGGAGCCTTCCTTAAGATACTTTTTTTGTGACAATTGTTCTGGTGAACATACTGGCATTTTAAAGCCCACTGTAATTCTGAGGGTAAATTGCAACATTATTACAATTATAAATCATAATCTCTTTCCAAATATCTGCTCACTGTTTTGTTTTTAAAACATTAGCACTTCCATAACTATATTGACAGGAACTGTCAGGACGATACATATACTCTACAACTCCCTCATCCGCTCCACACTCCCCACTAACCCCACGACCCCCGGCACCTTTCCCTGCAACTGCAGGAGGTGCTACACCTGCCCCTACATCTCCCCCCTCACCTCCATCCAAGGCCCAAAACAAACTTTCCAAATCTGACAGGGATTCACGTGTACATCCTCCAACCTGATCTATTGTATCTGTTGGTCTCGGTGTGGCCTCCTGTACATCGGTGAGACCGAGCACGGACTTGGGGACCGATTCATGGAGCATGTGCGCTCTGTATGTGATAATCAATAACATCTTCTGGTTGCCAACCATTTTAACTCCCTCTTCCACTCCCTGTGTGACATGTTCATCCTGAGCCTCCTCCTGTACCACAATGACGCAACATGCAAACTGGAGGAACAACACCTCATATTCCACAGCAGGAGCCTACAACCCAATGGCCTCAACATAGAATTCACCAGTTTTAAAATCTCCCCACCCCCGGTCTCATCCCACATCCAACCCTCCCTCTCATCTCCGTCTCATTGATCTGACACAACTTGTCCATCTTCTTCCCCACCTATCCACCCCACCCTTCCCACTGGTCAATCCCTACCACATCCCATCTGTATCCCCCAGCCCCACTCCTCTTCCCTCTTGCCTCCTTGACCTGACACAACCTGTCCATCTTCTTTCCCGGTTATCCGCTCCTCACTTCCCACTGACCAGTCCCCACCTACCTGTATCCACCTATCGCGATCCCATCTCCCCTCCCCCAGACCCACTCATCCTCCCTCTCGCCTCCTCGACCTGCCCATTTTCTTAAATAAAAAACGAAAGAACTGCGGAAGCTGTAAATCAGGAACAAAAACAAAGTTGCTGGAAAAGCTCAGCAGGTCTGGCAGCATCTGTGAAGGAAGAATGGAATATCCTCAGAACATCCCACCTACTGTCCCCCAGCCCCAACCCTCCTCCCTCTATTTATTTCCCAGCTCCCTGCCCCCTCCCCAGTTCTGAAGAAGGATCCCGAACTGAAACGTCAACTTTCCTGCTCCCCTGATGCTTCCTGGCCTGCTGTGTTCCTCCAGCTCCACACTGTGTTGACAGGATGCATACTTTAAAGCTTATGTTGTTAGACCAGAAAGTATTCACCTTTTCTCAGAAACCAACTGCTACCAATATGGATAAAAATAACTATTCCAAAAAGGTAAGAGCTGTGAATGGCCCAGAAAAAAAGTGAGAAATTCCCAAGGATATAAGATCTTGGCAGTTCGCAGGGTACTTGGCACATTCTTCTAAGGTGTGATGCTGGTGATCACAGCTGACTTGTCCATAGATGGAATGAAATCCTCTTTTGTTAATGATGTCTTTGGCATTATGACATAATGTTTTCAACACAATGTGTGTCCAGTCCACCCTGTACCTGGAGGAAGTCAGTGATGTGACAAGGCCTGGGCTGTCCCGCTGATCTCATCATGGGGAAATGAGCTGAAGCAGCGAGATCTGGCACAAATTGCACCAGTAAAAACCTTGATCCATTGGTGAGTTGAGGATTGACGTATTACACACGGTCCCCAGTGGATCCTTGGAAGCAGCTGGTTACATAAACGTTTGACACCTTGATGGCCACTAGGATAGAATGGCCACCCACTCCTTTGGGTCATAGATCGTTGGCCAGCCGTGACCAGGATTTGTACTCCACATAGTTGGGCACTGCATCTATTTCGCATGCAGGCTAATGTGATCATGGATGTATGTTGTGTCAGTCGTTGATGAATGCAATTGCCCCTTGAAGGACCTCATATCACTTAAAAGTAGGGCCAATGTGCTCAGACAGAATACAACCACACACTCTTGATGGTCACAGCTATTACCCATTTTCATTGTGCTTTTACAAATCACATGAGGATGGAAGGTAATGAAAATCAGGCTTAGCACAGTGAATCATAGGCTCAGCCTGGTAATCAGGGACCTATCCAAACCTTCATGTCCCCTTCCTCCTTGACTACCTGTCATTCCCAACAATACAAGTTTCCACACACATCTCAGAATTGAGGCTTCATTTTGAGGTTTTTACTGGTGCAATTTGTGCCAGATCTCACTGTTTCAGCTCATTTCCCCATGATGAGATCAGTGGGACAGCCCAGGCCTTGTCACATCACTGACTTCCTCCAGGTACAGGGTGGACTGGACACACATTGTGTTGAAAACACTATGTCATAATGCCAAAGACATCATTAACAAAAGAGGATTTCATTCCATCTATGGACAAGTCAGCTGTGATCACCAGCATCACACCTTAGAAGAATATGCCAAGTACCCTGGGAATTGCCAAGATATTATATCCTTGGGAATTTCTCACTTTCTTTTCTGGGCCATTCACAGCTGTTACCTTTTTGTAATAGTTGTTTTCATCCATATTGGTAGCAGTTGGTTTCTGAGAAAAGGTGAATTGAGGCTTCATTTCCCAATATTAGCCCCTGAACCCCAGCCCTACAGCTTAGTTAATGAACTATCATGATGCACAGTGCCTCCATCAAAGCAAGGGTTGCTGGGAGCACAATGAACCCCCACCCTTCATTGCAGTCATCCATGTCCTCCAATGTGCTATTATTTCCCCTCACTTATATGTTGAGTTGCGCTCCCCCCCCACCCCCGCCTCACAATTTTTGCATCTCAGCATGCTGCCTCCAATCCACAGAAATGATTTCCACAGTCTGCAGTGTTATTGCCTAGTAAGTTGCTGGCACCTGGTTCAGGCATAACTTTCATGTAGCATGGTGCTATACTGCAATATGTCCACTATCTTGGCTAATCACTGCTGATGACCATGACAAGCTACCTGGCTTTGTGTCTGTGCTAAATGGCAAGGCAAGACGTAGCTTTTAAATTCTGAATGAAGAAGCAAAGTGCAAAGAGGCGATGCAAAGTAAAGAAAGGGCATGAAGCTATGACCACCCAATTCTGCCCAAAGTGAATGAGCACCAGTAGAGCAAAAGAGGAGCCGAGATGTACCACGTTGAATCTATGACCTGGTCCCTGGCAGCAACATTTCAATGCCAGTGCGGTTTGAAATTCAGCATTGAAATCGAGAACTGTTTTGTACATGGGTTGTAGTTGCGCCTTGAGGATGCAGAGATGCTGATATGTGTCCAATGCCAATCTCTGGGGATAGGTGGGTACAGTCAGTAACCGCCTATGGAGTTGCCCTGAGATGTTGACAACTGTTGTCCAAGGTGGAGGAGTAAGCAATGATCTGGAGTCACCAGGTTTGATTACTCTGACTTTCTTGACATATCTACTTGCTATCCAGTACATGGGAGAATAGGAAAATGCATATCAATGAGGCAAGATTAAGCACTAATGAGATGTAAATGGATGCAAATAGATCTCTTGCTGCCCACTAGCAAGATTCTTACGTTGCCATTCAAAAAATTATGTGCAGAATCAGACTTGTTTTTTTTCTGGACATCTGAACAATCTTGCCCATATTTTCCCAATTGAGTCACCAATGCCAATGTTGTTCAGGGGCTGGGAAGATTCCACAACATCTATTTCAACAGCTGAGAGTGTAGTGAACTGCCGAACTTTAGTTTGCATCCAATTGATCTTGTGGGATTTCAATTGCTAGGATACAATCTGTCTTGTTTTGCAGTCACAGCTCTGATCTGCAGATTGATTGTTTCCTGTTAATACTCACAAAAGAAATAACAATGCACAAAGCCTTCAAACAATTATATTATTGATATTTCTGCATCAGTGCTCATATCCTCACTAATGGCTATGACTTGTATGTCTGTTGTAAAGATGCTTTGAAAATGTTCCTATATCATGCAGATTTCACAGCATAATTTTGCTGATATTGTGAGACTGGCTGACCCCATCAAATACAGATCAAAGCTAAGGAACAATTGCGAGTAGCTGTATATTTCAGAAGGTCTTGCATATTACCAAATCAAAAGGCTACAGAAAGAAATTCATTAATCCTTCTGCTCCTTCAGTACCATAGTGTCAGAGTTGCACAGTACAGAAACAGACCTTTCGGTCCAATTCGTCCATGCCGACCAGATATCCTAAATTAATCTAGTCCTATTTGCCAGCATTTGGCCCTCAACCCTCCACAGCCTTCCTTTTCATGTACCCATCCGGATGCCTTTTAAATGTTGTAATTGTTGTGGAAGACGAGAAAGTGGATTCCAGGCTATTGTCAGACTGAATGGTAGAACAGGCCCAAGGATTGTATGACGTATGATGCATTCCAGTTTCCTTCATTACCTTCTGATAATACTTGCACAATAGAAATGGGATCAATTCAGAAGAGGTTAAAGGTGCTGCAGCTTCTAGACTCTTCCCAACACATTCTTGGTAACACAGTCTCTGGTGGCAATTTACCAGTCAACAGAATTTCTGTTCAATACATCTCCTAAGGATGAAGTAAATTACAGGCTGCAAACAGGATCAGGATTACGAAGGACAGTATCCAAACTGTATCAGTTGCGACGAAAACAGAACTGACCCTAGACAAGAATTTGGAGATAGTAGGAACTGCCAATGCTGGAGAATCTGAGA
Organism: Rhincodon typus; assembly: GCF_021869965.1. NCBI lineage: Eukaryota > Metazoa > Chordata > Chondrichthyes > Orectolobiformes > Rhincodontidae > Rhincodon > Rhincodon typus. The sequence continues at coordinate 47,690,897 of NC_063345.1, forward strand.
TAACCAGGTATAGAGCTGGATGAACACAGCAGGCCAAGCAGCATCAGAGGAGCAGAAGAAGGGTCCAGACCCAAAACGTCAACTTTCCTGCTCCTCTGA
>NC_063345.1:47691395-47860885 GCF_021869965.1 Rhincodon typus
CTGCTCCTCTGATGCTGCTTGGCCTGCTGTGTTCATCCAGCTCTACACCTTGTTATCCTAGTCAAGAGTTTGTTGTTTTTGCTCTCTCAAAAAATCACATACTGAAGGACTCAAACAAAAAATACAATCACTTTCAAAAATATGATCCACCATAATATTTTTCAATGTTTGCCAGAGAAGGTACACCCATTTATCAAAGTAAAATGATATATATCTATACAAAAGATTACTATGAACAGTGAATTTATTCCTTTGCTTCAACTTTTATTAAAAAAATGAATACAAAATCTGCTGAACCTTATAACACATTTAAATCAAGTCAATCATCATCTGAGTTGTGCATTTCAATCATTGTTTCCTTTATATCCAGTGTTTATATTGGATATTAAGATGGAAATTTCAACAAAATATTTTTGTCCACCCAGATCTTAGTGATTGTGATGGACACAAAGAAGCAGATGGTTTAATTTACCAAATGGCATCACATAATGGCCAATTGCAAAATCATTCTATAACAAGAGTTAACAATTAAAAGATGAGGAAAATTTCTGTGAGGATGCACTTTGAATTGCTAGATCAGAGAGTATGTTGAAAATTTAGCTTAAATTCGTGACTGACTTACTCTTTTTTCACCACAATAGAGTTTTGCAAAATGATATTCAGCAGGTCTTTTCTCTTTTGACCTTGGCTTGTGCTGCATAACTGCAATTTTTATATTGTTAGATACTTAAGATGCATGCATGCGTGACTTCCTTTTTGATGTCATATACAAGTATCAATATGTTATGCTATGACATGGTAGGAATCTAATTTAAAACCATAGTCATAATCATGGCCCTCTATATCAACCAATCCTAGGACAATGGGGAACAATGATCCCCTTCCTCCCCTCTGACAGGAAAGAGAAAATTCAACACAATCACTGAGGATATTGTTGTAAACTTTCCATTGGATGGTTTCAGGACTGCACTTTCTTCAGAGGTAATACTTCAATTATGAAATCTACCAGAAAATTCTGCTTATATGAGAATCTTCAAACTGATTAATATCGAAGCTCACTGCCAGTAGGTCTTGTCAAAGTCATCTTTCTCCAACTACACAAATGTAGTTGCATGTTGACATTGAACTACCGCAAGATTTCCTTGGGACCAACATTTTGCTAATCCACCATGCACATATTCCCTTATTCATCTCTAAATTAGGGTACACATAGTCCCCTCAGTGACAAGGTCATTTAATTGATGACTGTTTAAGGCTATTTGGTACTTACTCTGGTATACTCATTCAATCTTAGCCTCCTACTTCAGCCTCAGGGTAGGAGGTTCTTAAGTAGCTGATTCATGATTTCAGGTGATTTTATGCTGTTTAACCCATCTGAGAAGGTAATTGAGAATCAAAGTACACTCAAAGCATTCCATTACATGTAATAAACCATGGGATTTTAGAAAGCTTTCCTGAATGACTTTCAAAGACCTTCCAAAGACCTTTTTTTTTGCTTGATCATACACATATTAACTGGGACTTTAATGTAGTAGGCTCTGTACCCTGATGAACCATCAGCCTTGGAAACTGCAGTGAGCCAGAAAATGGCTGCCTTTCAGTTGTTGCAGCAAAGTTGGATGTTCTGGAATGGGGCTGTTGATCACATGCAGGTGCTGGAGCCCCCTCCCACCTCACTGACCAATCACCACCACTCCCTACCTGCACTCACCTATCAGCAATCCACCTACCTTCCCCAACCTGACCCCTCCTCTCTCTATTTATTTCTGAGCTACCTTCTCCCTCCCCCATTTCTGAAGAAGGGTCCTGACCCGAAACATCAGCTTTCCTGCTCCTCTAATGCTGCCTGGCCTGCTGTATTCATCCAGCTTCACACTGTGTTATCTTTGACTCCAGAATCTGTAGTTCTTACTACCTCTTGGAAAGAATGTGATATTTTTTCCAGGCAAACGATATTGGGAAAGATAAAAAGCAATGAGTAATCCTTCTGACCGCTTGTGGACCCACCGCATTTTCAGTTATAAGGGGCTTAAGTTTCCCAGAGGCATCAGATACTAAAACCTTCCAAACGTTGACAGGGTTGCTTAAGGAATATTATGACCTTGGTCCTCCTCTAATGCTGAGACACTATTGGTTTTATTCAGTTGTTAGAGAACTGGGGGAATCCATATCGGGATTTTTGATGAGGTTGAGATGACTAGCAGAGGCATGTGATTTAGGGTTAATTCTGAATGAGAAGCTGAGAGACCGTTTGGTATGTGGGATTTATGACATAACCATGCAGAAGCGCCTACCAGTTGAAGTCCACCTGGACTTCAAACAGACACTACAACTGGCTTTGTCATTAGAAGATGTGACAAGTGGAACATAGGAACTTCAGGGCATCCCAGTGGAAGTGGACACTCTCACCTGTCTGACTGTGTCTGGGTAACACCACTCGAGTGTAGACAATCACAGAGCCTCACGGAGAGCATATTATGAGCAGAGGGACCCTAGGCCAGCCCACAGCATTACCCCACAACAAAAGTCATGCCTTGGCCAAGTGTCTAAACAGTTCTTCAGGATCTGGGCTGGCAAACCATTGTAGTTGCTGCCGGTATGTTGACTCGAGGCAGCAAAGGTGTCCTACAAGGCCTTACCTGTGTAAGAAAGCTCACAGGCCGGTATCGAGGAGAGTGCACACCCTGGAAAGTCCCCCTACATGTGAGTCGGAACAATTAAATTGCTTAGCGACATCCAAATCAGAACCGATTAAAATTAATGTTTGGTTAAATGGTCATCCAGTTCCCATGGAGGTCAATACCAGTGTAGCTGTGTCTGTGGTTGCAGAATCTGTCTTTAACAAGATTCGCTCAGGACTCCAACCTTTACATTTGTGCAAAACCTCAGCCAGGCTCAGAACATACACTGGGAAACTGTTGCAGATTAAGGGCACAACTTTGGTTCTGCTCTCCTATGAGAAGCAGTTGGTGCAGTTACCACTGGTGGCAGTAAGAGATTCGGGCCCAAGCCTGTTGGAGCAGAAGTGGTTGAGAAGGATTCACCTGGATTGGCTCAACATTTCTCGATTGGAAAATGGCTGCCTCAGTGACTTCTAGCGAAATAGCCAGGAGTATTTCAGGAAGGGCTTGGGACTATCAGAAGGGCCACAACCACTTTACATGCTGACCAGGAAGCAGTTCCGAGGTTTGCAAGGCCTGCCATTTACCTTGCGGGCAGAAGTAGAGGAGGAAATCAGGAGGCTGGAGAGCAAAGGAATTTGCAGTTTGTGGAATGGGCAGCACCGGTCATACTGATTGCAAATCCTGATATCTTCAGTATGCCTTTGTAGGGATTTTGAGCAAATGGTAAACTGCTTCTTGCAACTATATAAATACCCAATCCCTAGCATAGGGGACTTGTACGCAAAGTTAGCGGATGGGCTGTATTTTACAAAGCTGGACATGAGCCACGCCTACCTGCAGTTGTGACTGGATGAGCAGTTCCTGAAGTACGCTACAATTAATACCCATAAGGGTTTATATAAATGTACAAGACTGCCATTTGAGGTATCATCAGCATGTACCCTTTTCCTGTGGACCATGAGAACTTTTACATGGGCTACCCCAGGCTGCTATTTATCTTGATGACATACTAATAACAGGGAAGACCAATAAAGAGCACTTGGAGAACTTGGACATAATGCTTAAACATTTCTCAGGCGTATGCCTCAGGAGGGTAAAATGTATGCTCCAGGCAGCCCAAGTGACCTATTTGGGCTGCAGAGTCAACAAGACCGCATTACATACATTGGGAAATAAAGTGAGGGCGACCAAAGGAGCCCCATGTCTGTACTGGAGCTTAGGTCTTTCCTTGGGTTAGTGAATTATCACAAAAAATTCATACCTAGCCTGGGCTTCATCTCGACACCATTACACCTGTTATTGAGAAAGGATCAGCCTTGGGAACAGTCGTGTTACCAAGAAGTAGCCTTTAGGGAAGTGAAAATGCAGCTATTGTCATGTAAGGTGTTGGCCTACTACAATTCAAAGCGAGAGGTGATGCTGAAATGCGATACCTCCCTGTCTGATAATGGGATAGTGTGGGTTTACTGGTGGCCAAATGGAGGGGAATACCCGAGAGAGCATGCTTCCTGGACTTTGGCTGATGCCAAACGCAAATATGCCCAGATAGAGAAGGAAGGTTTGGTGGTCATCTTTGGTGTGAGGAAGTTCGACCAGTACCTTTACAGATGGAAATTTGTCATAGTAACAGATCAGAAACCCCTGCTAGGGATCCTGAAGGAAGACAAGGCAGTGCTGCCCATAGCTTCCAGTAGAATTCAGCATTGGGCCCTTGCTCTCGGTGCGTACATGTACAAGTTAGAACACCGTCCAGGAAGCCAAGTGGCTAATGCAATGCCTTGAGCTGCGTCTGACTGGCAGATACTCCACTGGTGGTGCCTCTTCTGGAAGCGTCCATTTTGTTTTTAAACTTCCTGGACATGCTTCCAGGCACCGCTGACAATATCCGACTGTGGACACAAAAAGATCCTGTCCTAGCAAAACTAAAATAGCTGGAGGTAATGGGAGAAACAGAAAAGTCATCGCAACCAGGGCTTAAACCTTTCTGGAGACAGCAAGACCAGATCGCCGTAGAGGACGGCATATTATTGTGGGGAACAGCGTGATTGTCCCGAGTAAAGGTCACTGCCAGATTCTGGCCAAACTCTATAAGGGTCATCCAGGGATTTCCAAGATGAAGACACTTGCAAGAAGCTATGTCTGGTGGCCAGGGTTGGATGCTGACATAGCTGCATAGGTGGGGCAGTGCCCAGAGTGCCAAGAGGGACAAACTTTGCTACCAGTGGTGCCCCTACATTTGTGGGAATAGCTGGGTAAACTCTGGACTCTGTTGCATGCCGACTATGCTGATCTTTTCATGGGCTCAATGTTGCTGGTCGTTGTGACTGCCTATTCAAAGTGATTGGACATGCGTAGCGTTTGGACGGCAAAATCGGGATGACAGTTGAGAAGCTGCGAGCTACGTGGTCTCCTGGAAGTATTGGTCATGGACAATGGGACATCATTTACCCACAGGGATTTCAAATATTTCCTAAAGTCAAATGACATTCGGTACATAAGGATAGCTCCATATCATCCACCGTCCAATGGTCTAGTGGAAGAAATGGTCCAAACGTTGAAGGTGGGCTTAAAGAAGCAGCCTACAGTGTTCACTTGATATGAAACTGCCCTGGTTCCTGTTCAATTATAGGACCACCCCACACACAACAACAGGGATAGCTCCATCAATGTTGCTGATGGGGAGGGGTGGGGGGGGTGGGGTGGTGGTGGTGAAACGGCAGCAGGAACGCCAATGCTGGCCACGTGCCTCCTCTAAGCGAGAGAGACCATTTAATTCAGGGGACGAAGTTTGGTGCCGGAACCATGGAAATGGCCCTGTATCGGTACAAGGTAGGGTTAATGCGAGGTCAGGTCCCATGACTTACAAAGTTTGGGTAGGTGAGGTGGTCCTGAATAAACACATGAATCACCTGAAAGCTGTTACCTCGCAAATGGGGCAGGAGCAAAACATACCTGGCCCCTCAGAACAGCTAGAAGAAGGCCTGTCTGAAACTGTAGGTTCTCCCCCTCCGTCTAGTGTTGATGAATGCTCAGAGTCCAAGGTGGATTCAGCCTCGATATTGTTACTGCCAGAAGAAGAGGAGGAAAGTCTCCTGAGGTGCTCTGGATGCACGAGATGGGTAATGATCCCATACGTGCCATCCAGTCAGAGTCAAGGGAACTGGACCTGGGGCAAAAATGTCACAGGAAAAGCTACAAGTGAGAGACCAGGCCTACATCCCTGGACTTAGTTGGGGAGGGGATGTAGTGATTGGAACCAGCTGGATCTTGTTGACCACGAGATCCTTGATGTGGCCCAATCAGGAAAGCCTTGGCTGACCAATATAACCAGGATGTTAGAATCTCCTCAGTTCTGGGGGCTGACTCTGAGCTGGCTGACCACAGCCAATGTACTGTGCGCTAGTAAATAAAGGGTGACTTGGTGATGGGATAGCAGCCTCTGCGGAGTTTATTTCACCTGCCATCCCCTTTTGGTCCCCCATCCCAACTTTCCATATCTCTGATTCCCAAATTATGCTGTCATTCCCTTACACTGGCTTGAAGTACCTGAAAATTTCTGGGAAATAGTGAGAACTGATGTCTTTTCACCTCTAAGATGGGGGAAAACAAAAAAAAAAAGAGAAAAAAAAATAACCAGGAGATTAGAATCTTCTCAGTTGGGGTCCCCCAGTCAGTATACTATGCACGAGTAAATAAAGGGTGACTCAGTGATGGGATATCATCCTCAGTGCAGTTATTTCACTCCTCTTAGCCGACAAGTGTTGCTGTTAACACATTACCTTTTCCAGGAAGTGTTCTTTACTTGCCAAGGAACATGAAATAAAATTAAAAAGACCACTATTCTTCTGGGAGCAGTTGGGTTGCCTGACCCTATTACCTTGCCAGTAAACCCAGTAAAATTTTTACCTCACATGATCCATTTTTTGGGGCTAAAATTCCCCCATTTTTCTCTTCCGAAACAATTCTATTCATTTGCGATTTTATTCTACTTATAAACCGTTTTTGGTTAATGTCAGTTCCTGGATCACTTGTATGTCCAATAAAAAACAAATGAACAGCTAAGCACCGAGGTACAGTCTTTTTATGAGACAGATGGCCTGTGAAACTGAGTGCTACTCTATGGTATTGAGGTTAGGGTAAAATACATTAGTGGGACAGAAACTATTACCTTGCATCTAATGCATGGTATAACTTTTCTGGGAGTGCTTGATTGAATAATGTAGAAGCGGCTTTTCTCTTGCATTCTAATCTATGTTATAATGGTCCTGGCAATCTTTCATTGTGGCGTTAATTGCCAAAAAACAAGAAAACAAAATCCATTTTCAACACTAATATCGATTGTTGAATGCAAACTTCAAAAACATACTTTTTTTAAAAAAATTTATTTTTAATGGGAGGAGTGCAATCACAGGCTGGTTCAATATTTATTGGCAATTGCCCTTGAAGGTTGTGGTGAGCGGTTTTCTCAAACCACAGCAGTCTATAGGGATAGACACACCCATGTGATTGGAAGGGACTTCCAGGATTTTGACCAGTGACAGTGAAGAAAAGGCAGTATGGTTCCAAGTTAGCTTTGTGGCTTGGAGATGTTCTTGCAGCGGGTGATGTCTTTGAACATTTGCTGAGCTTTCCTTCCAGGGCACAGGTTTAGAAGGTGGCACGGTGGTTAGCACTGTTGCCTCACAGCACCAGGGACCCAGGTTTGATTCCAGCCTCGTGCAACTGTCTGTGTGGAGTTTGCACGTTCTCCCCATGTCTATGTGGGTTTCCTCTGGGTGCTCCATTTTCCTCCTATAATCCAAAGATGTGCAGGTTAGGTGGATTGGCCATGTTAAATTGCCCATAGTGTTCAGGGATGTCCAGACTAGGTGGATTAGCCATGGGAAGTGCAGGGTTATGGGGACTGTCAGTGTTGATTCGATGGGCCGAATGGTTTGCTTCCACACTGTAGGAGTTCTATTATTATATTCTATAAGCTGTGGTGAGTTGTTGTAGTGCACTTTATACTATCACTGCCACAGTGTATTGGTGGCGATGGCACTAAATGCTGAAGGTGTTAGATAGAGAACCAACAAAGCAGGTTACTTTTTCCTGGATGATGTCAAACCTTTCGAGTGTTCACTTGATAAGACCAGCATAGTCGGCATGCAAACCTTTCGAGTGTTCTTGGAGCTGCAGTCCACTAGGAAAGTGGGGTGCATTCCGGACTTGTGCCTTGTAGATAGTGGACAGGCTCTGGGGAATTAGTGGCGAGTTACTCACTGCAAAATCACATTCTCTGACTTTCCCTTAACTGATGGTAATGCCTTTGAATGCCAAGGAGTGATGGTTAGATTCTTTAGAGATAAGTCACTGTGTGGTGTGAAAAGGTTACACCTAACCTGAGGAACTTCTGCAGTGACGTTCTGGACCTGAGATGATTGACCTCCAAACAACACAACCATCTTCCTTTCTGCTAGGCATGATTCCAATCAGGACAGATTTCTCCCCTTAATTCTAGTTTAGCTAGGGCTTCTTGATGCCACTTGCAGTCAAATGTGACCTGAAATGAGGTCAGCAGTTGAAATGCCTTGGTAGTAGAACCCCAACTGAGGATCAATGAGCAAGGTTTTTTTTAATTCATTCATGGGATGTGGCTGGTGCTGGCTAGGTCAGCACTTATTGCTCATTCTTAACTGCCCTCTGGGAATTAAGAATCAAACGCATTGCTGTAGGTCTTGAGTTATGTGAAGACCAAGCCACACTGGCAGACTTAGTGAACCAGTTGGGTTTTCACAAGCTACAGCTTTTTCACTATCTATTCAAGTAGGACACAAACCCAAGATCCTAGTAGCCCTGGATGACTGGTTCATTGACATTACCACTATGCCAACATCTCCCAAAAGTAAGTACCATTTGATAATACTATTGGCCACCTCTCACATCACACCAATGAACAAGATTCAATTGATGGGACAGTAATTGGCCGGATTGGATTTGTCCTGTTATTTGTGAACAGGGCATACCAGAACAATGTGCCACATTGCAGACATGCTGGAACAGCTTGTCAAGTGCCTTGCCTATTTCTGGAGCATCTCTTCAGTACTATTGCCAGAATGTTGTCAGGGCCCATGACCTTTGTAGTTTCCAATCCCTTCAGCTGTTTCTTAATATTGCGCGGAGTTAAACAAATTGGCTGGAAACTGACATCTGTGATGCTGGGGACCTCGGGAAGAGGCAGAGATGGATCATCTACTCAGCACCACTCCCTGTAGATTGGTGCAAATGCTTTAGTCTTGCCTTTTGCATTGATGTGCTGGGCCCCCACATGATTGAGGATGTACATTTTTGTGGCGCCTCCTCTTCCAGTTAGTTGTTTAATTGTCCACCACCATTCACGACTGGACATGGCAGGACTATAGAGCTTATACCTGATCACTAGAATCAAAAACTGGACAACAATTGCAAGTAAGCCCTTTCAACATAATAAGCAGAAAAGTCTGTGACAGTCAAACTTCAAGTCCTCGAGCAGAACTCTTCTTAGCCACAGTGCAAACCAAATTTGTGTGAGGAAGATAGAGACCTTGAGGAAACTAAAACCTATTCTGGCTGATATATGAACAGATAAACACAGATACAGGTTTAAAATCAGTGATCTCAACTGCAGGGCTAGAAATGTAGGGAAATGCAATCTAATCTCTTTATTTAGGACACATTTTGATCTGTATCATAGCTCAGAAAAAGATATTAGTCATTATGATATATGCTAAATATCCTAAATCTAAATATTCCGGTGACATTTGGGATTCAAGTTCACAACTTCCAAACAAAAAGAAATCTTTGCATGGAAAAGAGCCCAAGGGGCAACTGTTGTTTTGTGGCTAATAGATTGCATTTCTTTTAGTTGACTTCTGCCTAAGTTGGAACAAGAGCGTTATGATTTGGATAGAGACCAGTAGCCTTTTTGTTAAAGGAGTTGAAACTGGAAATCTCAGTTGTGTGCTAAAAGAATAAAGCTACAAGATTACATAGTTTACAATAGAATTTTTTTACAATGTATGAGTCAATAAAACCAATACTAAATAATATCTATGCTATACTTCAATATACAGAATTAGCATCAATTAATAGACAAATTGCAGACAAATATATGCCATACTTTACACCTTTACATGGTAAATACAGCAAACGCTTCTTATGAATTGGTTCAGTGATTCACTCAGCTTTTAGCTATCACAGTGAGTCATAAATGTCCTTTTAACACCTTTTTCCTCACAAGGAATTTCAGTTGTCCTAAGGTTTAGTCTCTGATTCCCTATTTGATAACAGCTCTAATTTAGCCCAGAGATTCTCTTATTTCTTCTGCCTGCAAGTAATTGTCTGGCTCAAGCAACAGGGATCAAACTCAGAACGTACCAGCAGCTGCTTCAGTCACTTTTCCCAGCTGGATCCCGCTGGGATGACCAGGCTGTAATCCAGCATTGTATCACAGACACACACCCAGCCCTTCAGCTGTGCTGAGCTGACAACCACTTCACATCCGAATCTCCACATGAGAGTTTTCAGTGCTGCACACTTGGTTACACAGAAGGCAGCAGTGAGGGGGTCGATGTCTCCCTTGAGGCTAGGTGCCGGCATGGATGGGGTTGGAAAGACTGACATTCTGAGCTTTTTACTTCCTTATTTTTCTATTTTAGTCCTATGACCTATAATGCTGGACTTTTTTTTGTTGTTTCCTAAGAATTTGATCTTAAGTATCTGTACGTAGGTACCTTTGTACCTAAGATGGTGCTGCAATGTGAACTTTTCACTGTATTCGAGTACATGTGACAATAAAGCTAATTCAATTCAATAGCTTTTTATGGCACATTCCAAGCCATATGGTCACATTCTTGCACCACACAACAGAACACATGTTTGCATTTTCATGCCACACATTATGAAGATGCATTGCTGATCTGTGTCCTTTCACATCTTTCAACCAGAGTTCAGCTTTTGTTCTGGAGTGGAGTCTGTCTCAAAATCCTACAGACCAAATTTAAATGTACAGATCCCTAACAATAGCATTGAAAGTCATCAAACCAACTATCTAAAACCACCAAATGCAGTATCCTGTCAAATGATTCTTTATGTTCCCTTTAGATTGTTGTCTTGCAGAACCTCTACTGTCTCCTCAAGAAGGCATAACTCTCATGGCAGGTGAATCAAGCATTCCTGTTTGTGTAAGCTATAGGTATTACCCATCATAAACCATCCAAAAGCAGCACAATGTTCCTGACATGGCTACTCCACTATTATTATGCAGAAAGTCTCTCTAAGAAAACAAATATTATACTGACAGCAACAAGCTCCCCATATCCACGTTGCAGTCTCAGACTATGGCTGTTCCAGAGATGAGCCCTGCCTATCGGATGGAGAACTAGCAAGAGATTCATGTTGCTTTGGTTGGGGAGGAGCAATCAAATTAAAAGCATGACAGACATTTAAGTGGCCATTGTATGGCCTTCCCCAGGCTAGAAGACCCGTTGTGGGATCCTGCTGTCTGGGAATTGTTATCCATTGTCTGGCAATTATCTATTGCTCATCAGCACCATTGGGAACAGTGTCCGCTGGTGGTAATGGACCCATTAGGGTCAAGGGGCCCAGGCACTGGGGACTGAGGGTAAATGGAGTCATAGCAAGGAGGAATGGAACAGAGGCAAGGGCAGGGAGTGGGTCTCAATAGTCAGCCCTCTTCCCAATCACGGATCCTCAGTTGGACGTTAAGTGTCTTTGAAAGAAGATCACTGTCTTCTTTGCTGGACAACATTCAGGAGGCATGAAACTCATGTTAATAATGAAAATTCCTAAATCCCATTGGGTTTATGGAAAATGACCTTTAAGTGGCCCATTAATGAGCCTCATTCCCCAGCATGTGGTTATATCTACATCAATCAAAACTACATCACTTACAGAATCATTGAATAGTTTTAATACAGGAAGAGGCCATTCAGCCTGTTGTGTTCGTTCTGCTCCTCTGTAGAATCAATTCAACCAGTTCCATTCCATCTCCCTTTATTCTTTTATCCCAGAAAAATCTCTCATTTCAGCAACTTATTTAATATGTTTTTTTTCCCTAAGGACATGGCTAAATTTGCCTCTATTACACTCTAAGAGTTTATTCAAGATCCTAACCACTCACTGGAGAAAAACATACTTTTTCCATATCCGCATTTTGAACATTTCAATCAAATCTCCTCTTTCTTTTCTCTGAGGTGAATACTCTAACAGGTTTTTGATCTCTTCATGGTCCATACAGCAGAGACACTTTACTGCTCATAATAAAGTCAGATTTTTGTGTGTTTCAGGTCACCAACAGTTCTTTCTCTTATTTCAGTGTTCAATTCACTGCCACATCTCTTCCAGGTATGCCCATCTTGAAGTTCTGTTCCTCTCTCCGGCAGTTCTGAAGAAGAGTCACTGGACTCAAACAATAACTCTGTTTTATTTCATGGATGCTACCATATCTGCAGAGTTTCTCCCAGCTATTTCTGTTTTTGGGTGTTCCTAATCACCAGGACTATCTGCCAGGTAATGACATGACCCCTTTTTAAAAAAATTATCTTGTCTTTGAGATAACGAGGTGTAGAGCTGGATGAACACAGTAGAACTTCAGAATTTCTGAAGAAGGGTCCAGACCCGAAACGTCAGCTTTCCTGCTCCTCTGATGCTGCCAGGCCTGTTGTGTTCATCCAGCTCTACACCTTGTTATCTCAAATTCTCCAGCATCAGCATTTTGACTATCTCTACCTTGTCTTTGAGGGTGCCTTAGCAGAAAAGTGCCCTTCCTACTTCCTCCAGCCTCAGAAACACTTGTAATTCTATCAGTGGCACTAATGAGGCTTCTCAGGTACCAGACTTCTGATTTGGTCTGCAATAAGGGGAGATGGATACTATCCTCAATTGAATGGTGGCTCTTGTAGAGGCCATGGTTGAAATGCCACTTAAAGCCTTACAGTTCAGCTGTGTACAACCCACTCCCACTTTGTCGCAGTGACAATACTCATTACCTGCTGAGAAATGCCCAGCCCTAATGTATGCTTTAGTCTGCCAGTGAACCAGACCAGAAATAAGGGAAAATAGATAAATGATTTTTAGTGGCACCCCGATGAACAGTCTGTAGGTTGGGATTCCATATCCAGCTGGACGTTGTATTTATGGAAAGGAACAGCCTATTTCCCTGGCTTGGCATGGCAGGATATGCCATCCTTCGGGAACACCGTCTCTCTCACACTAGCTCAACAGAATTACATCAGTGGATTATTGACTAAATATATGTAACTAACTGCATTGCACATAATTTCTACCCATTAATTTGTGAAAAATCATAATTATGAAATCATGAGTTTTGTTTTTGTCTAAAATAAGGTGTACCTGCAGATGTCATAATGAAACAAATGGTAATGTTACCAAACAATCATTCCTATGAAGCAGCAATCTCACATCCAGAGTCACTCTTAGCACTTTCTATTGTTTACTGTGAAAGGAAAGAACTTGCTATCAAAATATGTATCTTAGCAAAAACAACAAATAAGTCCATTTTGTGATACATATTCTTTTCATAAATTATTATGTCATAAGAGTTCTGAAAATGCTCCCAATGTTTTACTAGAAAACCTGATAAATTACTCTAGGGAATAAATATATACATTGGTTCTTGGACACTGACAGCTCCTTATGGTTAGAAACAGACCGGGGTCCCACTGGTTTCAAAATGAAAAGCTATAAAGCATACAGTTTGGTCAAATGTATACCTTATTTACTACTTAGAGTGGCTTGGCTGAAATCAGTAAGTTAATGTAACACATAGCTTGCACATTTTTAAAAGGGCACTTTGCAGTCTATTTTACTTTCAGACGTTTGACTCAGCATTATTAGGCGAGAAAAGATATTGATATGTTTCCAGGTATTATTGTAGGGCAGAAATTTTGAATCGTAATTCCAGCTTAAATAAAAGGATCTGTCGCAGGTTTGGAATCTTTTTGTTTATATGGCCCGCTTTGCAGCAACATCAATATCTTTCAAGTATTTTGGTTCAGAAAAAGTAGACTTGCACAAAGTCCTGATAGAGAAAGTTTATGATCACTGACTCATAATAATCTTCATAATTATGCTTAACTGTTCAATTTAACATGTACCTATTATAATCATGTATTGAACTACGTCTTGTTGTATAAGACAAATGTCTCTCTCTGTCTCAATAGTCATTTGTCCTGTATTAGTGATGATTAAATAGGCCCTTAGGCTCAACTTGGAAAGAGAATTGGTGGCAGCACTCATCTCACTTTCAGCTCAGAGCTGGAAACACAGGAAAAACAGCCCAGCCTAGGAAGAGAATACAAACTAGTAACACTGGGAAGTTATACTGCCCTTTACAGAAGAAGGTACTCATGGAGCAGTTATGGCACGAGTAAAGTTAGAAATCCTTATTGGCAAGAGAGAAAAATTAAAAATAATGGAAGTCCAGCCTGGGAAGGATTGAAGTGAAAAGGAGGACTCACCATTCAAATGGACAACACACCATCGCAATTAGGATCCACGGTGCAAGGCAACAGACAGATCATGGGCCAGTTCGTTATTTTATCCTAAGGCTGCAGTATTGGAAAAATTGGAGAAAGTAACAAAAGAGCAATTTTAAAAGATTTTGAGCACAAAGTGTAATGGAACAAGATAGTATTTAAATTCGTGTGACTATGATAAGAGTGGGATATTCATGATTTAAACCACAATTTCAGCAGAAAGATTTATCAAGGCCACAGCCCCAGTCTTTCTTTATAAAAATTGTGCAAGAGGATATGCATTGTGTTTTGGGTCATGGACGGGGGTAGCATCTATTTGTGCCTGTGAAGAAGTGGGAAATCTCCATCTTGGCTGCAGAAGATTGTAAAACTGGCAGTAGGTAGGATAACATAGAAAACCAACATAAACAATAGGCCAGGAGATAATAAGAGATAACAAGGTGTAAAGCTGGATGAACACAACAGGCCAGGTAGCATCAGAGGAGCAGGAAAGCAGACATTTCGGGTCTGGACCCTTCTTCAGAAATGGTGGGGGGAAAGGGGACTCTGAAATAAATAGAGAGAGAGGGAGGCGATGATGGAAGGTGGATAATAAACAATAGGCCATGCAGCAGATAATAGGTCAGTGTCAGTACTGTGAAACAGCAAAGCTTCACAAAGATGTGCATTGCCCAGCTATAACAATAAAGAATGTGACACCGGTAAACTATAGGTCACTTTCAGAGTGTCACTGTCCTAGCAGATCAGACACTGGCTGAACAAACAGAAGTTACAACCTATTGAGATGAAACTACATGGTGCAGGTGCATTAACTCTGAAGAGCAAAGTGATGTTACTGGATACACTGCAACATAGAGTGAAAGACGGTTGAAAATGTTTAAGTAATTTGCAATCAACATAAGTTCAATTTCTAAGAGAACAACTGCTCCAAGAACAGCCATTGTTAACTGGGCAGCATGGTGGCACAGTGGTTAGCACTGCTGCCTCACGTCGCCAGGGACTTGGTTCGATTCCACCCTTGGGTGACTGTCCGTGTGGAGTTTGCACATTATCCCTGTGTCTGCACGGGTTTCCTCCCACAGTCCAAAGATGTGCAGGCTAGATGGATTGGCCATGCTAAATTGCCTGTAGTGTTCAGGGATGTGTAGATTAGGTGGGTTATATGGGGATGGGTCTGGGTGGGATGCTCTGAGGGTTGGTGTGGACTTGGACTGAAGGGCCTGTTTCCACACTGTAGGGATTCTATGATCTATGAACCAACCATCAAGTCAGAACCAGAAGGTGGTATCATTGAGCTTCCTAGATTCAGGGCAGCCCGAAAAGAAGAAAAATTCCGTAGACATTATCTCTGTTGGCAAAAGGGGATTGTGATAGTCATTATGATTCAGAAAGAATTTTGAAATAGTGTTCTGGTAACTCATAAGATTTATTTAGATTTATTTAGCATCAAGTGTCAAAGATCTGAGAAGTGGCAGCTCTGGCAGATAGATAAGACATCTCACCTAAATGCTTATATGTGCGGAAATAGTTATAATGGATTCAACAAGGAAACTGGAGGAACAGAACATGTGAGAATGGTTAAGGTACTAGAGAACAAACAGAAGGATGTCAAAATAATAAAGGAGTAAGTCAATAACATGAAAGTGATAGAAAGAAAATATTGGGAGATAGCAAGGATTGCAAATGCTGGAGTCAGAGTTAATACAGTGTGGAGCTGGACGAACACAGGCAGGTCAGGCAGCATCAGAGGAGCAGGAAAGTCGACATTTTGGGTTTACACCCTTCTTAAGACCTGGGGGGAGATCTCCAGTGGGTCACAGTGAGAGAGAGATCCAGTGAGATCTTTTCAGAGAGAGGAGGACAACTTCTTCAAGGTGGGCATCCTTGGAAGAGGCTTCACAGTAGTGTTTTCAGTCACTCGGAGATAGCAAGAACTGCAGATTCTGGCGTCAGAGTCAACACAGTGTGAAGATGGAGGAACACAGCAGGCCAGGCAGCATCAGAGGAGCAGGAAAGTCGATGTTTTGGGTTTACACCCTTCATCAGCACTGGGCTGACAGTCCTGATGAAGGGTATAAACTTGAAACATTAACTTTCCTGCTCCTCTGATGCTGCCCGACCTGCTGTGTTCCTCCAGCTCCACACTGTAACTAAAGAAAATGCTGCTTACTCTTCCATTTAAATAAAATTGAACATACTAAAGCTAATTACTTCAAATTAAACAGGCCATCGATTGCAGTAGTAGGAACGCCTAAGGAATCCTCAGAAAAGGATGTGTCAGGAAAAGAAATGGGTAGCTACACCATGGCTCTGGTATGGGTGGTGTGTGTTCCCTCAGAACCCGTTACAGGGGAGATGGCTCAGGACCAAGCAAATTATTCCTTGATTAATGCTAAGTGGCCACTGGAGGTTCTGAATATTTTCTTTCAAAGAGAAAGAAATCTCCTTATTTTTCTAATCAGGAGGCAAACCAATTGAAGAGACACTGAACCAAGTCAATCTCTAATGGTGGTTAATGAAGGAAAAACAAATATTAACTTGAGGTAAAACACAAAGATTACAAACTGGTTCCAATATATAAAGTTACCATAGTCCTACCAGACCATAGGGCTGCTCTGTTATGAGAGAGTGGTGACTGCTGGTGGTTTAACCCAAGGGTCATCACAGTTCAGGCAAGGGGGGGATGTTGAGAAGGAGAGTCCTTCATGTAACCTTAGTTGGTGTGGGAATTGAACCTATATAAGCTGCTGGCATCATTTTGCATTACATACCAGCCATCTGGCCGAATGAGCTACCCAATCTCCGATCTATATATACACGTGAATTAAAGGGTGACAATAAATGGAGAATTAATAGTTGAGAAGTGGAATAAATTCCCAAAGAAGGAATTAATTTTACTTTGACAAATTACCTAGCTGGTCCAAAGATATTGACTTCACTGAGGGTGTTGGAATATCCAGAAGTAAAGACATGTAAGAAGTGTGAGATAGTTGCATGAGAAGTCCAGCGAGACCTATCTGTAATAATTCACTGGTTTTAACTAAATTCTAGGCATCGATATGAGTTTCTCACGAAGTAGTGGTGAGTTGCCTATTAAGGGAGATTATTGCTTCTTAATGACATTATTAACTGCAAAACTCATGTCATTAATATGCAGCTTCCTATCCCACCATCTGCTGTGAGCAAACTAGATGGCAAGATTTCTTGACATGGAATCAGTATGTGCCTGTTGACTTCAGCTCACCACTGGCTAAGAAAAGTCTCGATGCTGGTTGCCGTGCAACAGCATCTCAGGATACGATTCATAGTATCCAGATACATGCACCTCTGAACCCCAGACATTGGCGTTCAATAATTGTCAACCTCTCTGGATTGACATGGGACCTCTCTGATCAACTTAGGAAGTTGAGACCTGCATTTCAGGGCACCAGCAACTAGCATCAAAGACTGGTGTCAGGAAACTTTGTGCGCAGAGGCAAACACCCAGGCCAAGAACTGGATCAGGTTGCATCTCAGGGTTGTTCTCATGGCATTTGCTCATTTAACATCTACCCATCAGAGCATCCATTCCTTGCCTTGCCTTGCAGTGCCACACCCGTTACAACATGTAACCATAGTCTAATGGATGTCAGTACTGCTGTATTGGCTTGCTGTTTTGTGCAGACACACAGGTTGATGTCATACATATCAGTAGGGCTCAGTGGGACCTTGGGAAGAGGTGGACAGTTTGCTGTACAGCATACGGAGATGTCAATCTAACACCTGCATGAGTCAGCTGCCTGTGCAGCAAGTTCAGGCAAATGGCAATATTGGAAAGAATGTGAGGAGTCCTCAATCCAGTTTTGGGAGTGGGGTGGGGGGGAGTTGCTGTCTGCCACAGCCACAGTCCAGGACTTGCCCACGGTCAGGGTATTTGTCTGACAATAATCCGGGAGTAGACAATGCTCAGTGCTGTCAGGCCATTATGAGCAGTTACGGAAATCGCGTACTGTCAGTTAGTGGGGTGCAAGGACAGTGGTCAGGCGTGTGGTCAGTCATGTGTAGGGACTATCAGTCAAAGTTAGTTAGAGGTCAGGAGACAATACAGTCCTGGGGTTCCATGTGTTGAGCTGTAGGAACGGGACAAGACAGAACTGTTGGGATAAAAGGAACTCATTACAAAAACGCGATGGAACAATCGGTCTAGAGGGAGAAAGCAAAGGTATGTATTGAGGTGGGGAAAAGGATGGTGATGGGGAGAAAGTTTGGAGGCCTGCAGTTCAGCTTCGAAGGGTATGGTGGTCGATGGGAGGGAGTGTAGAGGACCAAAGTGGGTCTCATTAAGGTGCAATGTTGGGGTCTGTTGGGAAAGGAGGACATTGGAGAGTCAATATTTTGGTATTCAACATTGGGAGGAGGGGTGAAATGGGTTGTCTGGGTACAAGCTGAAAGAGGACACGGAGAATCTGAGAGAGGCTGAGCCTGGTGCTGACAGTGTCCACTGTGAACTGCATTCCCTGCCAACATTTGCTATTCATCGGACAATATTTGTAATGGAAAATACTGGAACAACATTCAAAATGGGCATAGTCAGTGTCAGTTTAATGGAGGAAAGTGTTTGCTGGATCCACGTTTGCTGGATGCTCAGACATTAAAAGGCAAATACTTGAAGCCACATTTAATTTGCAATTATTTCATCTTCCATTTGTAATGCAGATAGAGCTAATGTGCTGAGGTTCAAATACTGGTCAAAGATGATTTGCATCATGCCACTGGTGCTTGCAAATTGAAATTTGGCACCTCAATGTTACAGAGGTTAGCAGTAATGACTTAAAAAGTGGCACATGTTGATCAAAAGTGACACAAATGATTATAACTTGTAAGGGAGACAGCGTCGATTGCTTCAGCATCTGTTTTGCAAGTATTACTTTACTGATTACATAAGAATCAGGAGCAGGAGTAGGCGTCTGGCCCATCAAACCCACTCCGCCATTTAATAAGATCATGGCTGATCTCTTTGTGGTCTCAGCTCCACTTACCCACCCTCTCACCATAACCGTTAATTCCTTTACTGTCCAAAAAATTATCTATCTTAGCTTTAAAAGCCTCAACTACTTCACCAGGCAGGGAATTCCACAGATTCACACCCCTTTGGGTGAAGAAGTTCCTCCTTAATTCAGTC
The DNA here is from genome assembly GCF_021869965.1 of Rhincodon typus. NCBI lineage: Eukaryota > Metazoa > Chordata > Chondrichthyes > Orectolobiformes > Rhincodontidae > Rhincodon > Rhincodon typus. Next base: position 47,710,718 of record NC_063345.1, read on the forward strand.
CTAAATCTGGTCCCTCTAATTTTGAGGCTATGCCCTCTTATTCTAGTTTCACCCACCAGTGGAAACATCTTCCCTGCTTCTATCATATCTATTCCCTTTATAATTTTATGTTTCTATAAGATCCCTCCTCATTCCTCTAAATTCCGAAGAATATAATCCCAGTCTACTCAGTCGGTCCTCATAAGCCAACCCTCTCAAACTAGTGAATCTCCTCTGCACCTGCTCCAGTGCCAGTATGTCCTTTCTCAAGGACCAAAGAGACCAAAACTGCACACAGTATTCCAGGTGTGGCCTCACCAGCACCCTATACAGCTATACAGCTGCAACATAGCCTCCCTGCTTTTAAACTCAATCCCTCTAGCAATGAAGGACAATATTCCATTTGGAGATAGTAAGAACTGCCGATGCTGGAGGCTGAGATAACATAGTGTGGAGCTGGAGGAACACAGCAGGACAGGCAGCATCAGAGAAGCAGGAAAGCTGACGTTTCGGGTCCACTACGCTCGTAATGCCTTCATAGAATTCCAGGAAATTAGTTAAACATGACCTGCCATTCATGAACCCACGCTGCATCTGCCCAATGGGACAATTTCTGTCTAGATGTCTTACTATTTTTTCCCTGATGATAGATTTTCCCCACTACAGGAGTTAAGCTAACCGACTTATAATTCCCCATCTTTTGCCTACCTCTATTTTTAAACAGTGATGTCACATTTGCCACCTTCCAGTCTGCTGGAACTGCCCCATAGTCCAAAGAATTTTGGAAAATTACCACAAGCACACTTGCTATTACTCCCACCACCTCTTAGGGCCAGGAGAATTGTCTACCTTTAGTGCCATTAGATTGCCCAACACTACCTCTTTCATGATTGTATTCCACATTTCATGGTTGTGGGTCTGGATTGATTAGGGAATTGGAGTGCATTAGACACTTCCTTTATGATGTAATGTGTCAGTCACTCAGCCAGTGTGGCACCCTCACCAAGTTGGTGCACCTTCAGAGTCTGAAGTTGAATAAATAATGGTGAAATGGCCCTCTTCGTTGGACACTTTATGCCTCACTGTTTGGAGCAGTGTGTACTGTTCTGAGCTACAGCGTATGCCTGTTTTCGGAGTGAAGGACCAGTTTTGCTCCTTACATTCCCAACATAGATCATTGCCCGCAAGACTCCTGTTCCCAGCCGCTGGTGGGATGCTGGACACTGACTGCTTTCACAAGAAGGTGAAGGCAGGAGGAGCAAGTCCAGCAGCAGCCCAGCTTTCCACAGAGCCTGAGGAGCACCCAGTCAGCCAACTCCCCTCAGGATGTATCGGAGCTGCAGGAAGCTTTACGTCCCTGCCTTCATTTCCTGGAGGTGAGTGAGGTGCACTGTCAACACAGCTCCATATGTCCCAGCACACTGTGATGGAACAATGTCAGATACTGGGGTGGGACCTGAGAGCTACAGGAGTGGGGGACCATCCTGTCCCAGTGGCTGGGACGGTGACAGCTGCTTTGAGCTTTTATGTGACTGGCCTCTTCCAGGGAGTGAAGGGTGACCTGTGTGAGATCCCTCAGTCATGGATCAGGACAGTGACTGATGCCCTCTGTGCAAGGTCACACTGAGTCAGGGCCTGACAGTCCCATTACAGGGCCTGTGCTGTAGTTTGGGCTGTAAGATTCAGGAATACAGACCCCTTCCCACACCCCAGGGCAGGGTGCCATCAACCATACACTGAGGGGACCACCTCATAACACTGTGAAATTCATCAACAGGAAGGAGCTTAATTCTATTAATGCGCAGGTATTCACTGTTACCACTTCCTGGAGGTATGTGCCCACTACCCTGGCACATGCCATGATCTGTACATCCTGGAGCACTCTCGTGTACATAGTGTGTGAGAGTTCAGGAGCGTTACAAGGCTGGTCACTGGGAGATAGGGAGTACCCACTGTGATCCTGGCTAATAACACCATTATGCAACATCCTGATTGATGCAGAGTGTGGGTAGATACAATCAGGCCTGTGGAGGGGTAGATAATGGGGCTGCTGAAGACATAGTTCCACTGCTTGGAACAGGCTGTTGGAGCCCTCCAGGAGAGTTCAGACAGTGTGCCACATCACGTAAACGTGCTGTGCTTTGCAAAATGGGAGTAGGCAACATGGTGATGTCATCGATAGGGAGGATCTGAGAGAACTGAAACAGTTTTCCAAAGAGAAGGATAAAGGCATTGAGGAGGAGGAAGCTGTCCTTGTCCATTACAGTGCTCCACTGCATTAGGCACTACACGCCAGACAAAACCTGATTGACACTGGGTACCTGTAAATGAGAGCTGGGTGCAGCATACAAAAATGGAATGTTAAATAATCATTCGTCATGATGCCAGCATTTCTTTTGCATTTTGGGCGCAACCAATGGCTTCTATTCATTTTGTTTGTGTTCACTTTTGATGGCTGGAGATACAATTTCAAACCAACTCAACATAGAACTTAAAAGTAGAAACAGGGTGAACCTTCATTGAAATTTAAATATCTTTAAGGCTGTTGGGTGGATAAAAAGGTATAATCTTTATTCATGATGGTTGAAATTGTACCATTTTAACTTGTGATTGTACAGTGTAAATAATCATTGGTCATGATGCCAGCATTTCTTTTGCATTTTGGGTGCAACCAATGGCTTCTATTCATTTTGTTTGTGTTCACTTTTGATGGCTGGAGATACAATTTCAAGCCAACTGAACAAAGAACTTAGAAGTAGAAACAGGGTTAACAGTTACAGTCTTTTATTGGATGTAATACCCTTTGTTCTTTTATTAAACGATACATTGACAGCCTGTTGTGAATCTGTTCAGTGGTTGACTATCACATAGAACAAATTCCAAAGATAAAACTTCTGATCCATCAATCAGGTTTCATTCTGGGATCTGACTTGTCTAATATTCTATTAGCTAGGATTACATAAAATGAGGTAGTCATTAATGTAAATATAGTTATAGACTTGAATGTATGGATGTTTAACCTAAGTGGAAAATACTTGTGGGGTGGGGTGGATGTTTTATAAGGAAATGGTTCTGAATGAGTTAATGTTAAAGCTTATTAACCTCCATCCAATCTGAAGATGCCATGTTAAGAAGAACATGGGGTGTTCAGAAGAACTTGAAGAAAATGCAGTCTAAAACCAGGTCCCAATGGAGACAGATTGTGTCATATTTGAATCCTGATAATTTTTGTAATTTTGCAATACAATTCAATGTTACTTGTATGCATTTCTATAACGAAGTAGACTACTTCTAAAACTGAGCAAGGAAGTGCCTCTACTCCATTATGACTCAATAGTTGTTTGTCCATTATCAGTGCTGATTAGATAGCAGTGTTTCAGATGACAAAGGAGGATTGGTAGTAGTACCCAACAATCTGCCCCTCTCTGGTGGTTGCATCCACACTTGGGTGTCCATTATGGGGGAAGCATGTGGGGTCCACTTGCAGCCTGGGCACCACAGGTCTTAGGTACATCACTCTGGATTTTGTTAAGTTTCTGTTCCAGTTCTGCAAGTTCCTGTTGGTTGTTTGATTTTATTTTTGTCATTGACCCACCAGGAGCTGAACAACCTGTTGAAGTTTTATTTTTAGAAAAAGGATTAGAAAGTAGAATTACTAACCACAAACCATCAGTGGTTGGTACCACTACATTTATCAGGCCCTGCTAGAGAAAGCAGCGGCTGTCAGCAGCAACGATGTGGTGTTGAGGGCACAGACGTAGTGTTACTGGATGGACACAGGAAAAAGTTTAAGGGCATCATTGCGTCCGGCTAGGTACCCACCCTACATCCAGGAGCATCACCCTCTCAGCTGCTTTGTATTCTTGTATAGAGCACTGCTATAGCTAACACACCTTGCTGCCATATATATCCATTCAATCCAGCCTCTTCCTCAAATCTCCAATTTAACAGACAAAACTTGTGTGCATTCTCATCTCATTGTACACACCTCTGCTGAAGTTAGAGCAGGTTAGTAAGGGAATCCTCTTGGAAAGGAAACCTCACATCTCTTTAGGTATAGAATAAGCCATTCACGACCACACAGCAGGAACATGCTGCTGATGGGACCTGAATTGAAACTGTTTCCAAATTAATTTAAGATTCAGGCAGCTGGTCAGGGAAGGGTTTTAATCCCATCAGTCTGCTTGGGTTTTGAAATGTAGTTCCCAGAGGTGGAAAAACAATATTGTAATTGGCTGTTGCAACTACACAACTGTAAGGTAAGACAAACGTGGGCTACATGTTAATAAAAATATTTCCACTTTTCCACTGGCTGAATGCCTTTGTAAAGAAAGTAAACAGGGCATGACTTAATTGAGTGAATTTGATGACCAACTCAAAATGATAACGAGCTGTGAACCAGTGATTTACATTCAGGATCCTTCACACAAACAAGATCAAATTTCAGAAGGGCAGATCAACTCTGTGAAACACACCATCCAATTCTTTTCATGGTTTGAAAATGGTCTGAGCATGTTCTGTGCATGGACTTCATTGACAGTATCCTCTTAACGTGCTGAATGGACTTTCTCATTCCAGCTTTCACATTGGCTTTAATTTACAAGGGATGTACAACAATGGCATAAAGGAACATAAAGCGGCATTTCAAATCAGGCACCAAGTATAAAGATAGGTTGCAATGACTGGCTAGTGATCCCTTTTTTGAAGAAAATTTGGAGACCAATTACTAAATAAAAACCAAAAGAACTGTAGATGCTGTAAATCAGGAACAAAAACAAAGTTGCTGGAAAAGCTCAGCAGGTCTGGCAGCATCTGTGAAGGAAAAAATAGAGTTAACGTTTCGGGTCCGGTGACCCTTCCTCAGCCTGAGGGAGGAACCGATTATGACGTTTATCATGATTAAAGGATTCTATTAAATTTTCTCAATCTATCTTTATACAATCCTTTAATATAAAACTATTTCACCTAATGGGGAATTCACTACAAACAGTTCAGGGTTAATTAGTGCCAGGCCACGCAGCAGCAATATCAGGAAACACTTCTTGACCCTAAGGTTAGTTGAAAACATGGAATGTAACCTTCAAAAAGGTTGTTTAGGTTAGGTCAATTGAAGATTCCAAAACACTGCATCATAGATATTTGATGAACAAGTGTACGATGGGTTATAGAATCAAAGTAACAGGTGAAGTTCAGAAGCAGATCACCCATGATTTGATTGAATGATTGAATAGGCTTAAGAGGCTGAAAACTAGGCTGACTTGTGTTACCATATTTTCATTGCATAAAGTAACAATGATTTAGTGCAGCTACACATCCACTCAAAACACACAGCAGGCCTTTTCACACCACTGGGTTTGGATGAGATGCTGGACAAGTTTGAGAAAGGGAAAAGCAATTTAATGAAAATGTTTTCAACATATATTCAAGGCGTGGGCATTAAATGATTCCTGCTTCTTAGTCAAATGTACTGTTCTCAACAAGCAGCAACATAGACGTTTTAAAACATAAGAAACATTTAAGTAAATCAAATTGATGAAGTTTTGCAACTATTTTGTAGTTGCACATCAATGTTGAGGCAGATTGTCACTTGAAAATCAGTCACCCAGCCTTTGCCATGAGATGTTTGGCTCTTTCTTGATGGCGCACTCCTGGAAAGCGGATTTGTTGTGAATTTCAAACCAGACAAAGTTAATATCAGCAAAAGTGAACATAGCCAAGAAACTGCTTTTAAAACATGCATCTGAATTGAAGTTATGGAGCCACGGGCAATAATATGAGCAGATTCGACCAGATGAAAATACAAAGTTCACCACTCTAAGCAAAAAATTTTATCGGAAACACAAAGTTGTGCAGTTCTTCAAAAAAAATTGCTTGGTATTCCATTTGAATCTGGGACCATAAAGTGCAGTTATCGGTTTCTTGTTGTCTTAAACAATGAGTGTAGACATTTAGAGTATTAACTGGGTATTGTGGTGGTTTAGCGTTGTATGTTTTCACCCTGGGAATACCAGCTTAAATCCATACTAAACTGGATTGATTGAATTGAACAAAAGGAAAACTGCAAATGCCAGAAACGCTTAGCCTAATTGCAGAAGGAGATAATTCTGTTTCATATGTAATTCATCAAGTTAGCTGTCTCCTCACTTCTGCGAACTAAAAATCCAAGTCCAAAAGATGAAAGGGTCTTACTAACAGTGAATTGTTGTAAAGTGTCCTCCCAGTGTTGCAGTAGCTATTCTGACTTTCAGTACCTCACCTCCATAGAACAGTGGGTTATACTCTGCAGAAAGATGTTAGTTCATTTACTGGGGTCATAGCTGAGTCACACGTGGAATGTAATTGGTCAGGGGTGCATCTTTAGGTTAACAGATGGATTAAAGGGAAGGCAAGTCCAGAAGGGAATTGATCATATAAAGACTCCTTCATTCTTTCATTGAAAAAAAAGTATTTTAATAAAAATTACCTTTAAAGAGAAATGCGCTGTATGAGATTTCAATCCTAAAGCAAGATTTCATTAGTCCAATGGGGATCCTAAACACCAGTCAGAAAATCAGCAGAAACACCCATCAGTTCCACAGGAGAGGTCCAACACTAAATGTCCTTCAGGAAAATCATAGGACTGTAGCCCTTCATTGCCATTAATGCCACTGAAGGAAACCCTACCCATTTCCTGACATCGGGTCCCTCAATCAGGCACCGATACCCAAGGGGCTCCCTGGGGTGACCACCATCATATCTGAAAAGGATTTGTTGAGCATTCTTCAGAGATGCTGGAAAACTGATCAAAAGTTAAGCTATAGTGCGCTAAGGGATAATGAGTATCCATTGGGTCAATGGGCTGAATTGACATCCTGCCATTGGCAGCTAGAGGTTTCACAGTAGCCCTTTCCAACCTCTGACTGAACTGGGGAGGTTTTACAGTTGCCAGGAGAGTAATATGGGAACACCACACCATTAAATTGGCCTAGCCATTCTGATTCCTGGATTAACTTCCATCCCTAGTGTTCTCTAAATCCACCAGAGATTTGAAAGATCATCGGCAGGACACTGCATGCATATGGAACCTGTAAGCACTTGAATGGCAACATTAGATGCACTCCAATATCCTCCAACCTTTGCACATAGCCACCAGAGGTAAATAGGGCATTAATCCAAGGTCCTTCCCTCCCCAAACACCACATGGTATTCCATACACTCAAATGGTACTCGTTAGCCTCCTGGACTGCAGGAATAGACCTTGCCACTGATCTGCTATTCGATGATATTATGGCTGATCTGTGCCCAAACTGCATCAAACCACCACAGCTCCACATCCCTTAACATTATTATCTAACAAAAATCTATCACCGTCAGATTTAAAACAATATTATTAATTAAGCTAGCATCTTCTGCTTTTATGGGAGAGAGTTATATACATCTACCATCCTTTATTTGAGGAAATATCTCCTAACTTCTCTACTATTTATTTGCATCTGAATTCACTAAGGAAGCTGCCAAAGTCATAGTGAAAGAGATGAGACACTGGGTAGAATAAAAATTGGTAAGGATGAGGTATAGGTATGTTAGCTGTACTTAAAGTTAATAGGTTACTCGGATGCAAGAGAATATCCAAGGAAGGAAAGGTAGAAACTGCAAAGGTTCTGGTCATTAACTTCCAGCCCTCCTTAAATACAAGGATTCTGTCTGAAAATGAGGGAATTGTAAACGTGTACCCTTGTTAAAAAAGTGCCAAGATTAGTTCAGCAACTACAGGCCTGTCAATGGTGGAAAGGCTTTTAGAACAGATAATTCACAAGGAAATCAACAATGATATGGACAATTATGAATTCATAAAAGAAAACCAGCATGGACTTGTTAAAGACAAGTTGTGTCAAGTCACTATAATCTTACTAGGTCATAGGGCTGCTCTCTCTCATTACAGAGAGATGACTAGTAATCATTTAAGTTGACGGCCACCATACCTCAAGTGAAGGGAGACGTTGAGAAGGAGAGTCCTTCATGGTAACCTCAATTATTTATAACTAACCCGACTGAGAATTTTGACAATGTAAAAGATTGGGTTGGTTTGGGTAAGCAGTCAACATGGTGTACATCAATATCTAAACGACAAGCAATACAGCTATCGACGTAATAGGTTTGCCAACAAAATTAAAGTCCGAAGAACAAAGTGATAGTGGCAGGATGGGTATAAAAAGTGAACAAGTGAGGAGAAACAGCGCAGTGGAGACTGAATGAAAAATCCACCAAAAAAAAACAACGGGATCAGTACTAGGACCACAGCTTTTTATGATATTAAAATAACCAAGATTTGTGTTTAGAGGATAATTTTAATTTGCAAATATAAAATTTTCAAATATTATGAATTTGAAGAAGACAGTGATAGACTTTGAGGATATGGACAAACTGGAATGGATAGATTCAGAGAAATGTGAAACACTTTGGTATGAAGACCAAGGAGAGGCAGTATGAAATGAAGCGTACAAATACATGAAATCGGAGCAGGAGCAGACTGTTCTGCCAATGCGCTTGTGCTTCAAAGTCCACATTCCCCTTTTTTTGATCCCCTTGCCTGACAAGAATCTACTTTCTTCTTGGGCAGCAGATTCTAAGGTCTCATAACCTTCTTAGAGATAAAAGGTCCCGTCTCTGTCCAACAACAGTGATCCATAATTTTAAAACAAGTGCCTTCTAGTTGTGGACTCATCCACGAGAAGCAGCATGCTCTGCTTGTCCACTTTGTCAAGCCCACTCAAGATCCTATACACTTCAACTAAGTCATCCCTCAATTTTCTGAACTCAGCTCAGCCGGTCTAACCATTCATAGAGTCAAAGAGTCATACAACATGGAAACAGACCCTTCAGTCCAACTCGTCTGCACCGAGCAGGCAGCCCAACCCTACGTTGTCCCATTTGCCAGCATTTGGCCCATATCCCTCCAAACCATTCTTATTCACATAGCCATCCAGATGCCTTTTAAATGTTGGAATTATACCTGCCTCCACCAATTCCTCTGGTAGCAGATTCCACACATGTACCACGTTCTGTGAAAAAAAAGTTACCCCTCAGGTCCTTTCCAAATCTTTCCCTTAAACCTATGCCCTCTAGTTTTGAACACCAGACCCTAGGGAAAAAAACCTGGCTATTCACCCTATCCATGCCCCTCATGATTTTATAAACCTCTGTAAGGCCACCCCTCAGCCTCCAATGTTCTAGGGGAAGAAAGCCCCAAAGGAACTATGCACCTGCACCCCTAGATCTCTTTGTTCAGCAACACTCCCCAGTGCCCACCATTAACTGTACAAGTCCTGGCCTGATTTGCCTCATTCAGCATAGGAAAACTCATTTACTCCAGGTACGTTATCTGAACAGGCTCCAACCCATTAATAGCCTCCCTTAAATAGGGAGGCCAAAACTGTACACAGTATTTAAGATGCAGTCTCACCAGCATCATGCACAATTCTAAAGCGTGAAAGAATTGAGACTGTTGGACATGTACGCGAATTGATAAATGGTATGTCACACTTGAAGGTCAAAGAGACATACGATGTTTTGGGTTTTGTGAAGTGGCATAGAGTATAAACTCAAAGGAATTATTATAGATATTTTCAAATCAAATCAATCTGCTTGTACATTTCATGACACACCTCGGCGGCAGGCGGGATTCGAATCTGTCCTCCTGACCCAGAGGTAGGGCGCTACCACTCTGCCAAAAAAAAAGGCCGATGACAGTTATTACAAGCCTTTACAAAACATTCATTCAGCCTCAACTGGGGTGTTTCCATTGCCAATTAAGGATTTCATTCCACAAGGCTCCAAGAGATTGGGGCATTGAGTACTATTGGTTTTGGACATCAGGCCCCCTCACTCTCATTGAATTCAGTGGTATGATTCTAATGAGACCTAATTAATCCTGATTATTTTGGTAATAAATGTATTTATTAACCACTGCTCTTCCATACTTAGCACCAACTTCTTCTGCAGTGGATTCCAACTTTCGCCATTTTATGAACTGACTGCAATCAGCAGATTCTCCAAACTGTGTATACAGCAGAGACAGGCAATAGTATAAACATTTTATACACTGCAGTGTGGCTGTACTGACCAATATTTGATCATAAGATACTATAATTGGCAGCTTACAGTATCTGATTCATTAACCTATAAACTTATCTGTACGTCAATGACTGTAGCACAAGGCTGGAAAGTGAATTTTAAACCTAAGTAAATTCTTAAATGTAACCCATTTCCAAATACATACTGTGGTGGAATTGTAAAATAAACAATCCTGAAATAGAACAGTGCTTCAGTACTAACATTCCCTTTTCTCTTGTTCACTTCTGCAGTCTCCATATGGATCAAAGGATCTATCTTCATTGATTCCTCCTTCCTCACAACTGCTTCAGCTTTTCATTTTAAATTCAGATCTTTTTCTTTCATCGACAATAGATTTTTTTCTTCTTTATTCCTCCAACTCATCTTTGAATTCAATTGTATGTGTATTAACTCTGCCTGTTGCCTTTATAGCCTCACTATGTTTGTGAACACTGGCTGGACAGAAGCCTATAGGGAATATTACAAAATCTCCCAGCTCCAACTGGCCTTACTTTCCATTTTCAATATTTTCCTAAATAATAGAAAAGTATTAAAACAAAATAAGAATTTATTCCCAAATTCCCCCAGTGATTTCTCTCCTAGGTGGTTCACAACAAGTTGATCCCTGGAGTCTCCAGGGAAATCTGGGACGACTATTAACATTTACCTAGAGCCCCCTCTGAACCTCCTTTATTGTCAAATGTGAAAATTAATGTTATACATTCATCAGCAAATGTTTCTTTCTTTACAAAAAATGAACAATGATATGAACATGTTTTCAATTTCACTCTTTTGTAATTGCAAGGACTCTGCCTCAAATATACCCCTCTACTTAACCAAACTCCCACCCCATCCGAATGTAAGGGCTTATCAGGTTAGCACTACAATATAGGTTGAGGTTGACAGTGGGACATAATGATGTCACAAATTTAAAGGATAGTTTTTTTTTTACACTGAATTATTGTGTCAAATGGGTGACAATTCAGCCACTCACTATACAATTTTCTTGGTCTACATTTCCATTACGGAAGTGACATTTTGAACTTTTCTACAGTGATTAATGCTTTTGTTTATGTTGCTCTCTGCATGGAATTAGGACACAATTCTGCCTTAGTTTACCCTTGCAGATTCTGCTTACCATAACGCCTGGGTGTTGGATGTCTCTTACTGCACTTGAGGCTTCTGTAAGTAGCTCAACTCTTCTTATTCTGAGTCTGCTGAAACTCTGTCTTTACCGAATCTAAGAGTAACAGTTATTTATCTCTTAGCAGGACTTGTAAACTTTTTACTTACATTCCAATGTACAGAATACAGATTACAGCTCCCTATTACATTTCCTCCCTTCCTCTGAGTCTCATTAGATATGGATCTCAGAGTTGTAACATGTACCACTATGAATTTATTCCTTCCCATTGCACAGCAAATACATTTCAAAAAGCTTGATTGATAAAGCCTAGGTGCTGAGTGTTATTAGGAGGAGTGATACTTTGAGACTGGAATTTGGAATGGGTTGAGTAATCAGAGGTTCTTAAAGAAGTAAAAAAAAAAGGGGAATCAGTTCAGCTCAAAGAACAAAGATGCCAAAGAAGAAGAATAGAGGCCGAGAAATGAATTGGTTATATGGGCATTGCTGGCCCAATTGAAGGCAATGAACAAGCAAGTGGAGCCATTTCAGGGGAGGAGCAGGATGTTAGGACTCATGAATCAAGTTTCAATCAAAGCCATCATCTTCCACCATGAGTTAGTGGGTGGATAATGCCTTGTTTGCAAGTGAGAAAATTTGAAGTAAAACATGGAAAAGGGGTAGAAATGATTTCCTTAATAACCAAGTCAAAGACGGTACAGTGAACAGAACAGAAAGGAAGTTGAATCAGAGATAGTAGGAACTGCAGATGCTGGAAAATCCGAGACAACACGGTGCAGGGCTGGATGAACACAGCAGGCCAAGCAGCATCATAGGAGCAGAGAGGCTGACGTTTCGGGCCTAGACCCTTCATCAGAAAGTCAACTTGGCCCAGAAAGTGTGCACAAAGAGTTGGTGAGTCAAGATAAAACTAGTGGTGGAAGAAGGAGTAGGAGAACCAGTGAGGGATGTGAAAAGAATGGATCGTACTGGGAAGAGAGATCAATTACTGATACATTTGGTGCCAACAGGAAACTTCAGGCTCAGGATTTGAAAGAAAAATGTTTTTGGAATATAAAAGATCTTCAATACAAGGACAGTAATCTGCTGTACACCACATTAAACCTAGGGGACCCCACTGACAATCAGATGCTACCCATGGAGGAATGCAGTAAGAATAGGCAATGGAAGGTAATGGCCTAATAATATTAATCACTGGACTATTAATCCAAAGATCTAGACAATGTTCTGGGGACCCAGGGTCAAATCCTGCCACGGCAGATGGTGGAATTTGAATTCGATAAATATATGGAATTAAAAATCTAATGATAACCATGAATCTATTGTCAATTGTCGTAAAAACCCATCTGGTGCACTAATGCCCTTTAGGGAAGAAAACTGCCATCCTTACCTGGTCTGGCCTACAAGTGATTCAAGACCCACAGCAATGTGGTTAACTCTGAACTGCTCTCTGGGCAATTAGGGTTGGGCAATAAATGCTGCCTGGCCAGTGATGCCCTCATCCCATTAATGAATAAAAAGAAACACACTAATCTCACAATTATAGGTAAGATAACCATCAAGACAGCACAGTAATATGTTGCTTATTTTTGGTTTTGAACAATAAATATATAATATTATGTCTCTTAGTTCTTCTATTTTCCACCTATTCCAAAAAAGCTTCCAGAGTAGAGTGAAAAATTCCTTGAGCCCTTTCTCATATTGTGCCATTCCTGTTGTTCAGGTCAAATTTGCTTGCACGATTTCATTCAGTAGCTCTAGCAACAATGCACCTCTTCATTAAGAGATGTAAGCTAACTTTAAGCAGCACAAGCTAATTTGAAGGAAGTGTTAGAAAGTGTGATTTGGGTGCCAGCTTATTCCTGCAGCTAACAAACAGTGCAGTTAATGCAGGATGTAATTGGCAATCAATGGGAGGCAATACTAAGTTAGTCATCTGGCTGCATTTCAATCAATATGTGCTAGTTAATCACATGTCACTATCCCTACACCAATTTTCATGGTCCACTCAATGTAGCCCCCTCCCCTTTCCTTGAGATTTGCTGATTCTGAGGCAGGTGATTGTGCAGAATTGTCTTGCTTCATTTGACTCTAAAACATTGGGCCTTGAGTCCTGAATCTAAATTGCATTACCAACTGTTATTATTATTATTTACTCATAAGCCTTTGCAAATGTCCATAATAAGGATACTAGGGTGCAAGCAACAAAGTTTAAAGATGCTCTCATTTTAATTGCCCTTGTCTTATAAAATAATAATAGGTCAATTCAGTAGCAAAATTAAAATTGCTTATTCGGTAAGCTGAATGTCTCAGGATCTATTAAGTATCAACCAAAGAGAGACATAACAATCGAAACGTTTAGTGAATAGCTGGTAAAATGAATGCTACCAGTATACAATTAGCTAACACTTTATATAAACTGCTGACCATTCATAATCCACAAGGTGAATCAACTGGAGGAACTGAAGTTTAGTTCGTAACTTATTTTGCCAGGTTATTTAAATACTTTTTGAGAATGCTTTATCTTGTAACCCAGCCTAGATTTGAAATTAGAAAGTAAATTTGCTTTCCTAATGCAAATGCGTTATTGTCAGAAAAAAAGTGGATTATTATTTACCCTGTGTTTCTAAGTTCCTTTGCACCTGAATCTATGCCAACATACAGATCTGCAGGCACCAGGTGCCTTGCCTAGTCACTGTTTTATGAATGAACACTGTCTGAGAGTGCTTGATGTAATCCATTCTCCTGGCTTGTTTTCACCTGATGGCCATGCACTTACTGTTTCTGGGAAAGTACCAAACAGCAGCTACCATTTATTTTTACCTTTCTACACCACTAATAACCAAATTACAGTCACTAGTATTATGGGTATGTTGACTTCCAGAAAAAAAGCATCACTGTATTTCTCACATTTTACTCACCATTGACAAATAGTTCAAATTTCATTGAAAATCTGCAGCAATGTCTAGTAGATAGAAAGAAAAGAAGAGTGTGTTTGTGAGCTCAACAATGATATAGAGGTCTACAGCACAAATGACATATGTTGGTGAACGCAGCATCTACTTTAACCAAATCATTGCTATTACCCAAAGAAAGTCTTTACATATTCTAACTCTTCTACATTGGGGAAACAAAGCACAGGCTGGATAACCGCTGCACAGAACATCTATTTTTTGCTCACAAAGAAGACCCTGAACTTCCAGTTGCCTGCCACTTTAACACACCACCCTGTTCCCTGGCCAACATCTCTGTCTCAGGCTTGCTGCAGTGAACCAGTGAAGCTCAGCACAAACTGGAAGAACAACACCTCATTTTCCACCTGGGAACCCATCAGCCCTCCAGACTCCATATCGAGTTCAATAATTTTAGGGCCTGAAATATTCCATGTCCTAGCCCCCAACTCCACACACCAGGCCTTGTTATCACAGTCTGCCATTACACACTACCTATTGTTAGCCACTAACAATCTCCATTAACAGCTATTCACTGCGTTAGCCAGATCGTTATCCGCTCCTTTTCATTTATGCTTACCGCCTCCCCCCACCCTATCTTCTGCATATAAATCAACATCTTCCTACCCACCATCAGTTCTGAGGAAGGGTCACTGGACCCAAAACATTAACTCTGATTTCTCTTCACAGATGCTGCCAGGCCTGTTGAGCTTTTCCAGCAATTTCTGTTTTTGTTCCCGATTTAAGCATCCACAGTTCTTTTGGTTTTTCTTTATGGTATGATTTTTGGTATGTGGTGGGTAACTGAAAAAGGGAAAAAGCTGCTCAAACATTTCAGTTTTTCTGGAAACAGTCTAGGTTGTAAAGAAATACATGTTTTAGATTATGTATCCCTTTCCCTCCTCTACATTGGTTTTTTACTTCCCACTCTTCTACCTCCTTTACTAACTACTGTTTGCTTTCTGTTAGTGAGTCATTTCCTCATTTCCTGACACCCTTGTTATTCATACCAATGGGAAAACCTTGCAGTACTACCTTTTCAAAGCTAGCTTGCAACAAGATGAACACCCCAAAAATGCAAGTATACATATTTACTTTTAAGAAAGAAACGTGCAAAAAAAAAAAATTGGTAGAAAATGCAATACGAGATCATCTCAGTGGCTATGCACCTTTTTGAAGCCTAAAACCGCTTATCTCTGCTTACCAGAGTCTGTCTATAACTGCAGGAGTCGAATTTCTTAATTTTTGGACTGAAAATTGTTTCTATGTGATAACATAAACCTTTTGAATACAAAGTGTTTCATATTTGTCAAGAAGCAGGGAAATTATACTTTCTTTAAATGATGTAATGGAAAATATATTTTTTTTGAGTCCCAAGTCTTGAAACTGCCTACAAAAATTCTAATCTTCCTTTAATGAGAAATTAAGATGGTATTGTCTGTTTGGGGGACCTTCCACTCTGAATCCCACACTGTTGAAGCTGGCAGTGCAGCTAGGATCTATTATAGATATGTGAAACAGGTGAATCATGACATCCAGTTCAAATGTAACAATCTAAATGTTCAACTATAAAAGAGAAATGAATTAAAGAGATGGCTTCTCAAGGAGGAGATTAATAAAGCGTATTATTGGAAGACAGTTAGAACAGCCTACAGACTGTTTCTTCATAATACAGATTACCACTGGGCGAAATTGGCAGATAGGCTGGAGTATAAATGCAAAGTTGACTGCTGTATTTTATAGAAATACTCCAGGAACACTCTGGAATAGTCTGAATTTGATGGGCACAGACTGGCCCTGACCAGAAAGCTGGCAACAACTCTGCCATGGTCATTTCTGGGAACCTCAAAAGGATCAAAGATCAGTCAGCTACCTTTAAAATGAATTTAAATTATACCTCAAAGTGCTGCCTGTCAATATGAGCTGGCAGCTCTTGTGTGCCAGCAGCACTATAGGATTGGTTGTCACTGTTGGGACTTTAAATGGGGCCTCAACAGCATCATTGGAGGCTCAAGAAAATTAGGTGAATGGGCAAGGCAGGGAAAGCTAATGTGGATGAAATGGAGGAGGGGTGGTTGGGATGCTTTCAGCATAGGTGGCCTTCTGCTGGTAGGGTGCTTCCTGGAACACTGGTTCCCAATTTGGGAGGGTGTCCACCCCCTTTTCTAAGCAGCAAGGAGGCTGCTGGTGTCTGTCTGCCAGCTTATCCAAGAAGTTGGCTCTTAACTGCCCTCTGAAATGGAATAACAAGCCAGTCAGATGTATCTAAACGCTCCAAAAGTCTGGCTAAAAGAATAAAACTGGACAGACCACGAGCCACTGACCAGGGCATGGGAAAAGACAACAGCATACACAGCTCTTTTGGTCCTGTGGACTTTTCCTTACTGACATCTGGGCCTTGTGCCAAAACTGGAAGAGATGTTGTCATGTAGCTTGTAGCATTATCCCTGGGTATTTCCATTGACAGGACCAACCCAGCTGGAGGTGCTGACACCATATTGTATAATTAGGAGGCAGAGGCACTGGGAGCAGTATTCCATCTAAATTTTCTTTCTGACTGCATGTAACTCCAAAGTCTGTGTGTAGCAGCAACTCCCAGAACCTGAAGTCTGCACCACGATACACATGCATGGAACTATGGAGTGGCTGTGCAGCTTAGAGAGCATGTTACCTGGGAGTCCTCAAACTTGTCTCCAGACCCTTGAGGTCTCATGGCATCGGGTACAACATGGAAAAGGAAACCTCTTGGTGATTACCACCGACAGCCACAACCCACCTCCCCCCTCCCCTGCCCTCCATCTTGAACTCCACATGGATACTCTGAGGGTGGCAAGGGCATAGAACCTCTTCTCAATAGGGGACTTCAATGTCCAGTACTAAGAGAGGCTTGGAAACACCATTATTGACTGAGCCCTAATGGACATAAAGGACAGTGGCCTAGTGGTATTAAATCACCAAACTGTTAATCCAGAGGCCCAATAATGTTCTGGGAACCTGGGTTCAAATGATGACAATTGTCGATAGTCAGGAAAAGCCTATCAGGAGACTGCCATCCTTACCTGGTCTGGCCTGTGTGCGACTCCAGGCCACAGCAATGTGGTTGACTCTTAACTGCCCTCGAGGCAATTAGGGAAGTGCACCGAATGACTGGCCTAGTCAGTGTTGCCCTCACGCAGTCAGTGAATAAAAAAAAAACATAGATCCTGCTTTGGGCCCGTGGCACAGCTGAAGAAACTAGCCGGAGGGAAAAGCATCCTTGAACTCATCCTTGCCCAGCTACCTGTCAAAGATAGATCTTCCATGGTAATATTGGTTGGAGTGTGATAGAATACTCCACACATGGCCTGGATGAATGCGCATTGCTTCTTCTCATCAAATTTATGTTGGCTCCCCCTCCTTCCAGGATGTTTCCAAAGGGAAATTATATTTCACCAATTTTAAGTGCAGTTCAATTACTAATTATACAAATCAGACAGTAAGATATTATTCCTTTACTCATGGAGCACAAATAAAAACTTAACAATGAGCTCCAGTATGAGAGATTTTTTGCAATACATAAAACGCCAAAGAAGATGCATTTGATTTCCTTCAAAGGAAAAAGAAAAATGGTGACTAAATTGCTGATCAAAATTGTAAAGGAACTTGTTAATATTGATCCAGGATATTAAAAGGGACACAAACATTGTTTTCTCCAAGTCAAAATTTGAACAGCTTAGAAAATCCAAACTTTTTAAATCCATTCATTAACATTTTCCTTAATTTCTCCACATCTTTGAATTCAGGTGATAACTTTGAGAATCCTACCATAAAGTTGCTGAAACAGTGAATTCATACCAAAGCTCCTGTTGGGCATTCATCTATCAAAACTTCAGAGTGGTTAGAGTTTGAGTGATTTAATACTTTATTCTCTGTTAGTCACGTATAAGAAAATGGGCCTCTCACCAAACATCCAGAAAATTAAGATCCTCTTCCAATTAGCTCCCATAGCACAAATCCTCCCTCTATCAATTTAAAATCATCAATGAGATCTTGGATAAAGTGGACCATTTTCTATATCTTGGGAGCCTTCTCTTAATGAAGGCAGACATATAGATGGCTATTTAGACGTAGTCAAAGAAATTCATTGTTGCCACCATTGTGCCAGATCAGCCTTTTGACCTCCTGAAGGGAAAAAAAAATAAGAGTTTTTGATAAGCAGGATCTCGAACCTAAGACCAAGGTCATGCTTTCCAGGACAGCTGAGATCCCTGAACCCTGAGCAAAGTGGAGAAGGCACTGAACACATCAAAAGACTTTAGTGGGAATGCGCAGGGTGAAGTCAAAGCATTAGGGGGGGGTGTACAAACCTCCAAACAATCCATCAATCTAACCTTTCTAACAGCAGCTGACCTGCCTGTGACAGAGTCTGCAGAACGTACACTGGAATTATCATCCCAGAACTTTTTGAACCTGATTAGAGACAGATCATACTTGATCCCAACAGAATGCCAGAGGAGAAGATAGAATGTAAACATGAGCTATAGAATCCTCACAGTGTGGAAGCAGGCCATTTGGCCCACTGAGTCCACACCGATCATCTGAAGACCAGCCCACCCAGAACCATCCCTCTAACCCTGCATTTCCCATGGCTAATCCACCTGGTCTGCGCATCCATAGGTACCACAGGCAATTTAGCATAACCAATCCACCTAACCAGTGTGTCTTTGAACTGTGAAAGGAAACTGGAGCACCTGGAGGAAACCCATGCGGGCAGTAGGAGAATGTGCAAACTCCACACAGACAGTCGTCCGAGGCTGGAATCAAACCCGAGTCCCTGGTGCTGAGAGGTTAGTGCTAACCACTGAGCCACCGTGCTGCCCCGTTAGGAAAGTGTTTCCTACTGTTAGCAAAGCTTATAATTACTTGAAATGTCTGGAGATTCTTCAATCCCCTTTTCTTTTAAAAAAAGGGGCTTTTTAGAATTTGTATCAAGTGGTAAATGAATCATTTACAATTATAAAAAAAAGCTTCTCCATATTACCTGGCAACCCTGGAACTGAAAAGCAGTACAAATGAAAATTAAAATACAGAAGTCAGACAGCAGAGACTGAAAAGGAAAAGAAAGAACTGGAGAGAGAGATTCAGCTTTCATCTAACCTCTAAGAGCTGAAATGCTGTGTTCAGAAAGAACATTTTAGGATTGCTACTGCTGTTTCTTTAGCATCTGAGTGATTGAATATCCATAATCATTCAGAGCACATGAAAATAAAGGCAGTTGTGATAGATCCATGCTGTCTTGACAGATGCAAGCTGAAAGTTCAGAAGGTTCCAGAAAGAAGTGTAGTGCTTCCGAGAAGATTACATGGATAGAAATCTCTTATGTGGAAGTTATCTGCTCCTGTGGAGAATTAGCCAAGTCCTTAAAGAAAAAGGGACTGAAATTCTGGTAGAGGAAGATCTGAGATTGGAAGAACTTTGTAGCTGAAATTTGTACCAGAAACTTCCAAGAGATGTATTTGCATTGATTACTCCATGTATAATTCATAGATCCTATCAACTGTCATTTTCCTGTTAGTTTATGTTTGATTTATGTTGATTTGTTGAAGTAAATGTTATAAAAAGTGAAATCCTATTTGGTAATGTCTTCATGTGGGGTTACATGATAACTCTTTTTTAGTTTTATGGATCTCCATGGTAACAGTAGTTTGAGAGGTTTTACATCTGGTCTGTTTTAAAAGTACTGCCTTTGGAGAAAGCTCACCTCTTGATTCTAAAGGCAAACCTCCATCATCAATACTAAAAGCAGATGTAGATTTTGCAATTTTACTTGTCAGGTAGAATATGGGGACAGTCCAACATTAACCTTCAAAACCAGAAGTACTATCTTGTACTTTCCTGGCTTGTATAAACCTTTTGTTCACTTGTATTTTTTTTTTAAATTTGTATTTTCTTCAAATTTTTAGTGTTGCACTATATTTGTTTGATCAAGACAGCAGGAATCTTACATTAGTAACAATACAAAATTCCTGCAATGGTAATATCTACGTAATAAACCCAACAATATTTTAAGAGAAGCTGTTTCTGAGACCATAGTTTTGATTCCTTTTGGACTGCTGTCTAGTCTATGTGCTGTAGACAATAAATAATTAAAATGAAAAAGATAAACTGCCTCTGGTTAATATGCTCTTTCTGAAAAATTTGACCTTTGTACTCAAATTTTCTTTGGAAGTTGCAAAAGATTACATGTACATACAATTCACATGTTCAAATGTAATATTGTTGCAGTGTTTCATGTTTCTATTGTTTTTTGCTATAATCAAAAAAAAAACCATGATCATTATTTAAGTTTGTATTTTTGTCCATATCAGAAACTTGTTTCAAAATAAGAATGCTGCAGTTCCTCTGTAATAAGCTTTATTCTTTCAGTGCCAGCGCACATGTAGTGATCCAGTAATTGCATCATCTCATTTGCTGTAATCTACACACTAATCACATACCTAAAACTCAAGCGTGTTAAAGCACTAGACATAAAAACGGATTAGATAATGGGTTTTCAACACTTTAAGGTCAAGTCAACTCTGGGCTTACCAACGCAAAAATCATTGGACTGTTTCCAAACCACATTGAAACTTTGCTCATCCTCATGAAGCCCTTGCATTTTGAAAGTTTACAATCAGATTTAATATTGCAGAATCTCTACCACATTTTTTTAACCTTTCTGGTGTTCTGGATTCTAGGTCCCTCTTCTCTTTTTATCCATGTGATCTGACAGCAGCTGCAGAAATGGGGCTACCTTCCAAATTTATGTGATGACATCCTGTTTTATTTCTCCCAACATTTCGCTCATGCCCCTCATAAGCTCCATGCTGTCAGATTGCTCAGTCAATTCAAATGTTTCCACTTCAGTATGGAGAAGAATGAAGTTCTTGTTTTCAACCCCTGCCACAAATTCCCTACATCTGGCGTCAGAAAGGTGGCCTCGTTCCATCAGCTTCTGCCATCATCTGAACCTAACTGTGCTGAAAACTTAAAGTACAACATTCCCTGCATTGGAGCGTTGGTCTAACTTATGAAATCAACCTTTTTGTACGGTGATTGAATGGTTCACAGCTCAGAATTTGCCTGCAGTCACAAAATACCAACACTGCGGCTGAAAGTGGGTGGTTCAGAGCAGAGGTGGGAATAGCTGACAAGCCATTAAGGAGGTTTGGGTGAGAAGGAGTACCAGCTCTGTCCAAGTGGCACATCTTCAAAAGGCAGCCATGTAGCTTTAAGGGCAGCAGGCCCAGAGGAATCAACAAAGAAGCCAGACGACTACAGTGATTTATAATGAGCAGAAGGTAGAGCAAGAGTCACCCAGGTTCCCCAATGCCTCCCTAGAGGTGCTCCCGTAAGCTTCATGGCCTCAGAGAGGCATCCAGAAGCGTTGGCAAAAAAGACCTGAATGGTAATTGCACAGGAGGCGAGCAGCATTGAGGTGATCAGATTAACATGATTGGACTGTCGAAAGAGCATCAGTGGCCGGACGCTTTTTGATAAAGTGGGTGTGGCATGTAATGTTAAATGTAACTGGACGAACAGGAGATTGCAGAAGGGGGTGCTGACACACTGTCAATTCCAAGCATTGATGTTGATGCTTGTCAAATGAACATTGCTCTGTGGAGGACTAAAAAGTTACAGCCAGTGCATCACAAATGTCCACTCTGTTAGTTCATGGTCTTGGATATAGCTCATCTGGTCCAATTGTTTTTGTCAGATTGATTAAAAACTATGTTGAACCCCTCTATTAACAGAGTTTCCTTTGCAAAATATTCATATAATACCTCACCCATGTCTCAATGTGTAAATATTTTTGATTCTTAAATCATCTCTACTCCTCCTTTTCTCCACCCTTTTACTATTTGTGTCTATGGAAAATGTTGATATTCCCCTTTAAGTTAGCTGCTAATAGTTCTTAATAATCCTGTTTTGATTTTGTGCGTTTCTTTTCATTCAGTTTGGTTCTCTATTTTCTAACTGACACCTTTCATAAGTGCACTTTTCTTTTATTGTAATTTCTATTTCCTTTGTCATCCAAGGACCTCCAGATTTGTTTGCCCTACCGATCCCTTTTTGAGTGAACATACCTTGACTTTTTCAAGAACATCTTTTCTGTGAAGGTAGCCCATTGTTCAGCAATAGTTTTTTTTCTGTCAAGCTAGGGCTCCTGACTACATGGCCCAGCTCCATTCTTACCCAAATGGATGTCTGCCCTCCCCTAGTTAATTCTTCTTACTCTATATTGTCCTTTTCTCCTTCTCATTGTCATTCTTTATGATACAATGATCATTATTCCTTTGCCATGAAAAATGTACCCGAGAAAAGGGAAGTTATTTTCATAAATTCACACTTTTTTGTTAGATGTCAGACCTTATATAGATGATTCAGAATCACTCTGACCTTCAGTTCTTGTCCTTTAATGGACTCATCCATATGGCATGATACTCATTTGAGGTTCTGTGGAATGTTCAACATGGCCCTTTGGAAAATTTCCAGTGCTGATTTCTATTGAATGGCAAATGGTCAAAATAAAAGTCTTCCAACAGCAGTAATGAAGGTTGTCAGTAAGTTTGACTCCTCATCCAAATGGACTTTTCAAAAGCAAGTGTTTTGATCCAGTTTTAAGTTTTGGAGAACTTGGCCAAGCTTTTGTCTAATAAAGGCATAGGCTGTAGTGAGAGAAATTCAATCAAACTATGTAGCTTTAAGCCTACACCAATGTGAAGAGCACTAAGATTTAGGGACTGGAACCATCTCAGAGCACCAATCTGTGTGATGACTCCCATCCTAAATAGCTCTTCTAGATGGAGTTTGACTTTTTTCATTAGTGGTTGTGGGGTCTGCCTAGACATGAAAATACAAACAAGTTTAGTATCTCTTTGCAAAGTAATATTATATTCAATCTTGAGCCTTCTTGCACCAGTAAATAATCTCAGCAAGTCTTTTTTTTCCTGAAGTGGCTTCTGGATTATTGCCTGTAAACTTTTGCACTTTCCTGATGAATTTGTATGAACCTAAATCTTTTCGACTTCAAAGAGAATTCCTGATTCTGCAGAACAGATTGTGTCAGGCATTTTTGTTTGGTCTTATTCTTGAATGTTGTCAATTGGTTTCTTTTTGACTTTTGTTTCAATCCCTCCTGGACCATGTGACTGAGTTTCTGTAGGTCGCAGTTAATGCATTGGTAACTGTGGCTTGTCTGATCATACACTTGTTGTTACAATTACTCCGGATCCAGTTTAAAGTTGGCAATAATGTCAGTTGATATATATATATCTGCATTCCAGAATGCATGATTTAGGGTCACTGATATTACCAACGAACTTTTTTTTTGATTTCTCACGTGATAGAGAATTTAACTTCATTAATAGGTGTGTGTGTGTGCGTGTGTGTATGTGTGTGTGAAGATTTTTTCTTTTAGAACCTGTGGATATAAAGTTGTTATTTTAGCACTTCTTTCCAAATTGGCCAAGTTCCCTGTAATGAAAGCATTTTCCTTTCATTGCAGGATACTGTTCATATCTGAGGGCCTTCTTGGCACCACAGTTCTGGCAGGTTTATATTGTACGTTGCACTTTCCTTCCCGGTTATGTCTTTTTTGGGGCTTCTTTTACAGTCTTCTGCTTAAGGAACTGTATGGTCACTGAGTTGTTGCTGAAGCATTTTCTTCACTTTCTCAGGATTGCTATTCTGTTTTCAGATCTCTGCTTATCTCATCAGATGTAATGCTTTTGCTAGGGCAAAGACTTGCTTAGACGGCAAGAATTCTGATAGGGATTCATCATCAGCACGTACAACCACACAGTTATAACTGACATTTGCTTTTAGGCCTCTATTGTTGTTTCCTTCAACTAGCCTATAAAAAAGTTATTAATATACATATCTACTGGCTCACCTGCTTTCTGTTGAATTTGGCTCTATTTCTAGAATCTCATTGCTCCTTAAATTTGAATAAAATACCAAAGGCTTTTAAGACTTTTCACTTTTTAAGCTGATGTCTCATTAATACCCAGTCCTATGAAATAAAGTGAGACTTGTTTTGTATCAACCGACTATCTAATTTTGCAGATGTTCTGTCCCTCAAATCTTTTTCTCCAAACTGCATAGTTTTAAATCTGATTTTCTCTTTCCATGTGTCTAAATTTGTTGAGTAGAATAAATTTAGGATCCATGACTTTTCTAAACTCTCTAGGTAGTAAATATGCCTTCCAGTATTTGACAATTTCCTGTACTGCTCATCTTCTTGCTGAATCTTGATGTGACCCTATCTTTCAAAAATCTCTTTGCTAGGTAGATTTTTCTTTAAGTCATGCAAAATTGTGGAAAACAACCTGGCTTCAAATTAACTGAATAAGCTCTTCACTCCCTGATACCAGAGTTTCAGTTATTGAAAGACACTGTTTATTTTCACCTTCGTTTTTACCTCGCAGTTCCCATATGCAGTGGAGAGCTGCTTTTTTTTTGCCATGTAAAACCACCCTATCGAGGGAAATAAGTTTCCCCAGTACTGCTTGTCCTGTGCATTACATTGATATTTTTATACCCTGTTTAAGAGTTGTACATTGGATCTCTGACCATTGTTCAGCTCTCCAACTCAAAGCTTGCAATTGGTGAATTGGAATTTTCTTCACAGATCACCATGCCTGCGTTGAGACTTTGCAATTTGAATTTCTGACTGCCTATGCCTTTAGGGTTGCTCCACAGACAAAGTGGCATTCTTTACAGCTTATTACCAGGTTCTGCAGTTGTCAAAGTTTTCTTGGTCCTTCCCAGCAGTTCACCACATTTGCAGCACTGTTCAACATGATGGTTGTCCTAGTTCAGAGAAACTATCGAATCTTCAATAGGTTTTGTGATGAGAAGTGTATAAGGTTTTTCGTTGCTTATGCAAGTTGGATTTAAAATAGAGGCAAAGAGATCTTGATTAGTTCTGTGGAGGCTTTTTTGTTAAACTAGAAAGTCATTTGGATGGTGATTCCCTTGCCTCATTTCGAAGAAGCCCAACTGCCTAGTATAGCCCTGTGTTGATTAGCAGATAAAATGTTTATACTGCTGAGTTTATGAAAGGCAGAGCAAATATATTAAAGCAATTAGATTTTTTTTGCCTTCAGAGCAGAAAAAAAATCAACTTTTTCAATTCAGAAGAATCCACATTCAGTTCAGAAGATAGAATATTTTCTCCTAGCACAGGATCCAAACTTTATTCCAGTTCACATCAGGGAAATCAGTCACCTCATCAGAAATGTTTTCTTGTTTGCAGCATTTCCAAAGAGATCTTGTATGGAAGTCTTCAAGCTGTTAGAACTGCCAAAGATTAGGCGCACAGGATTAAGAAAGATGCCCTCAGACTCAGGAAAGAATCATAACATTGTCTCCACAGCCCATTGAAAACAAACTAGAAGTAATTTGTTGAATAGAATCTTAGAGTTGAACCAGGATAACTTTGTATGGATTTATTTGAATCTCAGTAAAGTTGCAATTATGGTGATATTAAGTATTACTTCAGGAAGAAAATCTTCAAATACCCAAATACCACGCTGCTTAAAAACACTGCCTCTTTGATATTATGTTCTATGTGCAACAATACTTTAAGCTCAGCTTCAGCCTATAGTTAGAGAAAGTTAACATAAGAAATAGGAATTTGTGTAAACTATATGGTCTGTCGAGCCTTTTCCACCATTTAATACAGTCATAGTAAGCTTCAACTCCATTTTCTTGCCCAATCCTCATATTCTCTGATTCTCAGAGACCAACAATTTATCTCTGCTTTAAATATAATAGACGATGGCATATCCACAATGCTTTGGTGTAGAGAACTTCAAAACTCCATAGTTCTTTGACTAAAAAAATCCTTTTATCTCTGTTCTAAATGCTGAGACTTTTACCCCTTTGTTCTAGATTCTCCAGCTAAGGAAACAACCTCTCCATATAAATCCTGTCAAACCTTTTCAGAATCCTGATTTGTCGTGACGAGATCGCCCCTCATTCTTCTAAACTCCAGAGGATACAAACCCAAATTTCTCGGTCTCTCCCCATAGGTCAACCCTTCATCCCAGTGACCAGTCTAATGAACCTTCACTGTACTGTCTCCAATGCAAGTAAATCATTCCTTCAAAATATGGAGGTTAAAACTGAAAACTCCAGGTATGGCCTCACTAAACCTATGCAATTGCAGCAAGGCTTCATTATTCTTATTCTACAATCCCCTTGCAAAGAGGGGAATATGGCATTTGTGCTATTATTTGTTACTTGTTTGCTTTACCTACATGCTAATTTTCTGGATTCTTCGCATGAGGACACCCAAATCCTTCTGTACACCAAATTTAGAAGTATTCTGATTGTTAAAATAAAATTCCCGTCTTTCAGAGCCCTCTTCCACTTGTTCATGTCCACACCCAAATTCCACATCTCCCCCACACCTCTGAAATGCCCATATCACTCCCAATTCTCCATTCAAGCTACCATTTCCCTAATCCCCTTCCTTGTGCCACAGAGTTCAACAGGACAATTGCTCACCTCAACTGATGCAGATCCCCATTAAACGAATGTGAATAGGTGATATGAGGTTCCCATGCATTGCTGACTTCATCATGAAAGCACAAATTCATTTCAACAAAATTTTAGTATAATGAGTATTCATGGCATAAAAATATGGCACAAGTTTAAGGGTCAACCTGCCAACTTCACTTTTATTCTGAGCTTGTTATTTATGATTTTGATATTTTGAATCCTGTCTGTTTAACTCGCCCCACCTACCTCAATAATTCTGCCCACAACTTAGGGTGATTAGGAATAATTGTTAACCAGCATTGTGATGGATTTGGACATTTGAAAAAGTCTGAAGTCTAATTGGTTTTGTTACTGTGGGCAACCCAAAAGATATTGCAAAAGTGCCAAAATAAATGGCGGTGTTGGTCTTACTTTTTCTCCACTTGTTGCCTTCACCAATTAAGTTTTTAAAAAATTATATTAAAACAACAATGCACAATCTGGCAACATAAATTGATAATTCCTACAGCACACGTAATTGCAACAGGCTTGGCAAAATTTCTTCAGGCAATATTTCTAACAACATTTCTTTTACCCACAGAAATGTTGTTAAGAACACTTGCTAAATGAAAGCAAAGTGATGGAGAGAAGGTAGGATCCTTTTAGGTGAGGAGATATAACTTTGTTGATGTATAAAAATCAAACAGTATAAGACACTTTATTCCCAGGTAGCTGAACAGACATGTCAATCTTCTTCTCGAGTAGATACAGAGACAGAAACAATCGGGGAGTATTGTTGTTTGTACTAATATTTACTATTTTACATTCTATACAAGGATTCAATTGATGCTGTTTCTACATTTATAGTATTGGTGCAGTTGCTCGCCCTAAATCTTATTGCGAAGATGGTATTATAAACAGCTGCCTTAAGTAGCACGGAGTATGCAAGTAAAATAAACTGTGATACTACTTGAGACCTAGTCCTTTTTACATTCAGTTAGTTGAAATCTCCTTCATGACACTTCTATGACAGGAAAATGATCAAATTTAATTTAGTAAATCATATCAGCAGGTTCAGAGTTACATTCATTATTAATAATGCAATGGTCACTGGTTTATTTGTGGTATTTTTGACATCCAATCATTGGATGGGATTTTTTTCCTTCCTAGGAGTGGTGGGACAGGTGGCAGGAAGGGCACATAGTGGGCAAGTTGGCACCACTTGCCCCTAAAGATGCCCAAACCCACATTCAGAACAAAACGAAGAAAATGTTGGCCATTGTGTTTTGCCCTGGGGAAGCTCTACATCAAATTATTGAGCTTCTTTACTAGACAAAAATAGTGGACGTTGTTTTCCTTTGACCTTTCTTATTGGCCTTGCCCTTGGAACACCTTCACCTTGATAAGCTGTGACCAGGCTGAAAGATCCACTTACACTTTATGATGAGAGAATCGAGGTACCACATCCTTTGTTCTGAAGAAGCTCCATTGAACATTGGTCCAAATATAGAGCTACTGCTATTGTCTCTTCACACCAAGACATAGAGCCAAAAAAAAAGATACTTTCTCAATGGGAATCTTTGGTGGGATCTTCCAGTCCAGGAGAGAGATTGGGAACTTAATGAGATGGAATCTCAGAAACCTACTGCATCTTGCCTCCACCCAAATTAAGTTCTGGATGGAAGGCCAAATATCCACCATCCCTCCTTACTGCCAATTAAAACACTCAAAATGGCCAATTAATGATGATTTAAAGGCCTACTCCTGCCTCGGTGCAATTACTTAAGATCCAGATGGGTCAAGTTGAGGCTGCCCACTTGACCGTTGACCCAGTGCAAGCAGGTTGTTGGGGTGGGGATAACTCCAATCAATCTGTAGTAATTTGTGTTGGATTGATAGGCTGGGCATGGGAAGGAGCTTTGCGTTTCAGAACAGACTCCGTATCCTAGCTTCTCAACGCCTTGCAACCACCCCCCCTCCCCATGACCTACAAAGCCAGAAATCCCACTCCTAAAAGAACAAATCTTCATCCTCATGGCCTTGGCAACAGCCACAGCCTTCTTGGAAGGTCTGCTGTACTGCGAAGGTTGCTGACCCTTGGTCAACAGCTCTCACGAGATGAGAGACATCTGCCCTCAGGAACATGATTTCAGAGAATGCCTTGCTGCTGCCCTCCAAACTGCCTGATTGGAGAAAGAAATTATGAAAGTTGCTTTGAAGGCTCAGCTTGAATGTCTCACCACCTTTTGTGTGAGCAATTGAGACATCTGACAGAAGCGGAAGATTCTGCTGACTGCTACTAAATCATGGTCATGCTATCCAAACAGAAGTACCTCATTGGATGTAAAACAGTCTCTATTCACTCCCTGGAATGGTCTTCTGATTCTGGGCTGGGAATGCTGCCATAAAAGGAACTGCATAAGGACAGCGACCATGAAACTCTGTTTATGCAGGAATCAGTCCCTTTTAAGCCACAGAGGGTACATCTCTGTGAGAAAATGTTCTAATTAAGTCAGTCAGAAAGTTAACTGCCTCTGTGGAGGAAATTTTGACATTAGATTGGCAGTTGAATGTAAAATCAATGGCTCTTCCCCTTAGGGAAAGGTCAGATTATCATGGTCAATAGAAACCAACAGGAAATGACTGACTTTATTTTTTAGTTTTTTAAAAATACTTTTTGTTAAAAGATTCTACTACTGTCATCATTGTTCTTTGAGCAAAATATTTGAGCTGAGCCAAACAGATGCTCATATGACACAAACTTACAAGTGTAGCAATTTCAATTATAATGATCACATATTTATGGACATACATCTCCCACTGTATTGTTAAAGGGTACGTTGTTTTGTCACAAAGTCTTCACTAAGCTGTGAGCAAATCCATCGTTTTTTTTAAAAGCACCATTTTCCTTACAATGGAGTTTCTCTCGCTCTCCCTCTCTCATTTGTGGTTTTTCTTTCATTTTCCTTACTCCTCTTATCCCTCTTTATTTTTCCTCCTAGGTTTTGTTTTATCTCCTCCTCATATCAGGATAACATGCAAAATGAATTAGTCTTTTGTCAGTATATGGAACTATGTGGTTCTGATGCATTTCAAACACCAAGCCATTTAAAGGAATTATAGGCAGATTCAAGGCCCACAAATGGCACAATCTTTGCATTGATGCTGGGATGGGGGATTTGGAAGAATGTGTCAAGGCAGCCTACCCCAGAAACAACTTTGAAGGAAGGCCCTATTGACATGGAGGATGGAGAACATTGCAGTTATGCTGTAAAGGACCCCACAGGACACAGTTCCCACTGTGAGGCTGGAAGCTAGTGGTGTATTGTTGGTTCATAGGAGGAGACAGTTTCACAATCAGGTGAGAAAGAAGTATATTTGTTGGCCAACTGGTAGCTCTCACTGGAAAAATGGCCCATCATGACTCTTCCTTTAGAATATGCACAGCAAGATGCTGACTGGCCTTGTGTAGTGAAGGCATACACCATAGTAACTCAATTCTCCAAAGCCTCACAAGACCCAACATTTAAATTGGCAGCATCAGTAGGCCCTGGCACTCTGCATTAAGTCAGATTATCATAATGCCTCAAAGACTGATTATTTGGATGATACATGCCTTTTGCACTTTTAATTAGTCTGTCATCGCCCGTCTCTATCAGTATATCCAACCATGCCTTGTCTAGCAACCTAACTGCAGCACAGTGCTACAGCAGATCAGTGTGACTCAGAGGGAAAAGGCCGACAGGCACATGTGAGCTTCATTGGCATGACAGAAAAGTACACCAGGTCACCCTGCATTCATCCAGCCCTCCCACTGCTACCACAACCTCAGTCAACACTGCAGTGGAAAATGAGTTTCACAATGGACAGAGTGAGAAACCTTACTTGCTCTCGTGCTTTCTTCGTTAACATGCCAGAATGTCACAGCGTCTTCCACCTCCTTCAGTGACCAGAAGCAGCAGATTCTGGTTGAAGAAATGCAGCGGAGGAGAAACACCCAGAGGAAGGAGAGATGCTCCCATTGTAAGCAAGCGAGTCACGCAGAAGATAGTGGAAATAGTGAATGTAGCAGGGGGGAATACTATTGATCACGCATCCAGTGCTGCAAGCAGTCCCATGATCTACTGCACTCTGGCAAACTGAGTCATTTGGTAAAAGCACACAGAGGTCCTCGTGATAGACGATAGCTGAATGCTGTGTCTGCTGATGTTGACTTGGCACATTTCTCCTAAAATGCGGTTGACAGTGTATGTCCATGGCACACAAGCAGCTCCAGACAGTAATATGTTGATATACAAATGATTGCACTGTGATCACACACCCTGTTGAAGGGCTTTACCCCTGGTATCACAATAAAATGGCAATCCATCATTCTTTTATTTGCAGGACAAGAGGGTCACAATGCCAGGGAGATGGCCCGGACTGGGGATGAATCAATGTTGCCGAGGAGACAGCAATGTAGATTATGAGGCTGCCAGCTAAGTTCATTAACAGAGATGGAGGTCACAGGTACTAATGGAGGCATTAGACACATGTTGTTAAGGGTGTCAGAGTTGGAAGTGATGTTGTTGGTGCACCAAGCAAAAGAAGAGTTGGTTCAAAGGGGAGTGCAAGGGTTGGATTATGCCTAATTACTCCATTAGGAGGATTGAAAGTAATGGCCTGGATCCATACACACTGCCAAAATGTCAATGCCTTACTCAAATTGCTTCCTTTGGTGTGCCACACCGATCCAGTCGGCACACGCTCACCTAAACAGCACCCCCACCCTCACCTTGGACAATTTCTAACTTGGGCAACAGAAAGAAGAGATGACCAAGGGAGCACTGTCACATCTGACCAGCTGACACTTTGCCAACACGAATACCAGGTCAGAGGGATGTAGCATGTGTAAAGTTAGTGGTATGCAGCCATATATAATCCTCCATGAAAGGAGGGAAGACAAGCACAATGCTGCACCATCGACATTGCTCTCTGGCCTCAGGAGGTACCTCGTGGGGCACAGCAGCAGAATACCAGGCAATGGGCAGAGCTCCCTGAGGCAAGTGAACTCATGCACTTCATGTGGAGGGGTCTATTGCTGGATGAATTGAACCATTCCAGCAGACTTGACTGCATGAATTCCAAACATGACAGAATGCCAATCTTATAGAGAGACACATTCACTTTCCCACAGAATCCACGCAAAGGGTTCAAGCTTCATCAGAGGCTTGCAGCAGGCTGTTCATTGTCTCAGAGCCAAGAAGTATGCAAAGAACTGTACACATACAACAGGACATTCTTGCTGCTGGCTGGGAGGGACGATTGCTGCCATCCCCATCAAACTTGCCTGAAAGCCACCCCCGCTCTGGAGGTGGGTGAAGAAGAAAATTCCAAAACAGCAGAGCACTCCACTGAGGTAAATCTCCAATGACAACAGCTGCTCCTGTACAAATGGTCATGTAGGGCCCCAACAAATTCCTGCATGACAAGTCAAGGTATATAGAGTCATACAGCATGGACACAGACCCTTCAGTCCAACTTGTCCATGCCAAACAGACATCCCAAATCTGACCTAGTCCCATTTATCAGTACTTGGTCCATATCTCTCTCAACCCTTCCTATTCATACACCCATCCAAATGCCTTTTAATTTTGTAATTGTACCCGACTTCAATAGGAGAAGGGAGTAATATGCCTCCACCTCATTTAAGGCAACACTGAGATGAATATTTGCTGGTATGGGGCACCAAGGCAACTCAGTCATTGATGTGTTCAAAGTGCTGTCATTTACAATCATTATGTTGGTAGTTAGATTCATGCACCTTGTAAATACATGCACTTTCTTCAATGGATCATGAATAGCTTCCATTACTATGTAACCAGAAAGCAGCATGTTCTTAGCAGAGACAATGGAGACTGGAACCAGAAGTCCACCTCGTAGTGATTGAATACATGCAAAGTGTGTGCGAATGAATAGCTGCCGGTGGAAGGCTGAGTATTTATCCCGATGTTCAGATAAAAGATACCAGTCAACCAAGATATATAGATGTACAAAGTCATTCCAGCATGTGTTGTTGACCCATAGACACAGTGTAGCAATTAATTGGACCAATACTGTAATAACTACTGTGTATGTGCATGTCATCATGATGCCAGATCACATGGCACACAGACCTGATGAAAGAAGGTACCAACAAAGTCCTGCTCTGCCATGTTTATGTTCATCACTATAAGTATAAACAGTTAACACTAGCCTTGTGCCCCTGTATGTCTCTAGCTCTTCAAAGCTCTTAACAATATTCCGACAATTGGTGCATGAGGCAGAGTCATGATGATCTGACTTCTTGAGAAGATGTAGTCTACCTGGTGTTGTTTCACTGAGTGCTGTGTGTAAGGCGGTCAGGTACGCGAGTGTTCTACAGCAACGGCATAGTGGCTGCTCTGCATGTCAAAATGTTAAGTGTCTTTGAGGAAGACACTTTGAATGTTGAGATCTCCCAAGTGACAGAAGCTTTTGAGGTGGAGAACGTGGGTTGATAAGGACACTCTGAATTGCCGCACTCCATGTTGTCGATGTCACACTATTGTCATGGCGTGGCGATGGTGGTCCCTATGTATGGCCAGCACATATGTAGCTTAGACCTGCCAATTATTAAGATTTCATGAGCCAATAGAAATTCAAGAACAGGTTCTGAGTTTCAATGCATATTGTTTCAGTTCATATCATATGGTCACTTGAACATTGTGAGAAGGCTTTTGATAGGCAGAAGGTGAGTCTACTCTGGTTATTTGTCAGTTCTCACAAATATGTAGGCCCAGATTTTAAAGGACATCAAGGTTAATCTGTGGACAATGGTGAACTCGAAATGGTGACAGCGCTAGATTCAGCCTTGCTAATAATAATCTGTCTTCTTGGGGTGGATCTCTCCAGGAAGAATTGTGGTGCTAATGTTCATGGTCTAGGCATGCAGTGGTAGTTCACAAACATTTGTTGTGAGATCTCTCTTGCTTTTCTGTCACCTGCCTCTGTGATGGATCTGTCAACTCCTGGTCAGATACCATGCCACTGGCTGCAGCTACTGCTGCTACTCCCCTGTTGCCAGTGTGTGAGATAGCGCCATGCCCACCTTTCTCCCACTTGCTTCCTTTGCTACCGTTACGGGATGAAAGAGTGTGTAGTAGTCTGTCCTGTATCTTATTTATCTGCCCAAAGCAAGGATTAGATAATGCTGATGGGGCCACACAGATATATTCTTCTAATTTGCCAACTGCACGCCTCTCCCCAACCTCCCCCCATTACCCCCACCCTACACTTGCCTTGTAGTTGGATGAGAATTCCTGTGAAGTGAAACTTTTGACTTCAAAACTAAAGTTTGAAGAATTCTGCACAAACAAAATACTCTCTACTGAAAGCCTCTGTTCACTGATCAATATACACATGGGGAAAGTATATTCACTATTGGACACGATTCTGACGTTGAAAATCATTTATTAAATAATCCAAATGGTGCTAAGAATTACATCAGAAAACAATTCAAGATCATCAGAGTTCCAGTGTGATGCATTTATACATGCCAGAAGTTACATACATAAATATATAGGACCCTGTCTTATGTGGGCAAAAGGAACTTTTATTACATTGCACCATTTTCATTTGAAGGGGTCATAGAGTCAGCTAAACTTTGCTGCACCCCATGACAACACCCTGACCAACCAGAATCTACTTGCTTGTTCTGAGAATTAAGACTGACAGTTAACTGTTCTTCCTCATCTCCATGCCAATGATGGCCCAGCCAATCAGCATACTCTTCTCATACTGTATAAAATGGTGCCCTTCTGTTCAAGTCTGTTTCTTGACTCATATTTCTGACTGAGTGCAAAATGAAAGGCTTTAACCTTTTTGCCTCCTTTTAGCAATGCTTAAGTTCTGTGCTGACAAGCAATTATTTAAGACAATTTTTAAGAGACCTTCAGAAACTTTTACAACTTGTCCAAAAGTTAGTCGTGACCCATACCTATACTGGGAATACAGTACTTGCAGCAACAAAAATTGCATCAATTTAAGCTCTACCCTGGTCTTAAATGTCCTGGTGGACATGTGACTTACATAATTACAATTCATGGCCCATCCCATTTTGCCAATCATTGAAAATAGTTTTGACAATTGACAATACTTCACTAGTATGAAGAACAGATGGAAATACATTCAGCGATTCAATTTTTAATATTTTTCCATAGCTCCTGATCTTGTATTGGAAGAATTCGGCTTACAGCTTGTAAGAGAAAGGAAAAACTTATAGCATATCAACAAATTGCTAATGAGGAAAAGTTAGACAGAAGGTTTTGTTTGGAGTTCTCTGATGGACTCTCCTCCCTCAGCACAGAGTTCAGAAAATTCCAATTTGTTCTTCATCTTCACACTGATCTTTCTCATTTCTAAAGGGGAGTCAAATTCTATATTTACACTTTGTTATCTCTCCATGTTATGGAAATTCATGATCTTCAGACACTACTTTCCAAATAATGATCCTTTTTTCTGAATCAGAGGTCAACTTTGCAATAAAGAGGGCAGCAATGTCCACAACTCCACCATCTTGAACAATCCGATGCTGTTGCTATAGTAACTATTTAGACATTCTAATGTTTCTGTCTAAATCATGCTACTAGGTTCTGTTTGTTGGCTTCAAAAAATTTAGTCCAGAATCATCTACAATAATTCCACTAATTTTTCTAATTCTGACCAGTCAAAAGCTGCTCTTTGTTCCAGGGAAGGAGACTGATGTAGACCAAGATCAGGAGTTTCTGTTAAAACTGGCATGTGACAGTGGCACACTTATTACGGCCGTCAAAGCTTTTTCACTATGTGAAGTGGAAATTGAAAAGGTTCAGTGTGCTGTGTAATGTGGTACTGGACTCAATATACATGAGATCAACCTTGTCTTTAAAAGGTCACTGGCACCTGCCTTTTTCCTACTACCACCCACTCCCTATCCTCCCACTTCTTCCTCCTCTGAGTTCAGTTCCCACTAAATAGGTGGAACACCAATTCCTGACCACACCGACTAAGCAAATGTGGTATTCAGCCAGTCCTAAGAGTCAACAAGCTCAGGACAATGCCCTAATTGCAACACGTGAAAGATTTTTATTTGCCTTATACTAAGGAGCTGTTGCCGTCTTTGGGAGGTTACTGTAAATTCATGCAGCTTATTTGTCTGACAAAAGGAATAAAAATTTACAATAACCCATGTCATATGTACAAGAAGGAACTGACTAGGGAAGTATCTTATTACTGGTATGACTCTTTAACCTAAGTAAATGTAGATCTTTCAGATTTTAAACTAAAAGACTCAAATTAATTCAAACAAATTACCAGGTAAGTATTTATGTGCAATAGCTTCCCAGACAAATTTCAATAGATTTCTCACAATCACAGTATATTTACAAACACAAGGAAATAGCTCGGCATTCCTTAGTCATGGTATAAAAGCCCCCTTACCTTTTTAATTTTGGTCAGTTAAGGTGATACGTTCTCTCCTGAAGCATGACCAAGAAAATTCAGTGCGGCTTCCGTTGAGAAACAGCAGTAGCAGCAGATGGTTCGCTCACAAACATTTGTACCTGTACATCTACATCACTGTCAAACAGAATTACTGAGGAGCTCTCTGCAGCTCTGCCAGCCTGATTCATACACACTGAGCCCAGCTTTGCTGTGGAAAACCAGCAATGGAATTTCTCAACAGGACTGGATTTTTCTTCATTTGTGCCAGTGGATGGTATGAGAAACTATAAAGCTTCCAGTCAAGATAAACTAAACTCTTCTATCCTGATGATAAGGATGGAGCAGTCATCAGAACAGTTAGAAATAAAAGAATTTTGACCAACTTTAATATTTCAGGTATAATTCTTATGTTTTTGAAGAAGGTGTTTCAAAGGAAATGTTAAGTTATCATCATGTGATGGACCTGAACCTGCACAGCATTCCACCAGTAGCACAAGCTGAGCAGAATTAAAATGATCCTGGCTAAACAAATCTCTTATTTCTACTTTCAGTTCTGTGTTGCCCGTTTACCTGTACTGTGTGTGTGCTGAATCTCAATGGATGCCTATCAAGCCTGTTTAGGAGAACAAAAACATGATAGTAGAGGGAAACCCAGGCAACGATAGATGCATGTGGCTCCATAAAACTGTGGCAGCTTATTTCAGAAGTGAAGGAAGGAATTCTACTGGCAAGTAAGGAGATTCACAAATTGGTACATCCCTTTGCTGTTGGCATTGATCTGGAAACCAGTTAGTCTATATTTACGTAATATCCTTGTATCTGGGGCCATCTCTATTTAAGTACACTAAAAGCATCTTTATTGAGCCCGATTACTTGAGATAGCTGAATTAATTGTACTAATGATTATATCTCTACCAATGTGTTGCTTTGAAGAAGTTACTGAACTCATCACAATGAAGCGCTGAATTAACAGTATTGCAATAATCCTAATGGACTGTGTTGTCCACGTAGAGATCAATAACGTTTAAAAAGAAGTTCAAGCTTTTAGCTAAAAGGATGATTTGTCAAAATTTCATGTTTTAAAATTTATTGGAACAACCGATTAAAATATACAAAAATATTTTCTTTTTGTAGGCAAATTATATGATAAATTACAGAAAAGAGCATGCCTCTTTAATAATTATCATACCTCACACTCCCTATGAATTACAGTTCTTTTAGCAAACAGTCCAGCGTTCTTCAGGCTTCACATGGGTTACTTTTTACTTCTCCAGTTTGGTAACTTCTAATGTGAGGACTGACTTTCTCTGTGAGGGTTAAAGTGGAAATCCCTTCTTTCTAGCCCAAACTGAATGAATCTTCCATGCACCTTTAAATCCCCACATACTCAGCCTCTTTAACCTGAGCACAAGTTCCCAAACACATTCTGCATGGTGAATATAGAATCAGCATTTTCTCCGGTTCAGGTAGAAGACTGATTACCTTTATCTCTTGCTCTAAGACTTCAAATCACAATACTGTCTGTGATATTCATTCTTTTATAGAGAAGCCTGTAACCTGTTCTCAAAAGTGGCTTTTTCCCAGGGTAACATGAAGCACATCAAGGTAAAAATTCTAATTAGCTACCTTTGATTCAAATTCCTGTTCATCCTTGAAAGAAACTGGAAAGTCTGCCACACAATTGTTAACAAACTGATTGTAAGAATACATTTTTGGGAATTTGGGAAATTCAAGTATTCATGGTAAACTCAAAGTCCTTTATATTGTCTCAAAGTTCAAATACTTTGCACCCTCTTCTCAGTAAAACAACCTAAGCTTTCCTTTCCCTAACAATTAAAATATCCAGGTTTATTGTCAGATAGAATGCAAAACAGGTTACATGACCACTTTCAATTACCCTGAATTTAAAGATAAAGTCCCAAAACTTCATATCCTTACAAACTTGTCGTGTGTATACCCTTGGAGCAGCTTACATTCCTTCTCAATCACAATTTTACAAGTGCATTGGGTAAACACTGTGCTTTCAATTCTGGGCTCTGAATTAAAGCTCGGGTCCAATGAAGCTGTTTGAATCAGTTTATGGCGCAGGGTAATGCACTTTAGATACTTACTAATTTCACCAAACAAGAAGCTCATTTGAAGAATCAGCAGAGACACAGTGGGCCAAAGGGTCTTCTGCACTGTAACGATTCTGTGAATCTGGGCATAGAAGATCCTTTATAAAATAAGCTTGAACAATCTCCATCCAGTTTCCAGTGTGTTTAGGCCAACATCAGAATACTCTAATAATTGGCTTCATTAGCAACCTTAGTCAGAGGCGCCACAGAATGGCTGATGTGGGAAATGGAAAATTGTTCTATTTATTAAATGGATTCAATAAGAGAAGCTGTTTTATATTTGAAAGCACAATGCTAGGCCAGCGTGGAATGAGCTTTACTGCTTGAAGCTGGCACTAGGTGCCTGAAAGTAAAAGTGTTTAGTTCCACGATAATGCCTGAAAATACAATTTATGTAAAAACAAGTCGAAGTCAGATACAGTCATTAGCGCAGTGTGTTTTTCTATTTGTCAGCCCATTTCTCTTTTCTGGAGATGTGCATTGTTGACCTGTAATTTCATACCTATCACCTACAGGCCCAAATGGCAACTCCTCACTGTGAGCTAAAACAGTGATTGTTGGTGGCCTTGCAACTGAGTGATAGAGAGAAATCACAGCTGAGCTAAACCCTATCCTCACCTTCTGCACACACACATACCTTTGTAACCAGGACTAATTGATCAGAAATGCGAATCTTTCATGAACACTATTTCCCTCTCTTGTCTAGCTCAATGGCACTGATTCAAATTGAAGGGCCTTCACTACTCTATAGCTGAGATCAGCTAATTTTGTACAAGTTGCCAGATTGAACCTAGCACTTTCTGGTCTATATGACTCTGTTTCCTCATTTAGATTAGTGGGTAAAATCAACAAAACTATCAGGGCA
This sequence comes from Rhincodon typus, assembly GCF_021869965.1. Taxonomy (NCBI): domain Eukaryota; kingdom Metazoa; phylum Chordata; class Chondrichthyes; order Orectolobiformes; family Rhincodontidae; genus Rhincodon; species Rhincodon typus. The sequence continues at coordinate 47,749,853 of NC_063345.1, forward strand.
GTTATGCTGACAATGATCATGCAAGGGAGACACATTAAAGTGATTAGAAATTCAATTACCAACAAATTGTCATGTTGGGATGCTATCAGTTAACTTATAGTGTCCATATGTCTGCATATTAAATCTGCTGAATCTGATCACCAGCAATAAAGTAACTCTTCTGACGATCAATGTTAAGCAAAATCCTGTAGAGGTTTATACTGTATAGTCAGTACTTAACTTTTAAGATAAACATCTGAATCTTATTTGAGACAGTTGTGCAATTCTTCTCATTTTGGGAGGTAATTGCCTGCAAAGGTCTATATTCTTTCCAATAGGAAACAATCTTGTGCCCTCAGATGAGCTGGGAAACAGGTCAAACCCACTGGTAACAACTGCGAAATATATGTTCAAGAACCAGCTATATCAGTGTAAATATTTGCTCAATGAAATCAGAGATATAACAAGTATGCATACTTAATATTGTTATGTATTCTGTTCAATTATTCTCTTTAAACAACAGTAGTTCAAAATCATAAATCTTGTAAGAATGTTCCAAATTTCAAAAAGGTCTTGCGGAGAGTTGTGGGTAGTTGTACAGGTGATGCAATGGTTTTGCAAAGCAAGATTAAAGTTAGAACAGGCGCATCTATTTCTGCCAAGAGAGTACATTCAATGATCTGATGTGTAGCTCCTGAGAGAGGTAAGAGAGTAGAATTGCACTAAGAAAGATCTCAGTATTTCACTTTTGGATTGCATACTGCAGCAAGGTAAAATTAATATTAAAGAATTTGTAGCTGATTATTGAGAAGAATCCATTAACTAACATCATATTAGTAGAACACAAGCTAATTGGCATGATTAAGGCTGGTAGACACATCTTTTGTAGAGACAGGTAAATGACTTATTCTCTCTTATTCCTTTCATTCCCAGATCCAATGTCACAGCTATTTCTTACTTAGAAATATTTTTAATCATCCTTTTCAAATATAAATAAAATTCAACCTGTTCGACCTCATATCTACATAGAAGGTGGGACTTGAATCCAGATCTTCTGACTCAGAGGTAAGGCCACTACCTCTGCACCAGAACAGTCCCTTAAGGTTTGTCATGCATTGGCTGGGAAACAAACCTATTCCCTATTATTTGTTTACAGATGACTAATCACTACCAACTGTCTCACTTAACCCAAAATAAAGACATAAATGAACATTAAAAGAAAGTGATTAACTAGACAGTAATAAATAATCAGAAGTGATGCAAAATTATCTAGGTTGGCCATTTTGTATAAGGTAATGGTTCTGAAAGAGTTACAGCTGCAGACTGCATTAAACTCCATCCAGTCTAATCAGTTAGGGAAAGGTAGAATGTCTTAGGATCTTGAAGGGAATAAACCTATTATCCTAATTATCTTAATAACAATGTTGTTCTTACTAAAGTAAATTGCACCTGATTACTATCATGCAATAAACTACATCCTGTTCGTGTTCACCCACAGGTTTGTTGAGATGTCTCCACTTCCTCATCAGAACTTCACTTTCAATACAATAACACTTTGGAACGCCCTCTGCCTCAACTTCAGTGTGAGCTGTCCATGTAGCTGCCTGCTTCAGTATTTGACATCTCCTGTTTTAAATGCGTCATTTTACAGTGATATTCATATTCCTTTACTTTCTCTTCTCTTTCCAATTCATATCTGGTTTCTCATTTCCATTCTTTTCAATTTCAATTTCATTTTCTTTCCTTTTTTTTCCTTTTGGAATTCCATCTTCAAATTTATTAATTATCTCCTCATGCTCAAGCTGTTTTCATATATCTGAATTTACCTGATTGTAATATTTCACTGCTCTGCACCTGGCCTCTTTTGTATTTCTTTGTTTTAACTCCTACTGCCAAGCTAGAACATGAATTATCTCTGCCTTTGGAACTCTTCCAGGCAATGCTATATCAGTTTACCCACCAATTTCCAATCTGGTCTTTGGAGGTACCATTAGGACTGCACGGTACAACTCTTCCATCTGCAGAAACTCCTTTGCCAAATCCAGTGATCTGGGTAACTCATCATAAGTTACCTTTACCTTTAGTTTGGCTACTTATTAAGAAACCTCACAGACAATAAATCAAATTTTATCGCATGAAGCAACCAAATATATAACCCCTCATGGAAACAAGTATAAACCTGCAACCTAACTTAGCTACTAATCCATTAATGGTGAAATCTGGCCAGGACTTCAACTAGCAGTGGACTGTTGCTTGGGGGAGTCTCTTGGGTTTGATCCTTGTGCAGTATTGTTCTTTGAAGTTCTACTGTTGAATTGTTCTGGCATTCGATTCTGATACAGGTTTTCACCCTTCAGTCTCTGAGGTGATACATGAATGATTTTTTAAAAGTCCCTTCATCCAAATTACTGCAAGTCTGCAGCTTTTACCTTGTTATGGAAAGTAATTTCTTTGTTTCTTGTTATATTTGGCCTTAACTGTCTGTTTGAAAACACAGTTTTCATGTATTTAACTCCTTAAATTCTTCTGCAGGGCAATCAGTTGTCCTTGTGGCAATTAAGCATCCAGTTTATAAAGCAGGTGTCAAAACAGTTTTGTTTATATAATCCAACGTAGACATTGCTAATTACTTGAGTCTCTGTGTAACAGCTTGTCTTTGTTCCTTAACAATTTACTTCAGACAGTCATTCCTGTGTGTAATAGTTTATTTGTTATTGATACATTCAGCCCATGAACAGTTATTAAAGTTCCGAAGTCAATAATATTACACCAGTGTCATGTCTTAAATGCAGTTCAGAATTTGTTGTTTTCTTTCATCTGCATTATTCATTAACACCACACCCAAATCCGGTTGCCTTTGTTTTAAATCAATCCCAGGTAAGCCCCCAAATGTTGTTACAGCTCTTTGGGGTAACACACTGAAAATCAAGCCTGTTAATCCCGGAGGCATCACAAAAGTTAAAGTTTTTAGGAATTATGTATAATTCAGTTTACCTGTCGTTTAGACCTAAATTGATAGAAAGCACAGATCAGATTTCTGTACTTAACACTATATTTAACACAAATAAATAGATTTTAACTAAAAATAAACAATTGCCAGCCATGGACATATAACTGTACTGGTTAGAACTCCAACCCACTTATAAATGCCTCTTCTACACACACACACACACACACACACACACACACAGTGAAAAAATGGGTGTGATGAGTAAAGAGAAACACTGAGAAGTCAGTCCAATGGTCCCTATACATAGGGTCCATTGAAATAGTTATTTTGGTTTGTCAGGACACGCTGCTTGTTTCTCTTTTTCCAGATACTTTGACTTGCATGTAGAATGTACAGGATGATTGGATCACACTTATAAAGTCTCTTGCCAATTGGTTAAGAGCCAAATCATAAAGCAACTGCTGAGGGAAACATAAACTGGCCTTCTTCAGGCTTAAGGTGTTGACTGCAGAGAAGAAACAGCTCCTTCTCCACCAGGGGTCCAATGATTTCTGCCAGAATATTCACCCAATGTGTTCAACTACTTGGGAGCCAGTCATACAGTTGTTGGTAAACAGAGGGCCTTTGTCACTGAGAACTGATCACTAGTCAACAGACCGATCAACCACTTGTTGGCAGCTGAAACAACTTTTACACATAACTCTTTGCCTTCAATTTGTCTGCAAACCAGGCTTCCACTGCTGCTTGAACAGTAGCTACATACACAGTATTTACAATGAGTAGCAAGCTACCTTCTTTTAAAAGGTGCAGCAATCCTTCAAAAATCCTTGGCTTGTAAAACAGTCCTTTTCCAAGCTCAGTCCACAATCAAAAGCAAAAAAGGTACAGCCTTTATATTGTTCTTGCTTTTAGTTTAATATTTCTGCTCATTAAAGAATATATAGTTTTCAGGCTGAATTTTGTGTCCTTCCAGCATGAAATTTGTCAGTTGTTGGAAAGAACATGGTGGGAATCCATATCATTTTCCAATGTGTATCAAAAGGAAATGGATTAATTTTGTGTTCTTGGGCTAGCACTTCACAGATGAGGTAACCTTTGGCTTATTGGTTTAAAACCTTCCATTTGGAAGAATTTCAATAGAATAATTTGGCAGTGGTATTTTTCAAGTTGCTTGTAGTGATTCACCTGCAATTTCTGGACTGGAAGAAAAATTGTTGGGGTATTGAATTTTTTTTTACAAAAGAAAACTCTGAATTGCTCTTTATTAGTTATAAGAATTTTAGAGATTGAAGATGGGAAGAAAGATTTTTGGCAGTTTGTTCTTGGATAATGAAGAAGCCCTTCACTTTCCAATTGGTGCAAAAATCTGGTGGCCATGAGGATTGGCATACCAGGTGACCAATGGCCAGGGTCTGGGGCAGACCAGTTGACAATCAAATGAAAAAAATTTAAGAAAATGTCCAAATAGCGTTAGCAATCTGACAAGAGAAACCTTTCTAAAGGACAACAGGGCAATGTATCGAGCATTTTCCAATTGTGATGAATTGTGCACTTATGTATTGTCAAAATCCTACATATGGTGGGGGTTTGTTGAAGTCAAAACAAGTTATTAGTCCTTAAATAAATGAAAATTACATCTTTCTGATTCTCAAGCACCATTTTTGTTTAGTGAATATAGTATATCTATTTTGAGGCCTCACTACTGCTTTTTCTGTTTTAACAGAATGGAACCAAACAAACACTGGAGCCACAGAAATGGTCAATGTAGCATATAGCTGGAGTGGCTTACCAATATGATTATGATATTAGGAGAATATCCTTGAGTTTTCATGCCATAATTACACCTGATCTGGAGCAGAGTACATAGAACTTTATTCCTAATCCATGTGGTGACTGACATGAGTGTTCTTCACTTGGTACTTGGCGTCAGAAATGGAAAACAAAAAAGTCCCTTCCTTCGTATGACTGTCTTTTATCTTGTAAGTGAAAGCCCCACCCCAAAACTGGAACAAACCATAGATCTCCTCTGTTCAATGGGCTCAAAAAATGTTAATAACCTACCAAGTTATTACTGAATACCTTTGAATAGTTAGATTGGAATGACATTGCTAGGTAACAGGCAAATATTTTTAATAGAAGGTAATTTCCTCAAAGGAATAGTGGATCCCACCACCAACAAAAATAGATTTTATAGGATTTATTATGGGTAAGCCAAAAGAGAATTTTAAACCATTTAAATTATATCAAGGTTAATGCATTCCATGGTGCATATGAATATTACTTAATGTTAATATTTGATACTGAATAATCTTTCATATATGAAAGCACAGCTCCTCTGTTGACTGGAGACCAGGTATCAGTGAGTGTAAAAAATATTGACTCAGAATTCATGGTCAGACTCAAAGTAATGGTATCTTGCCGACCTTGATGAAAACTGTTCACAAACGTCTAGTAATCTATGTGGCCTGAACTTTCCTTTTCGCAACATCAGTTCGAATCTGTCTCTACATCAAGTTGATGGTTTGTGCTTCTTGAGTGTTGTTGAAGCTGATTCATTCAGACAGATGGAGAGTATTCTATCACAATTCTGACTTTTGCCTTGTATGGTAGAATGGCCAACAAGATTCGAGGAGTCAGGAGGTGAGTTACTCGCCAGACTTCCCAGCCTCTGATCTATTCTTGCACCCATAGTACTTACGTGGCTGGTCCAGTTGAATATCTAGTCATTATTAAGCCCCCAGGATGTTGATGATGGAGCTGCATTGATGACAAGCTGTTGAATGTCAAGTGGGGATTGTTAGATTCTCTCTTGTTGGAGATTATCATTTTGGTGTGGCTCAAATCAATAGTAATTGTCACATCAGTCCAAGCCTGATATCTGGGTTATGCTGCATTCACGTACTGACTGTTCCAGAATCTGAGGAGGTGTGAATGGTTTCATTGTATTCTGAGGTGACCTCAACAATGTGCTGATTGGAGAAGTATAAAACCATCGGCTGCAACTTTTGGATTTCAAATTTAGCTTCTATGAATTCCTGAAATTGATATCAGCATAGAGTGATAATGACCGCAAACACTGATGGTTTGCCGTCATTACCATCTCAAAATATAGGTCAACAAATTCCAGATACTTTAGTGATAAATGCATGACTATGATCCCTGTCGATCAGATTGTGTAAAGACACAAAATCAGGTACACCTAATAAATATGACCTCCTTGGAGCTTAGAGTATAGAAAGGCATGGTGAGTTGTATTGAGACACCACTAGTTATAAATCTTTCAAAGGTAGACAAACAGGAGGCTGGAAAGACACAGCAAGCCAGGCAGCATCTGGAGGAAAGAGGCAGTCAATGTTTCAGGTATTACCCTTCTTCAGAACTGTCCTGTTTGTCTACCCGGATTCCAACATCTGCAGGTTTTTTGTCTCCATAAATCTTTCAAAAACTGGTTCACAATTAAATAAATCTGGCTCATCAAGTGCTAGCTATTTCCTGGGATAGTGTCACAGTCAAGAATCAAGACATGATTCTTCATTACTGGTATTCCTTAAAGTTTCAACATCTGACCCCTGGAGGCATTGAGTTTGTCTTTGTGCTTTTTTATAAAAGTGAGAACACTTCATAGTTTCGTGCAAATGGAGAACAACGCTGACATTTATCGTAATTGATACGACTGGAAGTCCTTAATGATATATTATTAAAGGATTTTTGTTGTATACCTGACATGGCTTATCTCTTAGAATAAGTAGGGCATTTACATGCCCGTATTCGGGGTTGGTTGGGGGTTGGGGGGGTGGGGTGCGCGTGGGTGGTGACGTGATGATACATTGCCTTACAGATTATTTTTGAAATTAATATAAATTGTCCTCGTGAAAATCATGTGTCAATATTTGTGATCAAGAAAATCTTGCATGCCCTGTGGTGTTGACTGTCCGATCAATTAATATCGGTGTTGTAAATAATCTTAAGAACAAACAGTTCATGAGGCAATTTCTACCTAAGAACTCTCCAAGGAGAAGTGCCTTTCTAACAGCGGACAAATTTTGTTTCTCAGCCTTAGGGCACCCTCTAGTGGGAAACTTTCATAGCACATTATGGTTTATTAATTAGTTTTCATACAGAAAAATATAGATAATTGAATGGAGGGTCATGAGAAAAAATATGTATTTTGAACATTCATTTTAATTTCTCTTTCTATATGCATTCAAAAGTTACCAGATTATTTTACCAGTGGCAAAATAGGTACCTTTAAAACCTGGCAGAAACTGATACAATATAGTCATTGAATCTTGAGCATATGCCATATTACTCAATCTTACACCTACAGGCTGGCCGTTCACCACCCCCGTTCTGAATTGAGCTCTACAGTTAGAGAAATGTGAGAACTGGTTAATTTTGATTTAGTTTGTATCGATTTCTGCCTACTCCCTGATGTGGCTTTAGGTTGGAAGGTGGACAATGTCAATTTAAGTTCACTGAAATTGAGAAGCAAGGATAATGTTTTAGTTGGTAAGATTTCAAAAAAGTCATAAACATCTTTCCTAGATAGTGGCATCACGTCTATTGTATAGAACAGGATTTAAGAAATGTGCTGCCAAGTTTCTGAGATATGCCAGATGTATCAGAGACCTCAGTAGTCATGTGAGAGAGATTGTACTGCATGGTTGTACCTAGAGTAGCTTAGGAGAGAGAAGTTCACTCTATCATGTGTACAGTGCATATAAATACTGATTGAATGCATACCTTGAGATCTGCCAGAGCTAATGTGAAAAGACAAACCTATACCAAAACACATGAACTGTGAGGTGGTTCGCTAGCTAATGGTTCCATCTGTTCAAGAGTGAGTTTGGTCCATTCCTCTGGGAACACTTTTGGGGAACTTAGCTGTATGTTAACTCATGTACAGAGCCTCTGTAACTTTACCCTGGTCAGCAATCTGACTGAAAGCTCAGTCAAGATAAAGCTTAGATAATATGTATAGTAGGCCTTCTCACAAAGTGAAATTCATTACATGAATAATGGGATGAATGAATCCTTTCAAAACATATGAATCTGCACCACAGGGGAAATCAATACAAAAAGTATTAGAATAATACTTTAGATTTCAACAAGGTTTGCCAGCCGTTATCTATTACAGCCTGAAAACCATCATGTGGTGAAATCCTCAGTACCTTTTACAGGAAATGTGATTGAAATGCATGTGCTTGTTTATAAAATAATAATTATTAATGTTTAGGTTTAGATATTGTAGATATTGGTCACAATCATTCTTATTGAATGTGTAATTCATATGAAAATCAAAAAATTATATTAACACATTAATTTATGGAATAATTTATACACTAATAAAACAAACTCCCTAACAAAACACCCATAAAAGGCTGAGGCTTAAAATTAAAGTCTGTGCAAGTATTATTGTTGAATTAATGTTTCCATTAATTTCTCTAAGGAGCTCAGAAATGTGGAACATGAGCCAGATTCCAGCTCCTGCACTGGCATGATGTCCTACCTCCATTTAATTTGGATTTGACAAGGATGAGAAACTATTGAAAGTGATGTGATCTAACCAATTGGCCATGCACTTCTCTGCCACTCACACTGCAAAATCTCTGCAGTAAACTAATGCCAGTAAAGGTCATTAAATGGTTAAGAAACAGCCATGTGAGTGATTCTTCCACTTTATGAACTGGTTTCAATGCAGTCAACAACAAATGTGAAAAACGTTTCTTAATTCAGTAGCAGCAAAGAAAATAAAACATAAAAAGAATAGACGCTCCAGAGTGCATGTCTGTTTGTGCGCAATTTCCTTCTTGCCCTCCCCCACTGGAATTAAGATGGGAATTATTTAAATCCGGATTATAGTCGGCACAGCAAGAAATGACTGAGACATGTTTCAGAACTGACAGACAACAGGCTTTTTTTCTGCAGTATTTCCATGGATCCCAAATAATGAATGAATCTAATCTGTTTGAACGTACTCAGGTTTAAGTTGATCATCTCGTTTAAATTGAGCCCTGACAATGAGCCTGTTTTCAGTGTGTCTGACAGAACAGTAGCAGTTTATGCATTAGGTGAGTTAACGTGATGTAACACTAGAATTGCATTCATCGAATTTAAAAATAAGCTGCAAGTTTAATGCTTCAAGTATACATTTGAATTTCAGATTGTTTTATATTGTATGGCAGAATTATAATTATTTTTTATCTTGAACATCGCTGAATGAACATGATTCTCTGGGGGAGGGGATAATTAATCAACAAGTGATTTGCCAGATAATTCAGTGTATGGCATTGCTCAAATGATTTCACTGCAAGGAGGATGGGCAACTCATTTATCATATTCAACTTTCCCTCCTCCCTTACAAAAAGATGATTCTACTCTTCAGACTTGATTTTGCTTCAATAATTATTACTCCAGTGGGAAATAAAGGGTCACTGGACTCGAAACATTAACTGCTTTTCACTCTACAGATGCAGCCAAGCCTGCGGAGTTTCTTTAGCACATTGAGACAAAAATCGATTTGATCATTTAATATTGTTAGTGGGATGGTGTTCTTCAGGAAAGCTTGCCACATTTACCAAGCAATAATCATTTTCACTTTAAAATAATTCAAGGTATGTGAACTTGGGTCTTGATATTTGTGTACGACGGGAATACAAATGCAGTCATTCCTTTGAATGACAAAGCAGGCTCAAGCAGCCGTTTCTTATGTAATATTTTTCCTTAATTTTAATCAACCCGTTTAGTCACACTTCTACCGCAGGTGGGACTAGAACCTGGACTTGCTGGTCCAGGAGTAGGGATATTACCCTTATGCCACAATACGCAATGCCTTGTTCTTGTGTTCAGATCATTAATTACTTTGAAATACAATGCATATTGCTTTTGGTAAATCTGATGTTATTTGGTGCAGAGCATCATCATACAATAAGCAATGAATTAAGCATGTGAAGCAGCGTTAGTTGTCAGGAATGTTATTGTTTTCAACTCTGAAGCAAAATAGCTGAAATAGAGGTCAAAATGTCAAGACTGCAATAGACACAGATTCATTTCTGCCTCACTGGATCAACTCCATCATTTTATGAGTCAGTGGTGTAGCAATGACAAAATTCAGAGAAGGAGAGATTGAAGCAACAATCTTCATGAATGCTGAGCAATTACAATTACAATTACATAAAAAGAAAATGTAATTGTTCTTTAACTGTCACAGAAAGAGATTTGTACAATATTATTATCTTCAAAGGATTGGAAATGCTCTAAATCTTCTTGATGAGGGGCAATATTTTGTTAATTAACAGCACTCATCTGGCTCGAAAGCTGATTCAGCAAAGTGTTCAACAAGGTTCTGCATGGTAGGCTGGTTAACAAGGTTAGAGCATGTGGGATCCACGCAGAGCTAGCCAATTGGATACAAAATGGGCTTGAAGGTAGGAGACAGAGGGTAGTGGTAGAGGGTTGCTTTTTGGACTCGAGGCCTGTGACCAGCGGTGTGCCACTAGGATCGATGCTGAATCCACCTCTTTTCATCATTTATATAAATGATTTGGATGTGAATGTAGAAGGTATGGTTAGGAACTTTGCAGATGGCTCCAAAATAGGTGGTGTAAATGACAGTGAAAAAGATTAACTCAGACTACAACAGGACCTTGATCAAATGGGCCAGTGGACTGGGGAATGGCAGATGGAGTTTAATTTAGATAAATGTGAGTTGTTGCATTTTGGTAAGGCAAGCTAGGACAGTTAATGGTAGAGCCCTGGGGAGTGTCGCCAAACAGAGAGACCTAGGGGTGCAGGTGCACAATTCCTTAAAAGTGGAGTCACAGGTAGACAGGCGTTATATGAGTTGACACGTCATGTTGTGGCTGTACAGCACATTGGTGAGGCCAATTTTAGAATACTATGTACAATTCTGGTCACCCTTCAATGGGAAGTATGTTGTTAAACTCAACGGTGTGCAGAAAAGATTTACAAGGATGTTGCATGGAACTCAAGCGTTTGAGATATGGGGAGAGGCTGAATAGGCTGGAGCCTTTTCCCCTGGAGCATCAGAGGCTGAGGAGTGACCTTTTAGAGGTTTATAAAATCATGAGAGGCATAACCAAAGTCTTTTTCCTGGGGTGGGGAGAGCATAGGTTTAAGACGAGAGGGGAAAGATTTAAAAAGGACCTGAGGGGAAACTTTTTTCACACAGAGGGTGGTGAATGTACGGAACGAGCTGCTGGAGGAAGTGGTGAAGGCAGGTACAATTACAACATTTAAAAGGCATCTGGATGGGTACATGAGTAGGAAGGGTTTAGAGGGATATGGGCCAAATAGGATTAGGTCAGATTGGGATATCTGGTCAGTGCAGACGAGTTGGACCATAAGGTCTGTTTCCATGCTGAATGACTGTATGACTTAAGTTTTAACTCTTAGCTTTTAACTGCTGAAATATATTAGCTGCAGCACAGATTTGTTTTAGCTTCAGACAGTACACAGGGAATTAAATCAACTTATTTGAACATGACTCCGGGACAGGTGAGATTTCTGGCTCAGAAACAGGAACACTACCACTCTGCTACAAAACCCTTCATGGTAGGACTGTTCTGTGGTGATGCTTTGTAGGGGCTTTCCTGAGATTGGTAACTGAAATGCATTATTGATAAAAGAGTAGAGGTATTCCGCAGTTGTTAAGGTGCTTTGAATTCTCATGCCTGCCTCCGGTGAAGTTGTTATTTTGGAAGGGAGAACAAAGAAGAATATTATTTAAATAGAGAAAAACTGCAGGGATCTGCAACACAAAGAGACTAGGGGTTACTTATACATGAACACAGAAAGCTCGCACTTTGGTGCAGCAGCTAATGAGAAAGGCCAATGGTATGTTGGCCCTTTTTTCAAGGGGTTGGAGTATAAGAGTAGGGAGCCTTACTGCAACTGTGAAAGGAGCTGGTGAGACCACTTCTGGAGGATTGTGAGCAGATTATGTCCCCTTATTTAAGGAAAGATATCATTTCATTGAAAGCAGTTCAGAGAAGGTTCATTAGGATAACCCTTGTATGGAGGGATTGTCTTCTGAGCAAAGGCTTAACCCCGAGTTGGGAATCTATTCACTGACGTTTAGAAGAATGAGAGATGATGAATTTTATTAAAGCATAGGATTCAGAAAGGGACTTGACAGGGTAAATGCTGAGAGGATGTTCCCCCTCGAGAGAGTTTCGGACCAGAGAGCATAGTTTCAGAATAAAGGGGCACTAATTTTAGACTGAGATGAGGAGTAGTTTCTTCTCTCAGACAGTTGACAGTCTTTGGTAGACCTTGGCACGAGAACTGTGAGGGTAGAGTTCTTGTGCAACTTTAAGGCTAAGACAGATAGATTCTTGATCAGTAGGGGAAGGTTTAAGGAAAACCACAAGGAAGTAGATGTGAGGAATGTCAGATCAGCCATGATCCTATTGAATGGTGGAGCAGGGTCAATGGGCTGAATGGCCTACTCCTGTTCCTATTTCATCTGGTCTTGCCTGCTACCTGATAACTTTATGATAGGAAGGGATTAATCTTCCAATTCTGTATACCTGAGAAACATTTATTTTTAACCATCTTGTTATTCATTGTCTAGAATTTGAGGGACGTACGTTTGAAATTCGACTGAAACGTTTGAGGATTGTTTTGCTTTAGAATTTTGCCCTAAAAGTTTCACGGATATTTTAACAGGGAGTTTAAAAGCACATTCTCCACAGGGTGGATTATCTGTCAGAGATGCCCTGTTGTAAGCAATGCTGAATTGAGACCAACATCTTTCACAGGGAAGATAATTGGATTGTGCCTGTAGGTCTCCTCCGAGCCTACCCAGAAGTAATATTGCTGAGGGTTTGCATGAAGAGAGGCATATCAATATCAATTATTGTACGTTACAAGGAGACCAGAAACAAAATATGTGGGAAGAAAATAATGCTTTGACAATAGTTGGGGAAAGAATGCCAAAAGCATTGCTCAAATCATAATTTTACTCATTATCGTGATGCCTTTTTTCCCTCTAATCTAGTGGCTGTGTGTCTATCAATTCATCGGTTAATGAGTCTACATTCTCTGGCTAACCATTGCGTCCACGTCATGTTCAGTCTCATTACAAATTGTTGCATCTGGGCTCGGAAAGTTCAGGAACCAATAAGGTTAGTGTCTTTCTGTCTTGTTGATGTAAAGGGAAATATCTTACAAGAAGTGCTACTACTTGGAGGAGGAAATGGTGAGACAAAATTTTATATTTATGCAGCAGCATCTTTGACAGCCCATTGAGCAAAGAAATCATAGAATCCCTAGAGTGTGGAACCAGGCCATTCAGCCCATTAAGTCCACACAGATCCTCCAAAGAGCATCCAACCCAGACCCACCCTCATACCCTATAACCCAGCGTTTGTACATCCATGGACACTATGGGAAATTTAGCATGGCCAATCCATGTAACCTGCACATCTTTGGACTGTGGGAGGAAACCAGACTATCCAGGGAGAATGTACAAACTCCACACAGTCACCAAGGATGGAATCTAACCGGGGTCCCTGGTGCTTTGAGGCAGCAATGCTAACCACTGAGCCACTGTGCCACCCTGTCTTTGCCTGCTCCTTTTCAGAATGGTTTGTACCAGGGATTGTACAAGATGCTAGTGAGACCACAGTTTTGCTCCCATTATTTAAAGAAGGATATCATGTCATCAGACGCAGTTCAGAGAAGGTTCACGAGGATGATCCTTAGTATCCAAAAAGGCTGAATGGCCTACTTCTGTTCCTATTTATTTTGGTTTTATGGTCTTTAATACAGTGGATTAAACCAACCAGAGATTGGGACTAAGCTACATTGGGGTAGTCAAATGCTGGGTGTCACATGTGACCTGGGAATAACTTTTCTGCATTGCATCTGTGCTATTTCTGTGGCTTGATCTTGACTCCAGTTGGGAAAAATAAATAGGAGCATTTTCCATTCCTGAGTATCCACACTCTAACTTTAAGTACACAATGCTTTACACGAAACACAATTCACTTTTTGTTGGAATTTTGTGATAACCTCTAAAGCAGAGAATGAGCGACTCAGTTTTATTTTGCTCCAAAGATGTTGGGGAAATTTATTGGGGTGAATGGAAGATGGGAAGTGGGGTGATGCATGGGGTTGGAGGAAGGGACAGTATTCTTTTCAGCACTGTTGTTTATTTTTCTTCTTCATCAAAACTGATTGCTGAGGTTTGCTAGAATCCTGAAAACTTTTGTCCTATGCCACCTGAGTTGTGACAGTGTGTTAATCGGGAACCAGAAACAACAGTGAATGAGGATTTGTGCATAAATCAAGTGTTAGTCAAACTAAATTCAATGTCAAAAAGATGGATTATACAATTTCAGGCTGTGCTTGTCCAATTCTAAGGCAGGAAACTTTTCTGCACCTTATGTTCATTAATGTGAAATTAAGGAGCAGAATGGCACAGACACTGCACACTGGTACAGCAGGTAGCATCAAAAATGTGAAGACACATACTCAATCTGCTTCAAGTGCACTTGGCCTTGCAAAAAGGAATGAACATTAAATGCTGCAGACAGCAATCGTGGTTCTCCCAGCAGTAATGCAAATTTGCAGAAGTTGGAAGCAGGCCACAGAATCATGTGACCTGTAATTAGAGTAGGGTATAACTACAGCTAAAAGAATATGCCTTTGTTGGAGGGAGAATAGTTTTGAGAAATTAATTTTGAGATAAATGTCAACTTTGATTAGACACAGTAACCGGTTACTTATAGAGCCAACGTACAATATTGCTATCATAGGCATTATATTGATTATCTGACAATGATTGTTGGCCCAATTTGAACAAACTATTGATTATCAATGCACTTTTCCCCCTTTCAGAAATGTTACTCTGCTGATCCTTGGACTGAGCCACACAGGGAAAACGGCAATAGTGAAAGGAATACAAAAAGGTAAAAAAAAACAGCTACCCTCAGACCTGATAAAGAGCAAATTGCTTTTTAATTTTTCTGACGGAACAAGCAGACGTAATTAAAGAATGGTAAATGGATGTGGACAACTTAGCAATTCATAGAAAGAATCTCAATAAATATTGTCACCTTCAATGATGGCAGCAACCAGTGAATGTAAAGCTAAAGTCTGAAGTGTTTTCAACCAATCCTCAGCCAGAACTGCTAAGAAGGTCCATTTTGACCTCTTCATGAGAATCCCACTACCATAAAACCAGTCTTCGGACAAGCTCATTCGCTCCCAATGGAATAAAGAAATTTTTGAATTTGCATAGGTCACAGCAAAAGTAATGTGTTGCCAAATGTTGGGTGACTTGGTGGTTAGCGCTGCTGCCTCACAGCGCCAGGGGCCTGTGTTCAATTCCAACCTTGGGTGACTGTGTGGAGTTTGCATATTCTCCCCGTGTCTGTGTTGGTTTGCTCTGGGATCCTCCCACAGTACAAAGCTGTGCAGGTTAGGTGGATTGGCCATGCTAAATTGCCCCATAGTGTCCAGGGATGTGTAGGTTAGGTGGATTAGCTGTGGGAAATGCAGGAATAGGGTAAAGGTGGGGGTGAATTTGGATGGGATGTTCTTTGGAGAGTTGGTGTGGATTTTTTTGAGCCCTATGGCCTGTTTCCACATGGTAGGGATTCTATGATGATGATGATGATGATGATGTTAGAGTTTAAGTAGCTGGGTGTTGATGCATAGAACAGGATTTAATCAGGCTCAAGCACATATTTTGCAGATGTACAATCTACTTACAAGCACATATTTTGCAGATGTACTTCCAACTCAACATCCACAATGGCAGCCTGCTCCATGAATACAAGTAAAATTCATATTAATACATAATTATCAATGCTAAAAATAAACACAACGTCAAAGCTATTCATCTTGCACTCATCGGGACTGGAATTTGGATTTCTGGAAGGCCTTTGACAAGGTGCTGCACAGGAGGCTGCTAAATAAGATGAGTCTGTGGTGTTAGGGGCAAGGTAGTGGCATGGAGAGAGGATTGGCTGCCTGGCGGAAGGCAGAGGGTGGGGATAAAAGGGTCTTTTTCAGAATGGCAGCTGCTGACTAGTGGAGTTGCGTGGGGGCGTCTGTGTTGGAACCACAACTATTCATGTCATTCATTAACAATCTGGATGAAAGAACTGGGGGCATTGTTGCTAAGTTTGTCGATGACACAAAGGCAGGTGGAGGGACCGATAGTGTCGATGAGGTGGAGAAGCTGCAGAAGGACACAGATGGGCTAGGAGAGCGGACAAAGAAGTGGCAGATGGAATACAATGTGGGAAAGTGGTAAAGAATAGAGGTGGAGACTATTTTTTAAATGGGGAAAAGTTTTGAAAATTTGAAGCATAAAGGACTTAGGAGAATCTTGAACTAGTACTCCTAAGTTTAACATGCAGTTTCAGTTGGCAGTTAGGAAGGCAAGTGTAATGATGGCATACATTTTGAAAGGGCTAGAATACATGAGCAGGATGTACTGCTGAGGCTGTATAAGGCTCTGGTCAGACCGCATCTGGAATATTGTTAGCAGTTTAGGGTCCTGTATCTAAGGATGTGCTAGCAATGGAGGGGGTCCAGAGGAGCATCATAATAATGATCCTGAAAATGAAGGGCTTGTAATAGAATAGAAAAAGAGTAGGAATTTATTGTCATGTACTTTTACATGAAAAATACAGTGAAAAGGTATAAAAGTCATCCCACCACAGTGCCTACATCAATGATAGAAGTCATACGTAATTACAAAACAAAAATAAAATTAAGACAAAGTTCATCACATTTCAGTTAATGGCTCCTCGGCTCGGGGAAAGCCAATTTGGGATTGATCGAATACCTTGAAGATGCAGCTAGGATGATACTGCCACGCTAGGCCATTGGATGCTAGGCCAGAAGCCTCTGCCGATGAAGATCGTCATAACAGGCCGAGACCACCACTCCTGGATGAGACCACCTGCCAGACCGCTAGAATACCTGGATGCCGAAGATGAAGAAGACCTCCAATGGCGATGAAAGCTCCATGATGGGACAAGACAGCCACACCTGGACAAGATCACCAAGCAAGCTGGGAGACTGCCGCGCTGGGGCAAGACCGTCTTTCTCCTCCTCCAGGCACCCAGCCCTAGCTGTGGACCTGGAGCCTCGGCCTAGCATGCGAGTCCGGGCCGGGGGAGTCAGCCTGGATCCTGTTCCTTGCTTCCTGGGAGACCCCGGGCTGGGTGGAGCCACGTCTGGCTCGTTCTGGCGTTGCTATTGCTCCTGCCACCAGTGTCGTCCTCCTTCTCTCACCACTTTCCAGGCTCAAAAGTAAATAAAGGAAAAAACTTGAAAAAGGGTAAAACTAAAAAGAAGAAATAAAAGAGAAGGAAAGCTGATGGGGACAGTCGGTATCCGTACCCATTCCTTCACCATCTTGAAAAAATGTACGAGGGACCGTTGAGCAGTCTGCGTCTGTATTCAATAGAGTTTAGAAGGATGCAGGGGGATTTCATTGAAACTTACCAAACAGAGAGGCCTGGTTACACTGGATGTGGAGAAGATGTTCCCACAAATGGGAGAGATTAGGACCTGAAAGCACTGTCTCAGAGTGAACGGACAACATTTCAGAATTGAGAGGAAGACTTTCTTCAGACAGAGGGTGGTGCGTTTGTGAAACTCATTGCCACAGAGGACAGTGGAAGCCAAGTCACTTGGGTGTCTTTAAGACAGAGATGGTAAGGGGGATCAAGAGTTACGGGGAGAAAGCAGGAGATTGGGGTTGAGAAACATATCAGCCATGATTGAATGGTGGAGCAGACTCAATGGGTGGAATAGCCCAATTCTGCTCCAAAACGTTATGGTTTAATGTAAGAAACCGGGCTTTGAAAGGAAACAGCAATTTATGCAGAATGAGAAAACGGTAGTGAATAATTAGACCATGAAGACGCAGCAAGAACTGTTAACTGTCAGCCTTAGTAATCTGAAAAAAAAACTCAGATCAGGCAGGTGGTTTGATATTGGCCTGGACCCTGCCATGCAAATGTAGCAGGGATTGGAAGTCTCTGTGACCCTTTCATCAATAATAAAGTTAGAACATATAGATGACATGGCTTTTGCCTACAAAGGACAGGGCCCTATGTGTTATTTATATGTAGCTTCTAGTACATACCAATGAATCATGCTGAGAGCCCAACTGTTAATCTTATATTGGTTTCTGGTAGAATTCTTAACACAATCAGAATTAGTAATGAAATGTTGTTCAGTATTAGAATCACATCTAATGTTGGTGTGGGGTTCTGGTCTTTGCAAGTATGGGTTGATTGTACATGACAGCCATGTTACATGCCACAAATGGCCAAAGGGATGTGTTATTTGATATGGTCCAGCAATTGTTGGGATATTTGGCTCACATACTGCGCATCACATCAGCACTGAATTTTATACCACCATGCTGATTTGTATTGTACGGAAAATGACATTTTTTTGGCCTGATGGCAGCATCCTGTTTGTGGAGAAAACCGCTCGTGTATTCACGCAAAGTAATTTCTTAAGTCGGGTACCTTCACCTTTCAAATTTTTGAGACACTTTCCCCTTTCAGAGTAATCTGAGGATAGATTGGGAACCTTTCAGGGCTTAAAGGGTGGCACAGTCCCTTTTGTGAGTTTGTACATTATGCAGTGAGTGATGATTTGATCAGCGTTGCCCTTATTAATCGGGCTGATTGATATGCCCTACCTCAGTATCAAACCTACATGTCAGCAAATGGCTGTATTCACTAGACTGTCAATAAGATTGATCTTGTAGTGTGTGGTAAATCCCAAAGTATATTGACTAGCTTGCAATAGATTGTAATACAGAACCCATTTCAGACTTCTCAATAAACATACCAAAAACTAATTTTATTGCTCCATTTCAGTGGTGACTTTGAACACAGGATAAAGTTATTGTGCTGTGTAAAGAAATTCTTTGCACCTGCACATCCAAATATTGCAAACTTGTCATTTATGCTTTGAAATTGTACAAGGGATTGGAGGTTAGCTTTCCTTCCATCAGTGATACATTTCTTGTGGTAACCAATAAAGATGCTAGCAAGTGCTGTGCCCAAAAGGGATGCCATGGCAACACCATCTATTTGGGCTTACATGGTGGTATTGAAACTGAACTCAACTGTGTGAGATGCTAAGTTCAATGAATACATTTTCAGACTCCAGTGCCTTATCTAGATTGCCGTGATATAGTGATCTACAGCAAATGTCAATGGTTTGCTTAACTGGTACTTTAGAGAATAAAATAACAATGCCAAAAGAGCACATAGGCATTATATTACATCTGATACTTAAGTCTTGTATTGTCTTCAAAAAAGTGAAGGAATCTTTCAAAATACATGTGGAAAACACAGTTAATACTGATTGTGGCTGTTCATTTAACCATTTAGCAAATTCATGCCGTGGAGAGCCAGTCATAGTTAAAATAGGGCATAAGGGAACATTGCTGTTGTATGTTTTGGGAAACTCACATACATGGGCACAGTAAGGCATGAGGGCGAATTCTATCATAAACATCATCAAGCAGGCTACCACCCTTTCGTAAGTCCAATATTGCAACTGTAACTTGCCATTGAGTATAGCTGTGCAGTCAATTGTAGTGGCAGATCCTATAGATGTAAATATGGAAAAATCATTGAACCCATGTACATTTCGTTAGTCATGTTTGTTGAGTATGACTACACCAGTACCTTTGTCAGATTTACAATTATGTGTATTGGGATTTGTCTTGAGCGTGCCCAATACGATTAAACATTTGCCTTACATATGAAAATTTGTCAGCTCATGGGTGATCTGCAACTGGCATGTCCTAGATCTATTAGATATGTTTTCAGGGCCCCAGCGTCCTAATGGGATGCTGGTTTGTGGTGAGAAAGCTGATGATAAAGGAGTCCAAACTCAGCTCAACCAGCTCAGGCTTGTAAACCGCTGAAGATCATGCCCAATTTTAGATATAGCTCTGCTATTGGACAAGACTTATTAACTAATTCCAACTGTTCTACGAATTATACTGGAAACCACTTTGAAATTATTTGTTGGGCTCTGCTGTGATTCATTCGTGTGGAAGAAGTTGAATATTTTAATAGACAGGACTTTGCCTTTTAGGCAAAAGAAATTGATCTTTGTATTGCACATTTTTAATTGAAAAAAGGTCATAGCTAATGTCAATACCTGCTCCATTTCCCATGCAAAGCCCTGACCAATGCCTGGTCTGAGTTTTTTTCAGCTAATTAAGACGTACAGTTAATAATTCTGGATTTCTGTGCCAACCAATGAGCATGCTCATCTCATGCAGTACGAGTTGGTATATAATTTATAAATTTTGTTTTCTTTATTCATTCTTATGATGAGGGTGTCACTGGCTTGGCAGCATTTATTGCCCATTGAGCAGTTAAGAATCAATTGCATTGCTGTGGGTCTGGAGTCACATGTAGGCCAGACTAGGTAAGGATAGCAATTTCCTTCCCTAAAGGACATTAGTGAACCAGATGGGTTTTACCAACAATGGATTCAGAGTCATCACTAAACTCTTAATTTCAGAAATTTGTTGAATTCAAATTCCACCATCTGGATTCCACCATGGCAGGATTCGAACTCAGGTCCCCAGAACATTATCTGGGACTCGGGATTAACAGCCCAGTGATAATACCACTGGACCATTGCCTCCCCTTTTTTTGTATCACAGTCCTGACGAGTGTGAGACAAACAGCTTTGATTTTTGTCTCTTTTTAACCATGTTTAAGTCCTGTACAGCATGCAATTGTTAATACATAGTTGTACTGAATGTTTCAGCTCACAAATTAGTCATGCCTCAAGCTAAGCCGTTCTGGTACAGTTGCAACCATGATATCTTGCCAAAAAAAAATGGAAAATTGTTCAGCTATGATCTATACACCAAAGGCAGGGCAAATCCGATTGAACCAGCTACTATCCCATCAACCCACTTGCAATCACATTCATAATCAGCAACAAAATGATGTAAGGTTTTATTGAAGATGTTATAACATGGCACTTATTCAGCAAGAACTGGGTCACTGATGTTCATTTTGGGTTCTGCCAGGACCACTCTGCTCCAGACTATTTTACTGCTTTGGTCCAGAACTGAAGTGAGAGTGATTGACTGTGACATCAAGGCAACTTAACTGACCAACCATATGAATGCTATGCCTACAAAAGCAGGTTAGAAGCCAATTATTTTGTGGTGAGTAATTCACCTCCTGACTCCCAATGTCTGTCCACTGTTCACCAAACACAAATTGGGAGGGTGATGGAACATTCTCCACCTGCCTGGTTGATTTCCACCCTGACAATACTGAAGAAGCTCACTACCATCTAGAGGTGAGCAATTCATTTGATTGGCACATGTCAGCAATGTCTGACATCCACACAATTCATTGTAGAAACTTGCCATCACAATACAAAGGCAGATTTCTTTTATTTAGAACAATAAAGGCCAGCAGAAGAATGGGAACATCACCAAGTTCCTCTATAAGACAAAACACAGTTAGGCGCTAAGCCAAAATACAGTTTTTAACCTTATTGAAACATGTAAGTTTCTTAGGGGGCTTGACAGGGTAGATGTGGAGGGGTTGTTTTCCCAATTGGGACAGTTTATGATCACAGGGCATAAAGTTAGAATAAGGTGTTGCTCGTTTAGGATGGAGATGAGGAGGATTTTTTTTCTCTCAGATTCTGTGGAATTCTTTACCACATAGTGCTGTCAAGGCTGGGATATTCAAGGCTGAGATAGACAGATTTTTAATCAGTAAGAGAATCAGTATTGGGAAAAGGTAGGAAAGTGGAGTTGAGGATTATCACATCAGCTATGATCTATATTGAATGCCAGAGCAGACTTAATGGCCTGAATGCTTCTAGATCGTATAGTCTCATGGTCTTAAGAGTCACAATCCTGATCTTAAAATATATTGCCAATTATTTACTAAACTCAGGTAAAATCCTGAGACCTCCTCCATAACAGCCCTGTGGAAAAACATTTCAGCACAAACTGGAGTGTTAATGCCTTCTTGAGGGTAAACATAGATGGTCAGTAAATACTGACCTTACCAGTGTTACCCTATCCCATGAATAATTGGAAAAAGGTTGGTACAGTGTATAGCAGGATGACATATCATTTTTCTATTTATCAACTTATTTATATCAGGGAGGGATGCTGGAGAACAATCGGCATTTTAATGGAATGCCTTTGACAATGTGCATGAGAAGTCAAAATTAGGTACAGTTTTGAGATGAGGTATGGTTAAAGGCTGAGTTGTTAATTCAGTTTAGGTGTGCAGATATAATTCATTTTAAAAGCTGCAATGCACCAAAATAGGAGAGATATAACTAGAGTGTGATAATGTTGTGTAGGGCATTTCCATTTTAGGTGGTTGTGAAATGTTTAATGCAGAAGGTTGACGGGTGCTGTGTGTAGGTGTGGGGTTTTTTTCATACAGTACAGACAGATTTGTACTTCACACTTCCACAGGCAGAAGGGATATAATTGCAGTGTGATACATTTGTGATGGGACCTGCTTATACAAATGCACATTGTAATTTATAAAGGAAATAATTGGCAGGAAATGCGCCAAAACCTAAGATTTTAATGTACAATAGATATAATTCTATGATGCTCTCTGCTGTTAATGTTCAAAATTTTGGACTAAATGTTATCATATGTTTACTCTGATTTGCAGTTCTTTCTGTTTTAATCTAAGAACATTTACTCAGGACAAGAACTAAACATGCAGTGGTCAAAAGCCTCAGTATTATGACTATAAATAATGTATTTCTGATTTTGCACATATTGCATGGTGAAATTATTCCTAAGGAACATAGTTCAATCAATGACAACTGTCAGTGTTGCTACCATTATACCCTGAATCTGTCCAAAACGTCAGTGCCTAGTGCAAACACAGATAAACATGGATCATTAAGTTATGGCCTGTCACTCATCCACAGGCTGCACTGTGGCATTGTCCCCATCCAAGATATAGCCACAAACAAAATCTATTGACTTGGAAAATGCTTCCTTGCTCCTATCCTCACGTCAATGGTGTAAATGTGAAAAATTAAGATTCATTCAGTGAGGTTTAGTTGAATTTTTGACTACCACTGAACAGCAGAACTGGTCCTGAAAACTACATGAAAAGTTATCAATAATAATTAATTTCAATTGTAACAGTATCAGCCGGTAAGAATAACCACCACTCAGTCCTTGGGGAGATCAATCTCATCTTCTCATTGAGGATACCTCCATCATGTTGTGTGGTACTATCACCATGCTAAATGGGATAGAATTCAAAGAGATCATGCAAATCCATCCGTTAGATGCTGTCAGCCATCACCAAAGCAGCAGAATTATACGGCAAAATTTTGCAACTTTGTGATCCAAAATATACCCTACTCTGCTCTTATTATTAAACCAGAGGATCAACCTGGTTCAACAAAGATTGCAGGAAGGCATGCCAGGAGCTGCACCAGGCATATCTAAAAATGATGTGTCAACCTAGTGAAGCTACAATACAGAACTCTTTTTGAGCTAAATAGCATAAACAGCAAGTGATAGACAGGGCTAAGTGACTCCACAATATGCTTTACTCACTGGCGTTTAGCAGAATGAGAGGTGGTGTCATTGAAGCACGTAGGATCCTTAAGGGGCTTGACAGGATAAACGCTGAGAGGATGTTTCATCTCATGGTAGGCTATAGCAAAACAGGGCACAATCTCAGAATAAAGGGGTGCCAATGTAAAACTGAGATAAGGAGGAATTTCTTCTCTCAAAGGCTTGTGAGTCTTTGGAACTCCTTACCACAGAGAGCTGTGGGTGCAGAGTCTTTGTATTTATTTAAGGCTGAGATAGATAGATTCTTGATCCAGGGTTCAAGGATGATGGGGAAAATACAGGAAAGTGGATATGAGGAATGTCAGATCAGTCATGATTCTCTTGAATGGTGGAGCAGGCTTGAGTTGTCAAATAGCCTATGCCTGTTCTTATTTCTCATGGTTTTGTGGTCTTATGGCACTGTAGTTGTAACTACAGCAAATGGACAGCAGTGAATCGAGAAGGCAGCTCACCACCATCTTCTCAAGGGCAGTCAGGACTGGGCAATAAATGCTGGCCCAGCCAATGATGCCTATACCCCATGAATGAACAATCAAAATATCTAATACATAAAATTTGGTTTCATATTCTACTTTCAGTTTCACGTGTGTGCACATCGCTATCTTTACACCACTCATTGTAAAACTTGTAATAAATGATTTGTTTGTCAGTGCTTTTTATTTCCTTGTAAGTTGTCAGTGAGAATACTTTAGTGTGATTGGTTGCTTGGAATACCTAATGATTTCATTGAGGATTGATCATTAGGACTTCCAATTAAACTAAATTTAACTGGACAGGAAGAGAGAGATAAATCTATCCCCACACAAATTATGGAAACATTCAGTGCATCTTTCATCGATGTCAATGTTGCAAGCATCTTTGCTTTGCCACTGACTATAAAATTTTATCAATTATACTGTGATGAAATGGAATATATTCTTTGAAACAATGTACATTATGTAAATGATACAATTTGCTAGAATCAAATGATGATTGCATAGCTTGATTTCTGCAGTCTCCCGTTTCTGTTAAATTCCTGTGCTGGAATGTTCCCGTGGTGTCTGATCAAGCGGCCACCATAATTTCCATGGAATATTGGTAGAAACTCCAGGTACATGCTACAATGGCTTTAACACTGAACCTTCAGGAGAACCCACAAGGGAATTCCTAGTGTGGTTCTCCATTTCTTTGGATTATCTCAAGCAAAGCAAATAAATGAGAATACTTTCAAATGTATAATTCCATGTCCAATTTGGATAGTTCTAAAATACGTGTATCACATGATAGATTCAATTGATGAGATTACCATCATTAATTCATTTTCTGTAGTTATGCATGGAATTCTTGTTATTTTGTATATACTAAATCACTGTCATTTGGCAATTATCTTACAGTTATTTGTACAATTTCACTTTTGCTAAGGCTGCAATCAGTGGGCTCCTTCTTCTCTAGGCAGCATCCTGGATTGTTTAAGTGCTGCTGAATCATCAGCATATGCAGTGAATTTATATGAGGACAGGGTGAGGAGGCAGACCCCAAGTCTAGCTCAGTCAGAACAGGGATTGAATCCCATGCTATTACTGTTATTCTGAATTATACATCAGCCATCTCACCAACTGAGCTAGCTGGTCCCCAATCCCTGTGCTGTAATCCTTAAAACTAAATATTTCTGTATTTCTTGCATTACATATGGTTTACTTTTATCACAATGAGGAAGAAAAGCATGAACAGTTTCTCTCAGTTTGTACTGTGATTTGAAGTGCACTTTGCACTTTGCTGTGGCAATGTCGAGCAGTAATTTACTGATATCTAATACTGTTTTAATAGATCTGTCACGTACAAAGTGGAAAAAAAAGAGTTCCAGTTCGAAAAATAACATTAATATTGTGTGTTTTCTTATCATTATTGCCATCCAGAATCTCCTTTCTTAATTCGTCCAAGTGGTGGATTTTCCAGGACTGATCTCATGGTAGATCGGTTTAATGTGACAATATTTGACCTTGGAGGAGAGGAGAAAATCCGAAGTACTTGGAAGAATTATTATCCTGAAGCCCATGGTTTTATTTTCGTTGTTGACTCTACGGACATGAAGCGGATGGGGGAAGCTGGAAATGTTCTGTCTGAAGTACTAAGCGATCAAAAGATGTCTGGGAAGCCTGTCCTTGTGTAAGTTCTGAAAACTATAGAAGAATGAATTTGATAGTAAATGTAATTTGATATTTAAAAGAGGGCAAGATTGATAATGAGTTGAAGAAAATGTTCTGTTGGTTTGTTTATATTTGAGTTAGCTAAGTAAAGGTATTAAATTGCAAATCCATTGCATCATTTCCTTGTGACAGCATTAAAATGTAAATAGAGGGCAGTTTTTCTGACCTATTTTCTCCTCCATCTCTCTACCAGCTTGTGGCTCATGTTAACTAGCCTCACCAGCTCTTCCTTTGGCTCCCTATCAACATAACCTCCTTACTATTGCACACTCCTCCCAAGTCTCCTTGCTCATCAGCCCATGCTAATTGGTACAGTTTTTTTTATTCTCTGGTGTTGATTCTACCTCTTTCAGAATGTCTAATACCAATCCCTACCATGAAAAATCCCTTGGGGCAGAGTTTTACAGTCCTCAACCAATGGCTCTGCTGCAGGGCTCACAAGAAACTCCCTAAGTGAATTTCCCACCACACCTCCTACCTGCCCCTGACCTGTCCGCAATTTTCCAGGAGGTTAGCAATGCTTGGGGGCAGTTCATCCATGTTCTCCTCCATTTAGTACCTTAGGTAGTCAAGTATTGACCATTTGACTGAGGGGTGTTTTATTTTCTTGGGGCTGGCAGGTTGCGTTCAGAGGCATTGGGGAAGCTCAGCTGGGCATCCTGCTCATTCCCAGGCAGGAAAGGAGAATGCATCACTCAGGGACTCCCCTCCAGGAATTACAATCTGATGCAATCCCAGTGCTGGCCACTTGTGCTGCTGCAGCCACTGAGTTTCCAGTCAATCAGATTGGCCGGCAGCTCTCTGAGGTGGAGCTTCCACTTGAGTGAGGGGTGGAAGTGCAGACCCCAGCCTATTAATGCTGCTGCAGCCTGCTTGCCATAGTACTTCCAGTGTTCCCATGCTTCTAGAGTGTTGGAATGTGTTATCTAGGAACAATACCCTCAACTTTCTGAATTCTCCCTATTCAAGACCCCTCAATTCAGCTCACACAATGTCAGCACCATTGAGAATAGAATGAACAAAGCCACCAATTCAATTCAATAAAGATACTATTTTTCTTTCGTGGCCGTAACTTCCTGTTTTTCTTTATACTCTTTGACCTTTTGGATGTCTTCAATATCGTAGATCATTCCATGCTTCTGTAACATTTTTGCTCTGTATGTATCATATAACCTGATTTTGCCAATCCCTGTATTGTCAATAACATCATCATTTTTAGTATTCTAGTATCAGTAGTTATAGTATTTTCACAGTATTTCCAGTGGCTTCTCTGCACGATCACCCTCATAGAATTCTATTTGTGGTCCCTCCCTCTTCCTCATTTCCATGCTAAACTTTGGTAACATTAATAAAAAAACATCCAATCCTACCTCTGTCTCCTCCATTACCCAAAGAGTTAATGTATCCTTAGCAGCTTTTCTGACAGTGTGCCTGGATGACCCAAATTTACCTCATTCTGTTTGAGTTCTCTTCACATACATTCTATCAACCTTCCCAATTACATCACAAATTGATGTGAAATCCTGGCATCATGCTCAACTATAAGCTAAGATTCCTCTACCCTGCTCTTCTTCAACACTATCTGTCGTTCTTCACTGTTGCTGAAACCCCATTTCAGGTGATCAGTGTCTGTCAGGTATTCCTTGCTGGCCTCCCTGCTTCCATCAGGTACAAATTGCAACTATTCAAAATGTGAAAATCTGAGTCTTCATTAGCATAAAATCCTATACTGTCCCTATCTTTTACAAACTCTACTGGCTTTCTGTAGCCCAGCACAGTGACTGCACCTTCTTTGTCCTTACATTCAAATCACTCTGTGGACTTGTCTCACTCTGCTTCACTGATCTTTTTCTGTCTATACTATAACACGTGCACCCTTCACATCTCCCATATTTGGGTTACTCTGCTGTAGCATTAGTATTTGCTTCTAACACTTGACAACTCCCTCTCTGATCTATCCTGCCAGTTCTGAGGAAGGGTCACCGGACCCAAAACGTTAACTCTGATTTTTTTCTTTACAGATGCTGCCAGACCTACTGAGCTTTTACAGCAACTTCTGTTTTTGTTGTTGTCAATTCTGTCCTTGTCCTCAAAAATTTTTTGAAATCCTTCATTTCAACAGTTCTATATCCCTTCCCTTACTAGCTGTTGCATACTTACTCACATTTTCTTTCTGCTTTGCATCATTAGATGCCTAATATGCCACTATATATGTGGAGAACATTATAGAAAATTAAGTATTCTAGTTGTTGAAATCTAGTTAAAAGGAAGTGTACAGAATAATACTAACGACGTATTCAAAGTTACAAATTTTCCCTGTTCAATTTTGGTATAGGGTTAAAGACTAAGCTGAGATAGAGAATAATGCAGATTGAGGTATACTTTCAACTGGTCACTGATTCTAACAGAATAGCAATTTGGACCAACAATCTTCCAACAAATTGGATAGTCCACCATCATTCAATAGTTGGAGTTAGAACTGCTGATAGCCCTGATATTGTCAAAAACATTATACCCTATTGCCAATTGATCTTTTGTACTGTGAGTGTGCAGGTTAAGCAGCTTCTTATCTGCATGTACTCAAGCTTATCTCGTAGTAGGAGTTGGAATATATCAGCTGTCTTTATTACGGATTTATGTATGTAAGTTTCAATATTTTGTGTTTCATCATTTACTTTTTATTTAGCTTAGCGAACAAGCAGGATAAAACTGAGGCACTACCAGAGTTCGATATTATTGAGCAGCTATCCTTGGGGAAACTGGCTAATGAAAATAAATCCATCTGCCATATTGTAAGTTTCATAGAATTTCTGTGTTGCTTTAATGCTATACACACTACTATCCATTTGGACCACTTATATGTCTTCTTCAAAAAGGTCAGAGCACATTTTAATTTGTACCTCCCATCGGATACATGTAAAAGTCCAAATTCTGAGGCTAAATTCTTCAGCAAGAGTGAGGGATCAACTTTTAACTGTAGAGATTGAAATCTACCATCTACCATTATCTTGCTGTTATAGATTCGTCTGGTCCAAGACTGGCTTATGCTTCTCTTCTCCAATTGTTCAGTCACTCCACTTTATTCCCATGCATTACTTAAAGGTTTGTTTAGAGACACATCACTTTGTTGAACAAGACATTTTAGAGAATCACTGAAGCATCACTATTCTATATGTGTGTGAGGGAGAGAGGGACTGTGTGTGTGTGTGTGTGTGTGTGTGTGTGTGTGCATGTGTATGTGCGTGTGAGAGTGTATAGTGTGGTGGGGTCACCTGTAAGTGCAACATGAACACAAGATCCCGGTTGAGACCGTCCTCATGGGTGCTGAACTTGGCTATCAGCCTCTGTTCGGCGACTCTGTGTGTTGTGTATCCCAAAGTCCGCCTTGGAGGATGTTTACCCAAAGATCCAAGGCCGAATGTCCTTGACCAATGAAGTGTTCGCTCACTGGGAGGGAACATCCCTGTATGGCGATTGTTGCTTGGTGTCCATTCATCCGTTGTCATAGCGTCTGCATGGTTTTGCCAATTTACCATGCCCCGGGGCATCCTTGCTGCTGCGTATGAGATAGACAACATTGGCCGAGTCACACGAGTATCTGCCGTGCACTTGGTGGTGGTGTTCCCACGTGTGATGGTGGTGTCCACATCATTTGTCCAATTGGACATACACTACAGTTCAATAGTGAATCTTATTGCAGTTGTCCTTGCTAACAATGTTATTTTCTCTAACTGTATTCACCATTTGGCTGAATTCATGGAATTCTCATGCATGTTTCATATACAGGCTAATTTTTACTTATCCTTTTGTCAAAATTTGATTACTAACCACTGAAATGTAATACACCTGGTGTTGTGAGATGTTGAGAAATCTTGGTCTTCTGTTGTGATCCAAACTCTCTTCTCTGGTACAACAACCTGGCATGGCTTTGAAATCTGCAGTCCTAAATTTTCTAGCTTGTCTAAGCATGACATTTTGATTATGCCATAAGAAGCTGAGAGTTCATTTTGGCAATTTCATTGAGGTATTTTGTAAATTAGTTTTCCAACTGCAGCTATGTGATACGTTTTGTCTGTTTGCATTTATTCTTCTTCAGCATTGGCCTAAGTTGTTAGAGAGCTTTCTCCAATCTCTAGCATTCTTCTCCCATATCTTAAATTCCCTAGCTGCTGCACAATTATTTGTTTGCTCTGCAGTCTCATTACTGGCCTTTGCATTTGCTGCTCTTTCTTGGTACCATGTGGCCACATTAGAAGGCAAGGAATGCGGTGCACACTAGCAAGATGGTAGCCTTGACAGTAAATATTGACTTGTGTAAGCACAAGGAGCCACTTTCAGAGGCATGCTATCTTATGATTCTAAGAATTAATAGACTTACACCAGGTGAGTTTGACTACAGCAGCAAGCAGGTGGTAAGTAGAAAGACATTCCATATTTAGTTAAAATCAGCAGCTTCTTTTACATAAGCTCAACCCTTACTCAAATTTATACAGCATTTATTTTTACAACAGTATTATGTCCAATGATGCAGAGAATGCTGTTACCCAGAACTCTGCAAAGTTGTGGTGTACTTGGTGATTTTTTTAACACAGGATAGTTGTCCAAGATTGTTAAGCCACAATTTTGTTGTGAATGCATCTGGACCTATTCCTGACGCAACATGGGAAAAGAGATGAGGATTCTTACAAGTTGCAATGGAATTGTCATAGCATCCCCTGAGGAGGGGAGCAAGGAATTGGAATACTTGAAGCTGCAATGGGACTGCCATTAATCTTGCACTATTTTCATTTTCTATTATCAGCAGGGAGTTTAGGTTGAGGAACTGCCGATACATGGGACTTAGGGCTTTTGGCCTGTCTGTCTCTGATTGGAAATTTGGAGTGGGACTAGCAGTAAACAGAAGAAACCCCCACTTTTCTCATTGGCACTGAGCAAGTGCTGGCTTTCTTGAGCTGCTTTTGGGGGCCATTTTTGTTGCTGTTTCGTTCCCTGTCTCCAGGTTCTGCACCATTCAAAGTGCTATCCTAAACACGGAACACATCAGAACTATACAAATGACAAAAACCCACCAATCCAGGTGGGTTTCAATCTGATCAAGTACAGGGTACAGCAAAAGTTCAGCTGTATAATGCTGTTGTTATCTTTTGTTAGGGACTAGATTGGATAATTAGCAAAACTAGTAGAATATCGTTTTAGATTTTTACATACATGCTAACTGTTTCAACAGATAACCACTTCATATTGTTCACAACAATTTCATTCAATTTAAAATTACAAATTGCATTTTCATTGTCTTCATTGCCTAAGGTGTGGTAACAACTGAATACCCATTCAAGAATGATTATTGCTAACCATTTATCAAATTAACTAAAGTATCTCATCATTCTCTGTTCTCTATACACCATAGGAAACTGGGAATGCAACAAGTAATAACATTACTGATAACAAATAACTTGAAGATGACTTTTAACTTCATAAGTTGATCTTAAAATTGCATCTCTTTCAATGTCAACATAATAAATCTTCAATATTAAAATGATGTTCCTGCTGTTTTGACACAGTTAGTACTGTACAACTTCAATCATCAAGGCAGAAAATAAATTCATTGTGAATAGCATGAAATAAATTATTTACAGTGTACTTTACATTTCTGCATTAACATGATTTATTTGCTATACAACTTCCAGGATAACTCAGAATTTTCTTACTTTCTTTCCTTGTAAATCTATTTATTCAGCTCCTCGTTAGATTTGGTTCACAATCTTCTTATTACAGCCACATGGCAGATGGAGAGAATTTAGTATTAATCTAGACTTAAGCCAAGTTTCAAATGTACAAGTGGCATCTATGCTTGAAGGCATGAGGCTATGAACCAGGACATCTTGTGGGGTTTTCATATGTTATAGCACCTGGGAACCCTGACAGTGGAATATCACGAAAGGCTATTCTTGTTCATTACTGGCTTCAGTGAGGCATTGTAAGGATCTGAGGAAATTTCTTTTATTATTCACTCATGAGATATGGGCATCGCTGCCTGGTCAGCATCAATTGTCCATCCCTAGTTGCTTTTGAGAAAGTGGTGGTGAGCTGAATTCTTGAACCATTGCAGTATATGTATTGTATGTTGATACACAATGTCCCGAGGGAAGGAATTCTATCCAATATAACAATGATGTAAAGAGGTGAGGTAATGTAAGGCATAACTTAAAACTAAATAGATAGAGAATAGGATTTTTTTAGCAGGCAAAAGCTCCAATTTAACTGTCAGGGAATCAAGAGCAGAAGGTGATCTCACCGAAATCCCCAAAAAACCTGGGAACAATCAATCACTGGGCAATGAATGAGAGGAATTTCGTCCTAATAATAGTGAATTTGTGAGGAGCTGTTCCTTCAGCCATAAGCTGGTTCTCTTTGTGCATTTGGTCCTGGTAGGACAGAAAGAACAAGTGTCTAGAGGAAAGCAAATGGTAGCAATGAGGGAAATGATGGAAAACCTGGAGAAGTCCTTGCTAGTCTGGGTCTTTTACCCAGGTCTGGCATATTTGCTAGGGGACTGGAGCTTCTGCAGGGGCAGAACTTTCTCTGGGGATTGGGGCTTAGGCCAGGGACTGAGACCATAGGCTAAGTGCCACCTGCTAGGTCTAAGGTAGGAGTTGTAGAGTAGGGAGAACGGCATCTGCCAGGACTAGGCAACAGCTTCGGGATGGAAAGAAGGTATAGGGTTAAGCAAGATGTTGGCGGGAGAAGAAGGTTACAAGAGAGGGGCACAGGAGGAGGAAGGGGGGAAAATGAGGCTGAAGCGGAGGGGTAGGATTGGATTTGGGGAGGGGAGAAGACTGCAATAGAGAGCTGTGGGAAGGATGGAAGCTACAATCAAGAATGGGTGAGGAGGCAGCTAGTGGAGAGGAGGGGCGAGTAGGAAAATGCAACAAGGATGGGTGGAAGGAAGCTGCGAGTACAGTGAGGAGAAAGAGATGTTGCAAAGGGAGTCAGGATAAGGGAGGGGGAGGCTAATAATCATCCTGGTCGGATACTCCAAACTTTCCTCAGCCTTATTTTCAAGCCACCTTCACCTTTATTGTGAATTTGGACAATTACATCTTTTGGAAATTGCTGTTTGGGATGGTTATTCTTCTGAATAATTTTGTATACTTCTGTCAACTTTGTGTGTATGTGATGGAAATGCATTAGCTGTGACCTCACCAGTCTGCAGAAGGCATGTTGAGGGTGATGACCCTTTGTATGTGGAAATGTGTGCCAGATATTTTGAAAAAAGAAAGTCAGCTGTTTAATGCAAATTTAAATACTGAAGCATTTAGGAAATTAATGCCTTTCATGTGTGTTGTAGAATTAGACTTAATGGATGGGTGACAATAGTGTGGATAAGGAAAAATTCTTTGAATTCATCTTCTGGGTGAGTCCAAATAGTCCATATAGCAACACACCTACAAGAAGTGTTAATACCATAGACTGCATGACCCCAGCCATTGAACAAAGTGGGCATTTGTAAGAAAGTTGGGAGAATCATGTGAGATTGGCAGTTAGCAGATTCCTGATGTTGAGAGCAAAAAGTTCCATTTTCCAACAAAATGTTGAATGTTGAGGCAATATTTGCAATAACGAGTAGTGAGAAGCCTACTTGTATGTATTAGGATGTTATCATCAGTCACATCTCATTGATATGCAGTTTCCCGTTATCCCACCCTTCAGATAGAAACTGGACAGCAACAATCCTGACATGAAAGTCAGAATGGTAACCTGGTGACTTCAGTTCACTTCTTGCTCCTCTGGGCCTCCATCTTGGACTCTAGACTCTAAAATCTTCAGGCATGCTCTATTGGTAGCAACCATATACCCTTTGTCTGCCAGACCTCCAAATTCCTGTCAGCAAATTGGGGTGCCAATTTCCCTCTGTCTGACATATCTGGGAAATTTGATTCTGTGAAGGCCAGCTCCAGGCTGACAATGTTTGACCAGCACCAGGAATCCTGGGATGTCCTGGCAGTGGCCAATACTTCTGACAAAAGGGAAGGTATGATGTGTGGGGAGCCATAAGGACATGCTGCAGAGGTAATGAGGTGAGTTGGGGAAGATAGTGTGGGAAACCTCAGTCGGTTCCTGGAGAGAAACTCTTCATGAAATTAGCCATAATTAACACTTAGCCAATTTCATACAGCCCTATGTAACTGCTTTACGATTAATAAATTGGGGAAAATGAGAAAAGGAGCCCCTGAAAACCAAAATCAAAGCCCAGTAAATCTCAAGAAGAAGTTCAAAACCAGAGTAACCTTCATGTCCTGCAGGGATCTTTCAATTGTGATTTAATAAAGTAAAACAGCAACCGCTTGGTGTTCGATGAGTTAGCTCTCACCCAACTTCAAACTACTGTGATAAACCACAGAAATATGAACTGGTAGTAATTCAAACCCTTTTCTCAAGGAACCATGCTCAGCTACTTTGGACTATGCTGAAAAGAAACTAGACAAGACCATTTTCAAGGGGTTGAGATGGTTGCTGTGTGCAATTGCCAAGGACTACACCAATCTGTGTGCACGATCAATCCATGATAGTACAGCAGCAAAAGCTAAACAACAGGAACAACCAGCAGGAGCACAGTCCATACGCAGGATACAAGGAGAAAGGTATCACTGTTTGTGTAGCCTGCAGCCCCAGTGCTGTAGTTTCCACACCTATGGGTCAGAAAGTTGTTGGTTCAGTGCTTATTCCAAAAGTTTGAGCACGTCATCTAGACTAATATATCAATGTAGTATTGAGGGAATGCTCCGCTGTCAGGGGTGTGGTCCTTTGGGTAAAACATTAAATAGATAGGTTTAAATCACTCTGGAACATTGGCCCAAAAAAAAATTGCCAATGGGTTTTCCCGGTGTCTTGGTCATCTTTTAATCTGTCAAGTGAGACATAAACAGAATTTAAATGATCTGCCTTTGACATAAAAACAGAAGAAGTGACTGCCCATTGTGTGATTTTATCCTGCGGCCGTCGGTTTAATTTTACATTGAAATTTTGCATTAGACCTTAACGTGGTGTAATTCAGGACATCTCTACATGACCTCTAATTCAGGCCACCTTAATATAGCGTTGAATTCAAAACACAGTAACATTGAATTCTAATTCATGACACTTTAGCCAAATATCTAATTCAGGAAACTTGTCAGCATGGGTTATGCTGCTAACTTTGAAGAGCATTCTGCAGAATATCCAACAAGCACTGCCTCTTCTATTTGACAGGAAAAGACAGACCAGAGTTAGATTGGAGAAGCAGAAGCGACAGCATTTGAAAAACTTTGACGTCACACCTCATACAAAGATCAACCCTTTGAACCGTACAAATATTGGCATCAATGCTCAGGTATGAAGATTAAAAAAAAGCTTAACAACCTGTACTGCAAGATGAAGTTTTTCATGTGGCATGTTATTTAATATGTTTATGTACAATTACTTTGTGTTATTTTAATGTAATCATTATCCAGTTTGCACGAATCTAAGCACAGAAACAACCATCTGGTAGTACAGAACAGATATTGCAGAACCCTCAATTTTGTATCCATCAGGTCAAACGCAATCTCAACAATCAGTCACAGCTGAAAATAGTGCTGATTGGCCAAGCTGTGTGATGGGAAAAAAAACTGTGGTGAATTATTTGCTCTCAAGTTTCGAGGTAATTCAAGGGTTGCTTCTCTGAGGAGGAGTTGTGATGCCTGTATTGAAGGAGAGGGGAGCAGTAGCAAGGGAGGAAACCATTAACAATGTGAGCTAACATGCGAGCCAAGGAGAGAGCTCTGGTGAACAGTGGTTCTATGGGAGTAGAGTTGAGAGATTAGGAAATGGCTGTTATAGTCAGCTTGAACTTAGAAAGGACATGTATAGAGATAAAAGAGAACAAGAAAAAGGTGTGATTTTGGATCTAGGGCAAAGAGAACCTTTGATGACATTTGCCTCAAGTGTGTAGAGGAAGAGAGAAAACAGACTTACAACATGGCACAAACATATTTATAGTCTACATTATCACTGAGGCTTCATAGAAGCCTCTTCCTACTCTTCATCCTCTAATGCTATTGTAGTGATTGTAATGACATCAGTCAGTTGGACATTACAGAATGAGATCCTTGATTGAGGCTGTTAATCCGGTCCAATCACAGAGCTCATATTCTATGAGATCCAGTTGGCTGACCTCATTACAATCACTACAGCTATCAGCATCGTTTTGTATTCCTTTCTCCCTCATATATTTGTCTGATTTCTCTGTGAATACATCTATAGTATTACCTTAAACTATTACTTTGAGGTAGAAGATTACAGACTCTGATCACTCTGTGAATAAAAATTTTTCTCTTCCAGAGACTACACTATTTTTATTTTATTCATCTCAATTTTTGGCTTGGAACAGTGAGTTGAAGTTAAGATTTGAACTGTGAACAACAACTTGCTTTGAAAGTGAAGAGAACAACAACAGATTTTTTTTCTCTGCTTGAAACTGGCCTAGAAAGGGAATGGAAGTTAATTACTAATTTAAGGAACATGTAGATGAACCAGCACTGAGCTGTTGCTATGTTGAGGCCTAACAACTGGTTGAATGTTGAATTTGTCAATCAACAAAGATCTGATTGAGTTTTAGCATGTGGCAGTGTGATTTTTGAAGACTCCTGGAGATGGTACTGCTTAGTTTTGCTCTTTCTCTCTTGTTTCCCTTCAGTTATTGATTTATTGAATGTTCTTAGAAAATAATCCCAGTCTTTAACAAATAAATAAGTATTTCTAGAAGTCTGTTGAAACTGTTTGCATTATCCAGTGACTTCAGAATTCAAAAACAAAATCAGAAATTGCTGGAAAAACTCAGCAAGTCTGGCAGCATCTGTGGAGAGAAAACAGAGTTAATGTTTTGGGTCCAGTGAAGCAAGACATACAGTTTTACTTGTCCATAAACCACCTATTGTCCCAAGATTTCATTAAGGCCTGTTATCAATCCTTGGAAACTGTTTATTGAACAGCCGAGAGAAAGACAGGCAGAGAAAGAGAGAGAGAGAGAGAGAAAACTTTACATTTCCCATTCTGAATTAATTAGCAATACTGCTCTGGCTAAGAAACCTTAGGCTGAATTTTACCAAAAATCAGTTAAGAATTAATTCCAGCGTGGAGGGTGTATAGGATGGGCCGAAAGTCTAAAAGGTGATGATGATATTCAACAGCTGCATGAGAAAATAGTTTGTATAGGATGGGAAAGTAGGCTGGGAAATTTAATGACGATACTTGACAAGCTGCGTGACCTTGACTGAGTCCTTTGAACATTCATTTACGAGCTGAAGACAACATGTACACCTTGTTTTTCTGTAGCTGTGATTTCTACATTAGACAACAGTTTTCTCTGCTGTATCTGTTGTTTTCTGTGCTGGCGGTTTGTTACACCGTATATGAGAGATAGAGTTTCATTCCAAGTCGCTGGACTTTGTCTGGAATGGAATTATGAACAGTGCCAGAAACGAACCTAAGCCTCCAGACCAGCCAGCAGTCGAGGGGTCCCCAGTGGGCAGAGGGGCGTGAAACTTGTTGCTTTTTCTCTTTTCTTTTCCATTTATTATTACCACAATAATCATTATTATTACTTAACAAACATTCATTTTTAAGCAAGTTGCTGTTGTCAAGTCTTCTCTTAATTGTATTTAACCAAATCCATAAGACCCACTTGGACAAACATTGTGATCCAAGACAGAGGGTTTTTCTCTCTGTGAAACCCTGGTGAGTAAACTCAGTCAATTCTCTGCTGCTCACCTTCTTATGGATGCAACATGACCCTGTTGCACCACACTCATTCTGTCGTGCATGCATCAGGAGTGGGGCATTCCTTTATTTCCAACGCCAGTGCCATATTCAAAGCCCAACTGTGCACAAGGTTACTCTCTGCCAGCCAGCAACAGCTCTTCCCTGTACACATAGTGGCAGGGAAACAAAAAGGAATAGCTTCTGAAGGAACATAGGAGGCACAGGTTATGCTTCATTGGAACTACAAGCTCACAATTGTAAATCTGTTGTCACTGTACTTTATCACTTGACTAATTGACGGCTGTGGTAACTGCATCTGCAAGAAAGAAGCTAGAGGGACAGCCTATCCTTCACACAAGACCATGTTAGAACCCTTCATGTTGGAAACAAACTGTTCAAACAGTTGAAAGAGTTCACTTGTATATGAACAACAGGAGAAACAAAGAGAAAAAAAAATCAAACAAGTTTCGATTTGCATTTTTGAATGAAGAGGGGCTGCTGGCCTTTCCAGCAACAACAAATTTACAGTCTTGGAATGATGACCTCACCTGACTCACATCTATTTGAAGCAGGTGCCAATGAAGATGTGTCTAGCTTGTTGTGCCCAATGCAAAATCGCTCTATCATGCTGAAGATGCTGCAGTATATTGGGGCTGCAGCTTTATTCCTATTCCTCCTCTACTTCTTTATTTAAGGTTGTTTTCTTTCTAATTAAACCCTCGAATGATCAATTCAGCACATTGTGTAGCCAACCACTCTCAGAATTCAATTGTACACACAGAGAGACATTTTGCAGTGCTGGGGCCAGAACAAATGTGCATTATTCTGTGAAGTTGTAACTTGAAGTTTTCTCCATTTTTATTATAATAGGATGAAGAAAAAATCAAAAACGTATTTGTAACTAGGAAGAGAAAGAAAAAGCTCAGGATTGGTGGAGGCAATCTGACTTTGCCTGGAACCAGGAGGCTGCCTGATGGAAAGGATTCCCCTTCAGATATGGGTAGCAGTGCACTTGTATCTGATAACAGGAGGAATGAGAGAGGTGATGGAAATGTCCCACAGCTAGACAATTCTCAAACAGCAGAGAAGAACACATTGATGCCAGGCTGTGTAATCACAGAACCAACCATAGGTATGACAATAACACTTTCCTGCGCAACTGATAACTCGTAAAAAATACCCTTTACAAAACAGTGCGAGTGTCCTTCTATTATGCAATGGTGCTGGATTTGTTACATTAAGATTTCGTAAAGTTTGATCAAACTAGGAGAAGCTTGACCGAGAGATTTTTTTGCATTGGAAAGGACATAGAAATGGTTTGCTCTCTTGGAAATGTCCAGAAGGGATCACAGATTCGTCAGTTGGAAGTCAGTGGGGAATAACACAATCAGTTAGATAGACTTATGTTTATATAAAATCTGACTGTGCCTCTCAAAACGATTTTGAACAGGATTGTTTGATAGGCAAATAGAAATCAAGGCCATTTTGTACTCAGAAAGATCCAACAAACAGAAGTGAAATGAATAACCAGTTAATCTGTTTTCCAGGTGTTGTTTAAGGGGACAACCCTTTGATACAAATGTAACTCACTGGTCATTTTTTTAAATACAACCATGGGATCTTTAATACTTTGACCCTATGTTCTTTCTACTCACTGCTGACACACTTGAATTTATGGAAGCATTTTATGCAAAGCCTTCAATTCTATATGTTCTAACTTTTTATTTAAAGAACGATTCCATTTTTTTTATCTTTGATCCTCACCAAAGTGGTACTGTGTTTTAATTGCCATCTGAAGGTCAACAGCTTGAACAATGCAGTACTCAGTGGAATTGCTGTGAATGTCAGACTAGATTATGCACTGAAGATCAGACAAAAGTGCTACCCACTGGGGCTGACATATTTCAAATACATTGTCAGGTAGGCATTTGCACGGTGACTCTGTATTCAATCCACAGCAAGGCTGTAAGATTTCCCATTTTTTTATTATGAATCTCCTCAGCAAAGCTGCTGTATGTTAGAGGATGTCCTCATTTGTGTCAATTTCTAATATCAACTAGAATCATTGAATTTTACTGTACAAAAGGAAGCCATTCAGCCCATCATGTCTGTACCAGCTCCTGAAAGAGCCCTCTAAATTCAACATTTTCAAGTACATATCCAACTCTGTTTTGTAACCTCCACCACAAACCCAGGCAGCACAACCCAAGTCCTAACAACTCTCTCAGTAAAGAAGTTTCTCCTCATCTCACTCCTATCTCTCTTGCTGACAATCTTGAAATTGTAATCCTTATTTATAGACATACAAACTAGTGGAAACAAAATATCCTTCATTACCCTGTGAAATTGTTCATAATTTTGAATTCAGTAAGATCACAGGAACCCCAAAATTCCATGAAGCAGACTCAATGGGCTGAATGGCCTAATTCTACTTGTATTTTATTGTCTTATAGTCCCTCTGTTTGAGTATTCCCCTCAAAGTTATACCATTGAACCTGTATTATCTCTCCATGTTTCTTCTACCAAAATGCATTACCTCACATTTTGCTGCATTGAAATTCATTTGTCAGACGTCTGCCCATTTGGCCAACTTTTCAAAGTCTCTCTGAAGTTGCTCAGCGTCTTCCTCACAATTCACTATTCTCCCAAGCTTGGTATGATCTGTAGATTTAGAGATTTTTCCCTCAACATCGATCTCCAAGTTGTTTATATAAATCAGAAAAAACAAGGATCCTTACACTGATCTTTGGAGAACTCCATTTTCAACTTGTCTCCAGTCTAAAAAGTGCCCATCTATAACTACCGTTGGTTTCCTATCTCTTAGCCAACATCTTATCCCATACTGCCAAAGATCTATCAATCCTAAATATTTCTAATTTTCTAACCAACCTGCCATGTAGCTCCATATTGAATGCTTTCTGAAGGTCCAAATATGCAATATCCACAGCTCTACTCTCATCCACTGCCTGTGCCACTTCGTCAAAGAACTCAATTAAATCTGTCAGACATGACCTGCCCTTGACAAAGCCATGTTGACGGTCTAGAATTAACTTACTTTTGTCTACGTGTATATTTATCTTATCCCATATTATAGCCTCTCAGGTTTCCCACTATTGATGTCAAGCTGACAGGGTTGTAGTTTCCTGAGTTATACTTTACCCCTTTCTTAAACAATGACATCACATTTGATATCACCTTATCTAAACAGAATCTCTTTAGTTTCACTTTTATTTTGTTTAGAAATATAATTAACATGTTGTAATGAAACTCACTTCCACTTAAAAACGTTGCTCGACTCTGTCCCCACTTAATCTTGTGCTGAAACTCTCATCCACACTTTTGCTACTTCTGTATTCAACTGTTCCAATGCTTTACTGCCTGACCTCCCCATTTCATCTTTCATAAACTTGACTGAATCCAAAATTGTTCAGCTTATTGTTTACCTGTTATCATGTCTATTATCCATGTGCTCTCTGATCTATATTGGGTCCTGGTCTACAAATGCATTGACTTTAACATGCTTACCTGAGTTCAAAACCCTCCATGATCTTGACCGTCTCTATCTTTATAAAATTGTCCATCCCTGCAACTCTCCAAGAACTCTGCACTTCTCCAAACTCTTGGCCTCTTGTATACCTTGCCCAGCCCTTCACTTCACCATTGGCAGCATATATTAAGATGACAAATTCCTAAGATCAAGAATTCTTACTCTAAAACTGTCTTCAATTTTCTCTAACTCAACAAGATCCTCCTTAACAAAAACACAAGTTGCTGGAAAAGCTCAGCAGATCTGGCAGCATCGGTGAAGAGAAATCAGAGTTAATGTTTCGGGTATGAGTGACCCTTCCTCAGATTCTCCTTAAACCGACCTCTTTGGCCAAGCTTTTAGTCACTTTGTCTAATATCTCATCCTTTGCCTCAGTGCAAATATTTGACTGATTATACATTTTCCAAATGTATTTCCAATATCTAAGGTTTTGCAGTAGATTTGTAGCTCGGGTTGTGGGTGTTGAGGTTGGTTTGTTGTTTCGCAGACGTTTCATTACCATGCTGGGTAACATCCTCAGTGCAGCCTCCAATGAAGCGTCAGTGTGTTTTCCCGCCTGGTTTTTAAACTCTGGAGTCCGTTGAGCTGGATTGCCTCACTTCCGGTTTTCCTTCGTAATGGAGTGTATATGGGGTCGAGTTCTATGTGCTTATTAATATTATTTCCAATATTTTAAAATGTTACTTACAAGTAACAAGTCATTAAAGTGACCAGACAATTGGTCAGATGCACTGGCAGCACTAGAAGCAGGCAACCAGCAGTATATGTCTGATGCACGTTATAGAAATTACTCTCGCTGACATGTAGGGTGCCCTATTCAACAACATCTTTCCAAATTTATTGAAGTCATATATATACCAACCTTCGGTGTTGCAAAACTTTATAAAGAAAAAGGTGTGGTTTTCAAATAAAGATTCCTGTTTGCCATTTGTTCCCTGTTTAAATTACAGTGTAGGATGTGGATCAGCACAATTAATGAGAACTTATGTAGACATTATATGTCTTCATACTTCTCACTTAGTTGCATGAGTTAATTCAATGTTCATTTGAATAAATCCCATAATTTACACAGAGTTCCGCTGGAAATTTGCAACCCATTTGTGCCAAAGGAGATTTGTTTATACAGTCTCCGAATTATGTGCCAGTGTCAAGGTAACATCAGAGAGGCGATGGCGTTATAAACTAAATTAGATTCTAATAGATGATGTGATAACTGTTATGATGCCACCTAACAGGTCTTTGAAATTCTTAGACTTCAGGATTTGTTTCAGTTTAGATTTAAGGTCATGGTCAAATTTCACGATTTTATCTCTTTTTATCTAAAAAAAAATGCTTCAGATGAAAAGAGAAACAAACAGAAGAAACTAAAGAAAAGCAAGAATAAAATCAATTCAGCTGACACCGAAGATAATTTTTCAAGAAATGTGGACTTAACTGCACCTCTGGGTAAGATTGCAGCACATGCTGAGTTTTTTGTAATTTGGTTTAAATGACTGAGGTACAAGCAGGAATCTCCAACAACCTGAATTTATATAATGTA
Organism: Rhincodon typus; assembly: GCF_021869965.1. Classification (NCBI taxonomy): domain Eukaryota; kingdom Metazoa; phylum Chordata; class Chondrichthyes; order Orectolobiformes; family Rhincodontidae; genus Rhincodon; species Rhincodon typus. The sequence continues at coordinate 47,792,468 of NC_063345.1, forward strand.
AGGCAAAGGGACATTTAAAAAAAACTGACATCAAGATAGGAGATGTAACTTCAAGGAGTATTTTGAAAGAAGAAAGCAATATAGAGAAGCAGAGGAGTGTAGGGAGGGAATCCCAGAACTTGCAGCTTAGGGTATCTGGATGCACTGACATGAATGGTCGAGCGATTAAAATTGCGAATGCTCAACAGGCTGGAATGAGAGGAGGAAGGTATCTTGGAGGGTTGCGCGTGCTGGAGGAGATAGAAATAGGGAAGGCTGACACCATGGAGAAACTTGAAAACAAACATGGCAATCTTGAAAACAAGGCATTGCTTAACCTTGAACCACTGTAGATCCGAACGTATTTGGTACAAGTTAGGAAACAGGCATCAGAACTTTGGATCACCTAAAGTTATGGAACGTAGATGATGGCTTGCCACCTGGGAGGACTTCAGAATAGTCAAACCTAAAAGCAGCAATGACACAGATAGGAATTTCAGCAGCGGATGAGCTGAAGCAGAGGCAGAGACAGGGATGTAGCTAACGGAAAAAGCTGAAAGATTGTCAGAAAAGGAACTATTCATTGTATACTTGTTTTACAAATAACTGTAAAACCCTCAATATTTTAGATGCTAATTAAATGAAAATACAGAAGGTTTCAGAACAGAGAGTTTAGATAATCTAATTTTCCACCCTTTTTTTAATCCAATTTAGATCTCTACAGAAAAGCACTCCTTGCATTAAAGACCAGACCTCAAGCAAACAACTAAGCAGCTTATTCAATAAAACAGTAAAGAGAAATATCAAAATAATTATTGCAAGATTTTGAGTTACTGGATACTCTTCATCCTGGAGTATATGAACAGTTAATACTTTACTTGAAGCCCATGCTTTCTTGAACTATGTCCATTGTTGGAATTGATTGGGTAGGATGAACAAATTTCAATGAATGCCTTTACTGTTTCTCTGTAAGATTTCAAGAAAATATTGGCAAATCATGCAAATTAGTAATCATTTATCATGGCAAATTTATCAGGTTATAATTGACCAAATGCTGCAGGAGACCTAAAATCCTGGTGGCCACCCATATCAGATTGTAATCCAGAGTCAATCCAGAGCTCTTTTATGCTTAATCAACACATCTTTTCCATTCCATGTCTTTCCTTTTCATCTGTTATATTTTGTATTCTTTGTTTCTTGCTTAATAGTCTTCAAGGGGCAGGCATTGACTTGTTGCTTAATCTTTAATGTTATGAAGAGAGGTAGAATCTTGTGATATAGTGGCTGTATTCCTAGCTCTGAGCCTGAAGGTCTGTGTTCAGATCCCACCTACCCAGGAGGGGTGTTTTAACAAGTTGATTAAAAACTTGATAACAATATCCATTGGTATCTTTGAGTAACCAGTTCTGGACACCATACTTTGGGAACAATATGAAGGCTTCAGCGAGGATGCAGGAAAAATTTATGAGAATGTTTACATGGATCAGGAACTTCAATCACAAGGATAAATTGGAGGAGCTGTGCTTGTTTTCTGGAATGCATCATGTTCCCTCGTAATGAGATTTTAATTTAATACATTTCCATTGGCTTTTTGATTCTTCTTTGTTACAGTGTCTGAACTGTTCAATATTTACTTTAAAGGAGTAGATTGATAGAATTTTTCCAATTGGCTGAAAGTCCAAGAACCAGAGAACACAAAAATTTATGGCTATTGGTAAAAGAACTGAAGGCTGTGTGAGGAAACACTTTATAGAGCAAAGGCAATCTGGAATGTACAGCCTGAGAGAATGATGGATGCAAATTGAGTCATATTTTTCAAAAGGACATTGAATCAAAACATTTCACAGGACTGGGTGGGGGTGTGGGACTAACTGAGCAGCTCTTGAAGAGAGCTGACACAGATCTGATGGCCTGATTGGTCTCCTTCTGCATTTAACCATTCTATGATTCTATTCTATGATAAACAAGGAGATTACAAGCATTCTAAATTCATAGCCAATTATATTGTTAGAAAGAAATTGACTCAAGATGATTTTGTATCATTGAATCTAGCTATCTCTTACACCATGACATTGAATAAAGTGGCTGTTGAAAACACTTAAAATATTTTTCCTTAATCAATCTTAAATTGCATATGAATAACAATTGTAACTACAGCAAGTGTTTCCAAATGGGCTCAAAGAACAGCATCTAATCTTAGATAACAGATTGAATTAAACAGGCTCTGCACATACATTTCAATTGAGACATCGCAAAACAAAATATTTAGAAAACGAAAGAGCAAATTTGCATCCATTAAAGCCAGATTGACACTTAAAGCTACACACAGATCTCGAGTGGGCTTTTCAGCTACAATTTCAGTCACTACAAGAGATTTGGGAATGATAACCAACAGTGTGTCTCTTCAACTACCGCAATCTCCTTTACACCAGGACCTCAGAACATCAGCATTTAAACATGTCCACCCTGATGTTCCAGTCTCCACACAGGCACAGATTGGAGACTGGATTTACCCCCAGATACAAACTAGGGCTCATATTGGATGTCACAACCCAATTACAGGTATTGCCTAGGACTTCTAAACTTCCTATGCCAATTACCCTGCGTCCAACTAACTCAGAATTACAGTCAGAGAGTTCACAGATTTCCAACTAACTTATCTGATAGTTATGCAGGAAATGTTTGACAGATTAAAAAAAAATTCCAATTACAGGATCACTATACAACAGACCCCCACTGACTCCTTCAACTAAACCCTTTCTAGAGCCAATTCCCCCAAAACCCCTGACTGCTTCTGACTTGACTTCACCACCCTACTCACCCAGCCATCAAATTTCCACCCTAACCAGCTGCCACCACACCACCTGAGATAACTAGCATCCTACTCTGCTACCCGACCCCTCCCTAGCCATTTACACTAATAAATAGCTAGTCCTAGTGTAGATTCACCCAAAGTAACACAATATGAAGTTCTGGGACATTACAACTTAATGTACCAAAATACAACCATAAAAAGGAGTGTGGCTTGGCATCTTCTGCGCTGCATCAAGACCTATCCAGTTTATATGATGGAGACTCCAGAAAGCAGCTCACACTGAAAGGCTGGCCTAAAGAGATGTTGGCAGGTGAGTGTGTTTCTTTCCTGTGATTAGTATCAGCTTGAACTGTTCCAATGCCATTCGGGAGATTTATGCAATGAAGTTGCAAACTTACCCACCAGATATGCACAAAACATACCAGAAAATGACAAAGCTTGTTCATTCAATCGTAAGTGTTTCTTTTAAACAGTGTGATAAATGTTAATTGATCCCCAAATAACCTCTTTGGCACTGAAAATTTACTTTAACAAGTGTGAGTCTCATTATTTCAAACTTTAATTGGGTGATGGATACTTCTGGTTTTATTTTAGTTTTTTTTTTATCCTTTAGCAGTCTCTGTTAAATCCATCTTTCTTCTCTTAATTTCGATCTCAGACTATGGTTTTACATTAATTCAACATTTAACTCAGGCTTCCTGGTTTAACAAGGATTTTCAATCTGATCGTTGAAGGGACGTATGTTCGCTTCCCTGTGCAATGGCAACTTAATTCACCAACTGGAAACCTTGATCTGCTCTCCATTCATTCCCAATACCATGGACACACCATGGTTGCAGTGTGTACCATCTACCATATACGCTGGAGCAAAGTTGCAGGGCCTGTTCACATTTTTCAAACACATGACTTCTACCACAGGAGTTGCTGAGGAGCATAGCCATCTGAAAGTCTTCTCAAAATCACTTAACATTATGACTTAGAAATATGTTACAGTTCCTACATGGCTGGGTCAGAATCCTGGAAACCGTCCCCTGCGAGTATACCTACACCACAAAAACTGCAGAGGTTCAGAGAAGCAGTTCACCACTACCTGCACAAGGGCAGTTATGGATAGGTAACAAATACTAGACTTGGTAGCATCATGTCCACATCCGATAAATGAATGTTCAAGAATCTTAAAAGTGCTTTACAGCCAAGGATTTTTTTTTTAAAAGTGTTGTCACTGTTGTAGGGAAATAAGGCAGAAACTTGTCAAACTGAAGTTCTCTAAAAGCACTGAAATAAATGATCATATAATTTTATTTAGTAAAGATAGTTGAGAGATAAAAATTGTCATTGATATTTGGAGGTCTCCCTACCTTTCTTCAAATAGTCCTATGGGATCTTTTTATGAGAGGGTAGATGAGATTTTGACAGTGCACTACACCCCTTGTATCATTTTAACTTATCTGTCTAGAATGTGTTCAAATCTTTAAAGTGATACTTTAATCAACAACATTTTGAATCATAAGTGAAAGGGCCAGTACTGAGCCAAACTACTATAACAAATATTCCATGTAATCATTAAAGGATGATTGTGTCTTTCTGGTCAGACCCTGCAATTAATATTTCTCAATTTTTTTTAACAAAGAGAGCTTGGATAATCACACATGTGAACTTTACTCTCTAAATGCATTTTATGTTCCATTATTTAATATATTCTTTAAAAATTTTGACATTTCAAGGATATGTTATAATTTTTGAGAAATCTTATCACTCTTGTCTTAGTCAAAGATTGCTTATGGTTGTTGTCTCTGTCCTTAAATGAAGAAGACATTTTCCTACGGTAAAGGGAAGGATTGTAAAACCAAATTAAACTTTGCAAGTCATTTCCTTCTCAACAGGAGGAAGAAAATTATGAGGCAAGATCCATTAAAGCAGATCTTTCACGAACAAAGTCAAACTGCTTAATCCTTTATTCGACTTCAGACTGCACTTGCTAATTTTCCCATGTACTTCCTTATATATACACTCACATGACAGACGCGAAGAAAATTAACTGTCAAGTTACAGAAATGCAGAACAAAATGGTCCAAAGAATAAACAAACTGTAAATGTAATGAAATACATTTTCTGTTGCATTTCTCTTGCTTTTGATATGCTTGTTTTCTTTCCAAGTCTTTCATTTTCCTCTCATCCTTATATTTCCATCTTCTACTTTCAGTTTTCACCTATTATTATTGAAGTTTGAAACTCCATAGGAAAATTGAGAGTCTCAGAAATGTCTGAATACTTGAATCATTTTACAGAAACATCTATAACATGTTTCACTATTATAGCTCTGGTTTTCCAGAACTTATGCATATGAATTTAGGCATAGAACACAGATTGCTATGTAAATGCTTTTTGTTTAAGCTAGCAGGAAAGTATGCAATGGTTTCTCCCAGAGGTTGGTATTAAAAATTTGGAATTTGATGTATTACACATAATTTCAATGTTTATAGATGACATGGAAGTTACAAATCTGACAAATATTAAGAAAGACATAAACAGACCGGTGAACCAATTTAATCCAGAGAACTGGAAATTGATTCACTTTGTTAGGAAGAACGAGAAATGGCAATATGATATAATTGGCATAATTTTAAAGAGGGTACAAGAACAGAAAGGCATAAAAGTAGACAATGTTTTGAAGGTGGCAGGAAAAGTTTTCATAAGGAGTGGGTGGGGGCATGAGGTGGCATAAATTATGTTGTATGAGACATGGGAAGTCTGGAGGGGGATTGAAGGGGTGTGAATGGTGAGGGTTGGAGGGCTATTTTTGTTTGCTTGTTTCTTTTGCAAAGTCCTGGAACAACGAGGCCTGCCCTTCCACGTAGCCTGCTGTTGTACTCGACAGCTCCTGGGACTCTCTCCACATTGTTTGCAGGGTCAGTGGCTTGAATCTGATACCATCTGCTCCCCCTGCCTGGAACAAAAATCTGACCATCCGGCACAACTTCTCGTAAGCTCTGGCTCTGTGTTCTCAATTTCAGAACAGAAATCCAAGCCCATGTTGTACAGTTTGTCAAGAATTTACCAATATTCTGTGAACATTTATTTTGGAAATTCTCGGAGGATTTAATTTAAGAATAGTACTTTCTCTGGGACACCAATTATAGAAGTGTCTGAGAGAGGAGTGCTTGGACATGAGCATCTTATGTCTCCTTTGGGCAGGATGGTATGGTGACTTATTTCCCCACTGCAGGTACAGAACATCAATCTTTGTCTGAACCTCTTCCATGAGAATTTCCAAACATCATATTCAGGAAGCTGTGTGTCATCTCCCTCATCCCCTGCACCATTCAGAAACATGGCATTGTGTGTCAGCTGGGACATTTCACACCTTAACCGGAATGTGTGTATAGAGCACATGTACATTACTCCACGAAGATAGCTTTCAAGCAGCAGTTGAGCACTAAACTTGCAGGTGTGTCTTTAACAAGTACACATGATGGCAATTAGCAATTTGTCCTAAAATGGCAGGCCAAAACCAGACTTTTGTGCAGGCATATCTTACTAGCACAGCATTTATTGAGCAACTTTGAAAAAGAAATTTAAACTTCCAGCGAAGAGTGAATGGATGAGGCATTTCACATTTTAAAACATTCTTTTCAAGATACTAAAAGCACAATTGATTATTATTTTTGTAGGCAAATTTTAACTTAAAATACAGAAGAAAACTTTTAGCACAACTGAAATAAAACCACTATTAGGTATATGATACACTGTCCTTTAAATACACACTCAATTCTCTTAGAACCAATCCAAAATGATAATTGGCTCCCAAAGGGTACTTGCAATCTTTCCCCTCTCAAATTGGAAATGTTTAACTCCAGAACAGCCTTTCACAATTCGCATTGAGATTTCTCCCTTTAACCAAACCTAGACAAATCTTCCAACTTCATTTAAGCAGGCCCTTAAATTTGGTCTTTCTAATGTAAAGGCAAGCTCCCACCCATATTTATGCACGGTGACCCTTAGCATTTTGCTACTTAATGTAAACATGTAAACATGTACCTTCTTTCCTTACAAAACAATGTGGGTCCTGTTTAATTGCCAAGAATCAAGCTACCTCACCCTGCTGACAGGCAGACATCAGAACAGGTGACATGGCCCCATCCCTTCGTTTTTATCTCAAATTAAAGGCACAATCCTAAAATATAATAATCTTCTAAACATCATTATCAAACGCTGTGTTCACCAAAGTCTGCTAGACCTTCACAGATTATCCACTTTTTGAACATTTTAAATACCCAACTAACTAGTTTCCGCTGGTTGAGTATGGTTATAAACCACCTATACTCCCATTGTACCTCAAAAATAAGTACTTAGAAATAAGACAGAACTACATATTTTCCTCTAGAAAACTATCCCTTTAAGAATCTACAGGCTGAGCAAAGGTTTTGCAGTAGGTGAACCTTCCAACTTCACATTATTCATATTATAAACTTTTGACTTTACCTGGGTGGAGCAATGTTTAATAATTCTCAAAGCTTATCTCAAATTAGCTTCCGTTATGATCATACGGTGTGGAAACCTCTGTGGACTTCAAACTGTTCTTCAGCAATGTGCAAAGAGATCATTTTCTTATGATTGGAACATTGGTAGAAGTTTATCTTAAAGAGTAGACTTAATACTAAAATTCCAACTATGTTGCTTCTCCGTGTTACCTTTCCAGTCATTTTGATACTGTTGACTAGTACATCTACTGAACAGACTTCAGAAACTCTACTTTCACACCCAGACATCAAGAACACTACAACATCAGGTGAGATCTGTGTGAATGGCAATATTGGTAGATAAGTAATCATCATTAATGTGAAAAGTGTTTATTTTCTTATCGTATGAAGAGCTCTGTTATGTGTACAAGTCTCAAATTGTGAAGTGTATAAAAAATTCTACATTAAGAATAACATACATTCCATGCTACCAACTTACCCCAAAATTGTTTATTGTTGCAGGTGTACCTAACTATATCATTTAAAATGTTAAACAAAAATTGGCAGAAAGGCTCAGCAGGTCTGGCAGCGTCTGTGAAGCGAAATCAAAGTTAAAGTTTCAGGTCCGGTGACCTTTCCTCAAAACTGGCCCAATTCTGAGGAAAGGTCACCAGACCCAAAATGTTAACTCTGATTTCTCTTCACAGACACAGCCAGACCTGCTGAGCTTTTCCAGCAATTTCTGTTTCTGAATCTGATTTACAGCATCCCGCATTCTTTCGGCTTTGATTTAAAATGCTGCCTGACCCGTACAGATAGTATCAGATTCCAATCAGCATACAGTTCATGGGGCTTCCACCTAAGATGGGATGGTGTTTCAAAACTAGCAGAACTAAACTGACAGATGGAGCAGTATACAGAAACATTTGATTTCTAAATGTTATCCTGTCTTGTTTCCACTGGTCAGACAGTGATAAAATTCCACATTTAGACCTCAAAAGAGCTTTCTTGTGGCAGAACTTGAGATTTGAAATTCATTTTGTGGGGATAATTCAGACACAATCCAAATTCTACAATGGCACAGCACACTGTAATTTCATGCGCTATTGCCAATATGCCAAATATTGTTCTGAGATTATAAAGATCAGAGATTGAATTTGCTCGCCTAAGAATAATGGGAATAAAGTTTGATTTCAACTTAAGTATAAAATAGCACAGAACCAATTTACCTGCTCTTGAAGATAATGGAGAGGAAGATTGGGCTGAATGAAGAGTGGGTGGCCAATCTGTTACAATCCAGTTTTGCATACCTACCAAAGTATAATTTTCCCCTTCAGAATTCAAGTTATTAACAGTAGGAGACAGAATATACTTTGGAACATTTTAGGAAACTATATTTTCTCTATTAATATTTTTCTCTGATGACCTTTTCATAACTTCCTTCCAGATAATTGCAAAAATACTCGTGACTATGAGCCATGTTTGAAGAACACTTGTCCAGAGTACATGCCTTGCTATTGTAAGGACGAGAAAGAATACTGCCGGTAAATGTATATCTCTAAATAGATATAAAACTCAGCAGGTCTGACAGCATCTGTGAATAGAGAAACAGAGTTAGCGTTTTGAGTCTGGTATGATTCTTCTTCAGAACAGTTAAATCACATGGACCTGTTTTACCAAGTGTTTCTGTGGAGATACTTTGGACCTTGTCTGAAGTAGGCCATTCAGTCCAACATACCAATGATATCTCTCTTATGAACTATCCAATTAGTAATCCTCCACTACTCTTCCCCATAGCACTGCAAATGTTTGCTTTTCAAGAATATATTCAGAAAACAATATATGACTGCAAAATTCACCAGCTTAAATAACAAAAAAACCTTTACTTTTAGTCAATTAGTATCACTAAAGTCCATTCGGCAAGGAGACAAATAGATTGAATTGAGCCCTGGTTTTAGTTCTGTGACTTGTCTCTTAATAGTTGCTCTGCAACTCCAAGTGCAAGAGGATCATAGAAACCCTGGGGCAAAATGTATATCACAAAATAATACTGTAGTAATTTCAAAAAGAAAGGATCCGTCACTTTCCATCACTTGGAATGTTCTTTTCTGGTTGCACCTCAAACTTGCCATTTTGGTACCTTTACCAAAGAGGGGAAGTAAAAACAGAGAAGATCATTTTAATTTCCCAAAACAGATGGATTGGGGTCAGATGAAACAGACAATAAATTCAACAACCTGAAACACAGTCCAAGTAACTCACAGCCATCTTCAATAGAAGCAGGATTATAATTTTGAAGGATCAACCTACCTGCACCTAGGAGTTAGGTTGGTTCTTAATATATAATATCAAGATGGCACGTCTCAGGTTTAACCTATCTCACAGGTTTAAAAGTGGCCAGCTGAGTTTCTCTGGTATTTGGAAAAATCCAGCATCTCAAGGGAGGCACGGACAGCTTCAGTGAAAGATGAATGTCTGTACATCGCAGGAGAAACAGGAGTGTTTCCCCCAACTCACCAAGCTATCTTCTTCCCCTGCCATTGGAGCACCAGTTATTGGAGTCTCCTTGGACACTACCACCTCTGCCCAGGTCAGACTTGTGGACACTGATCTTACCAGTAAAAAAAGCCACATGAATATGGAGTTAAAAAAAAGTGATCCTGTCAGAAAAATGGACACAGAAATGTGGAGTCAGAAACTCCCTATTTCAAACTTGAAACTCCCAACCTGTCCAAAATCAAATCCAGATTCGCTGTAGAGAGTCTGAGTGCATTTTTCATAGATGGCTTTAATTTTAACAAAAATGAGGAAAACCAAAGGAAATTGTTAATATCGTCTGAGAATACTTCGTTCAACAAGCATCCGAAAAATATAAAATATCTTGCATTAAAGCTCCATGGATCCTGCTAACAATAAGCATTCCTTCAATGAGATTTGATACAAATGCACTGGGCATAATATCTCACAGCCTAATTTCCAGTTGAAAGAAAGCAACAGTAAAAGGGATAGCTAGAAGAAAATTATTCCTTGTCATAAAGTTTTAAAATTGGTCAAACGGTTTATAAACTGATGGTTAAGCAATAAGAACATTACAGGTTTCCCAGATAAAGCAACAAGAGATTTAAACTGGAGCAACAATTAGACTCTATAGATAGAATAAATGCACTGATAGACTCATTTTAAAATGATTCCCTAATTGTCACACTTGAACTGCTACAAGTGTTTATGCATGAATGGAATAAATAATAGTGCTAGCAAAGATATGGGATTATAAAAATTCTTCAACTAACTTTACTGAACTCTGCTTCAAATCACAAGGATATAAATAATACATTGATGTGTAGGTGAATGGCAACATACAGGAATAAAAGAAAGAAAACTCACAAACTGATCTCTTTCAATCAGTTGTGACCTCACTTTATGGATAGTTCACAGAAGCTGAATCCTGCTGATCCACAAGACTGCCATATCTTACTCTAACCTATGAAATTTAATGTTTAATTGTTTAATTGTTTGATTGGTACCCATAAAGCTGAATTCTCTACACAGTCCCCAGATAGGCCCCTTCAATCTTTAACCCACAGATTAACAACTAGCCTCTTTCATTTAGTCTTTTATTCAAATGCGGAAAGATAAATTGGCAATTCCCCTTCCAGCTTTAACTCTCCTGCTTTTCCTCAACTAAGAGATTAAATGTTAACATGTTCCATGAACACTATTCAATACCTAGCCCAGCTGACCTCGTCTAGTCCTCAATTTACGTTAAAACAGATTATCCGACCATTATCACATACTGATTCTGAAACCTTGCTGTGTGTAAATTGGTCATTAGATTTCCAAGATTACAACAGTGTCTAAAACTCAAAATGTGCTTCATTTGATGCTAAGTGCTTTGGGACATCCTTTAGTTGTGAAAAACTATATGAATGCAAGTTCTTTTTTTTGCTAATCTGCAACAAGGCTATATGACTACAGAATATTCAAATATGTTTTCTAGGTGTACAAACTTTAAAGGTCCCTTGGGGGATTACTGGAATTTGGGAACCAAATGTGAACAGCAATGGAATACCCTAGACCTGATTCTCATAGCTGTAATTCCTGGAGTTTGTCTTCTCGTTATTTTTGCTGTCTGTGTGCAATGTGTCTGCAGCTGCAAGAAACTGAACTACATTGAGAAAGCCAATAAAAGGTGAGTCATATATCATTTGTGGTACATGTAGATCAAGTATCATCTTGACTGGGAATGACTCACATAATAAAATTTAATTTGTTTGTAGCATATGACTTAGTTTGAAGCTTCCCTTCTATAGCCCTTTTCTTCTATATGTTCACGATGGAGGAAGTGCAACATGGGTGTACAACAGTTGCTGAAAGTTACAGCAGGTGGCAAAGAAGGCAAATGTGGTCAGCCTGCACAGCAAGAGGATTCGAGCACAGGAGAAGTGGTGTCTTGCTCCAACTGTACAATACCCATACCTGGAGTACTGTAGTTTTGGTCTCCTTATCTGAGAGAGGATATTGTAGCTATGGAGGGTAACGAAGTTTTACCAGACTGATTCCTGAGATGGGAAAGATTGGATCAGTTAGGATGATGTTCACTGGAGTCTAAAAGAATGAGGGGGATCTCATAGAAACCTATAAAATTCCAACAGGACTAGACAGGAAGGATGTTAGGATGTTCCTGAAGACTGGGCAGCCTAGAACCAGGGGTCGCAGTCTAAGGTTTTGGGGGTTAGTCCACTTAGGACTGAGATGAGGAGCAAATGACTTCGCCTAGCATGGTGAACCTGTGGAATTCTCTGCCACAGTAAGCAGTAGAGGCTAAATCATTGAATGTTTTTAAGAAGGTGTTATAGATCTTAGGGCTAAAGGGATCAATGGGTATGGGGAGAAAGCGGGAACAGGGCACTGAATTAGATAATCAGCCATGATCATACTGAATGGCAGAGCAGGCTTGAAGAGCCAATTGGTTTATTCCTGCTCCTATTTTCTATGTTTTTTTAAGTACTGAATTACATCTAAGTCATAAATTACACAAAGTCAGGAACACCAAACACACCAGGAAGTTTGAAACAAAAACAGGAAATCCTTAAAATACTCAACAGGTCTGGCAGCATCTGTGGAGAGTGAAATAAAGTCAATGATTTAATTTAGCCTTTCGTCAGAACTTCTCACTTGAAAGTTCTTTGATATACCTACCCTGGAAAATCAGGGGGCTGAATTATTTATGGTGCCAGATTATCCACAATGATGATGAGCATCCGAAAGAAGAACTCCTGCTGCCTGCAAACATAATATAGTTCCAACAAGCTGTTAATAGTCTGGTGGGGGGACTTTCACCATTTTGGGCCAGGAACCACTGCCTCAGAGAGGTGCCGTCAATCATAGCCAATATCTCTATTGTGCCAGAGGCCTCCTGGAGCAGTGGCTTGAGGAGGGGAGGTATGATGGACCTGGCCCCGCTGGTGAGTCAGGGGTCTTTCCTGGTGCCAGGTTGAGTGGCCCCCAGCATTTGGGTTCAGCCTGAGGTTTGACAGACCATGACAACTGTGGAATCTTAGAGGGGTAATCCCTTGCAAGGGATGGCAGGGCTGCTGTTCCAATTGGCACCCTTCATTTGGTCAGGGAAAAGTGCCAGGCTTGGAACTTGGCATTGGTCCTCTTCCACTACCAGTTCAATCCTGGCAGCAGTGGGTTGATGCTTTTAAGTGGGGATTAAGTGCCACTCAGGACTTCAGTTGGTGCTGACACCGTGCTTACAATTGTGGTAGGAATAGAAATGCGCACACAGGAGACTGTCTGGATTTTATGAATCTTCATGCCATCAAACCAGGGGAAACATAATTGAGCTGAAGACAACTGAAAGTAAAAGTGTGAGGGAAGGGAAAAATCCAGCTTCAACTCATGATTAAAGTGGAACACTTCTGAGGTACACTGACTCCTCATCATCGTATAGGGCCAGCTGGGGAGGAGTCAGTGCACAGGCTCAACATCCTGCTGAAGCCCTCTACATCATGAAGAATACTTGATCCCCAAGTCACCAGCAGCTCTGGTGAGAAGATCTGAAAACAGGCATCAAAAGTGGGAACAGATCAAACTGACTTTTTGAATGACTGCACTCCAAAGTAATCTCTTAGCTGCAAAACATTTGGAGAATATTTAACTTGGAATTTTCTAACCAAAATATGACACAAACTTTTATATAATAAAATTGTTGACTGTGTTCTGCAATGCATGTATTGCTTTAACAATGGTTGTCCATCTCATACCCTGCAAGGCTGAGTATTAGGGATATTGAACAAACATTACAAACACAAATAGCTGAAGAACTTTATTCATGTATATATACTTCATAATTTTACAAATGCAATTTTAATTGTTTTTCTTGTAGTTTACACAAATTCCAAATTGGGAATTTTAGGCTTGTGTCAGTCAGAAGGATTATCTCATGTGGGGGCATGGATTTTTATTGCTTTGTCAAGGTGGCTTTTTTGGTACAGTGCTAGTATTCTACCTTTAAGCTAGGAGGCCCAGGTTCTAGTTCCGCCTGTAATAATATCACTGAGCAGGTTGGTTAGAAAACAACTTTTTTTGTAGAGACCTCCAAACGGGTCAACAGTCTTACAGCACTATAAACACTGGCACAACAGCTGGCTGTAATTTGAATGGAGTCTACTGCTGTCAATGCACCAATCTGCTTCAGGCAACATCCACCTTTCATTACGGAAATCAGGGTCCTCTAATATTTGTAGAACCTTGATTTCCAACATTGATCTTCACTGGTCAAAGTGTGTCAAGTTTCAAACAGTTCCATGGGCAAAGGTGGGCAGTAATTGACTTTCTGCTCTCCTAAAGAATTCCCACAGCACCTACAGAAATAATGCACCTCTGATTTTTCCAGGATATTAGTGAGTGGTACACAACTTTGAAATAGAAGTCCAAGATTTAGCAATGTAACTGCAGAGATGAGGCTCAAGCTTCTAGTGATCCAAATAAAACCAATGGGATTGCAATCATGTCTTGTAATGACAATTTTTGTTTTAAAAGATTGTCAATGTGAAATATTGAGCAAGTTTGTCAATCAGTAATAAAATTGGAAGCTTTTGATTAAATTCAGATAGCTGGGAGGTGTGTGCAATCTGGTTGTGTTTTGTTCACTAGATTTTGTCCATGTTAATGATCAAATATCATTTTTAATGGAAAATGAATTTTTACTTACAGAAAAGAATTAATTGAAAAGAAAATCACCCGTACGTGTCCCGTGATAATCAGCGATCACCAGAATGCAGGTTTTCTGAATGATGAAGACAACGACGAAGACCTGAGTAGTAAACACCAAAATACGGTAAGGCTTCAATAACAGTACTTCAGGTAAAAGCATATTCCAAATGTGCTTGGAGCCACTTAGAATGAAGCCTCTGGGAGCCATGGACAAAATACGACAAATTTTACATTGAGTTTGATAGTGATTTAGTTAAATTCAAAAGCAGGGTCTTAAATCTACACAAAGCAAATTATGCAGGAAAGCGGGTGAGTTTGCTAAAGTAGATTGAGAAACTACTTGAAAAGACAATGTGGGAGGCAAACTGTAGGTAATGCTTAAAGAATTTAAAAATAATTTGCAGCAAATGTACAAAACATGGATAATAAGGAAATTGAAGTGGGGCCACATCTGAAACATCATGTGCTGTTTGGTCTCCTTGCCTAAGAAAGAACATTTCCTGGAGGGAAATATTATGAAAGTTTACCTGACTGATTGCTGGAATGAGGGGATCCCATAAGGAGAAATATATTAGTCTAGGCCTATATCCCCTAGAGATTAGTAGAATAAGAGATGGTTTAACTGAATCATAAAATATTGTTGAGAGGTTTAACTGACTGGATAAATGTTAAGTAAATGTGTTCTCTAGCCGGGAATCTAGAAGAAAAAGTCACATCTTCAGAATGGGCCATTTAGGACTGGGTTGAGCAGAATTTTTTTTTGTCAAAATGCTTATGAATCTTTGGAATTCTCCATTCCAGAGAGCAGTAGGTCCTCAGTTATTTTGAATTTTATGGATAGGAAGGTTGGCAGGCAGACCTGAAAATGAGGACACTGTAAAATCAAGCAGAATATCAACCTGCCACCAAGGCCACGTCTCTGACCAGTCGGCAATGTTATTGCTGGTGGAGGAAGGTATTGAACAACCACCTCACCTTTTGGGCTTATTGAGAGGGATAGGTGGCCACTTTGTGGTGTTTTAGCCAGGGCTGGGAAGTGAAAGTGTATGGGAGCTATGTGGGTTGGTATTCGGTAAGGTGGGAGGGGGAGGATCTCTTCCTTTGCAGGCCTGCTGAGTCCATCAGAGGCAGCACCCCTCTCCACACTCTCAGCCACCAAAATGGTCATATCCATGTCTTTTACCCTGCCTCCTGGTTTCTAGATTTCAGACCCCACCCCCCAACCCTGCAATCACTTCGTGAAAACCACAAACTTATCTGGGCCTTTCAGGATGGTGGGACCGTTTCTAGCAGCATCAGAGGCCACTGCTCCCTGGCTAGCGGTGCTGGGACTACAGAGTGCCAGCCATCTGACTGACTTGAGCCCCTTCCTGTGAAAGAATGCCTTAAAACAATTAGCACAGCCGCTTGAGAATGCCTGGCCAATCAGAATCTGGTATCTATGCACTGCTCAGCACTGCCAGTCAGGAGGTAGGCTCTTGCTGGTGATGTACCCATCCTCAGCTCAGTGTCAGTGAGGGACCCAGGCCAAGCTACAGCAGGGTGGGGTCACAGGGTAGGGTTCATGGTAGAGTGGAAGCTATGGCAAGACAGCAGCAGGGACAGGAGGATAGCTCTCAGCAGTCTCTCACCTCCATTTTTCCCATTGCCTTGTCCCTCAATCAGCCACTAAATGCCTATGAACAAGGCACAGAGCGTGGTCCCACGCACAATCCTCCTGTTTAAATGGCCCTTAACTCATGTCTGATGGCATTAAATTCCAATCTTCCACAGAGCTGCTCCTGCTCCTTCATCTTATATTGTTAGGAAATGTTGGTACTACTTACAACATGTGAACACAGTGACCACCATATGACTAGTTGAGTTAAGCTGTAGAGACTGGACTGTTCTAAGGAGATTCCTGTTCATTATACTTAGATCACAAAAATCTTAAATTTTTAAAAACTGCAAAGTCAGGGTTATAAAACTCTAAAGCCTGCACTTGCAACATAACACAGCCCAGGTTCCTGGTAAATTACCACTACTATTGTGTGATGAAGTTTCAGGGGACATTTTGCCAAGTTGAAACTATTTGAAAACTCTTTAATGAACAGATTTTGATTTTCATGATTTGAACAGAATGTATTATCTGCCATTTGGTACACTGTTTGATGTTTTTAATGGTACAATTCCCATCATGTACAATGGGAGTGCAATTGTAGAGTAACCTGATAGATGTGATATCAGCCCTTATGGCCCAGTCTTGTCTTGCATCTTCTCCACACATAAACCTCGTTAGTGTTAGATGTCAAAGCTAGGAAGGAGAGGTAATATGGTTCTAAAACAAAGTTGCTAGAAAAACTCAGCAGGTTTGGCAGCATCTGTGAAGGAAAAAAACGGAGTTAACGTTTTGGGTCCGGTGACCCTTCGTCAGAACTGATGGTAGCTGGGAAAACGTCAGTTGAGTTGCAGAAAATAGGGAGGTGGGTGGAGTAGGGATAGGATAGGGCCTAAAGAGAGAGAAAGACAGTTGGACAAAGGAGTTGCTAATGATCAGGCTGGGAGGGTGAATAGTTGTTAATGGGGACTATTAGTGACTAACAACAGGGGTGTGTAAAGGCAAGCTATGTGGTAACAAAACCTGGTGTGTGGGGTAGGGGGCTGGGACATGGGAGAGTTTAGGCCCTAAAATTATTGAACTTGATATTGATTCCAGAGGGCTGCAGGGTCCCCAAGTGGAAAATGAAGTGTTGTTCTTCCAGCTTGCATTGAACTTCATTGGAACACTGCAGCAAGCCAGAGACAGAGATGTTGGCCAGGGAACAGAGTGGTGCGTTAAAGTGGCAGGCTACAGGTAGTTCAGGGTCTTTTTTGCGAGCAGAACGTAGATGTTCTGCGAAGCAATCACCAAGTCTACGCTTCGTTTCCCCAATGTAGAGGAGACCACATAGTGAGCAGCGAATGCAGTAGACTAGATTCTGGGAAGTGCAGGTGAAGTGTTGCTTCACCTGGAAGGTATGTTTGGGCCCTTGGATACTAGGGAGGGAGGAGGTACATGGGCAGGTGTTGCACCTTCGCCAGTTGCAGGAAAAAGTGCCGTAGGGCTGTAGGGGGGTGTTGGGGGTGAAGGAAGTGTGGACCAGGGTGACCCGGAGGGAACGGTCCCTGCTGAAGGTGGACAAGGGAGGGGAGGGGAATATGTGTCTGGTGGTAGCATCTTGCTGGAGGTGGCAGAAATGGCGTCTGATGACCTTCTGGATGTGGATGCTGGTGGGATGGTAGGTGAGCACAAGGTGAACCCTATCGCTGTTGTGGGAGGGAAGAGAGGGGGTGAGGGCGGAAGTGCGGGAGATGGGCCAGACCTGATTGAGGGCCCTGACGACAACGGAGCTGGATAATATGGTTGATGAGTTTTAAGGAAGTAATGTCAGGGAAAACTTTGAAGATGGAAAAAAAGCATTAACAAGATGATTAACAGATAGACTTCCATGGTCTTTGACAATGTTGTTGAAAATTCTGTCACTCTTGACAGCATAGACAGGGCCTGAGAATAGGGGTAGGCGATGCATGGATACCGACACAGCAGACAAAAACTGGAAGAGTGGAGATAAGACAAGGCATAGCTGAAGTGACTGATGAGGTCAGAAAGGGTAAGGCTGTGGAGGGACTTTGATAGAAGGAGGGTTGGCAGAATTAAAGTTTGAATTGAGTAAGGTTCTGTTCAGGCAGCAGAAGTGGAGTTGATAAAGGGTGAAAATAAGGGGATTTCCCTTAAGAGAAACACTTTGGACTCTTATTGGATACATTACTTATCCAAGCAATACACATATCAAAATATCATTGCAGGTTGGACTCTGACATGTATCTGCTGTTGAACAAATAAATATCCAGATGTTGCAACAAGCATACCATAAATGTTACAACTCATATATATTCAAATTATTCATGCACCCACGTACGAATTTCTGAACAAACGTTTCTTGCAAACCAGAGTCCACAGTCTGTGTGTTCAACTGGCAAGGTTGTAACCTATAGCATCTTGTTTTATGTAAAATGTAATATTAATTGTTATATTCCCCTTCGAATACTTTTCTAATGTTCTTGGATGAAGACCAACATCTTGCCATAATACAGCCAAAATAAGAAGCTAACAGAAGATTAGCATTGCTATAATTATTTCTCAAGTTTGCTCTGTTTTTAAAAAGTTAATGAATGATTCGGTATACGTAGTCCAAAGGTGTGAGTGGGCAAGTATACAGATATTAATCATGCTTGGTGAGTAGGATTTATGAGGGAATGGTGTGGCTGGTGATAACGATCAAGAAGATGTCCCTGCTCATACTATTAAAAACAACTCTAGGGGCAAAGGAAGCTTGAAACTTAACACGATTTATGGAGCTGAATCTGGGGTGACAAAGATGACCACACGGAAGCAGAGCCCTAAGACCATAAGACACAGGAGTGGAATTAGGCCAATCAGCTCATAGGGTCTGCTCTGCTGTTCAATCATAGCCAATATGCTTCTCAACCCCATTCTCCTGCCTTCTCCCCATAACCCTTACTAATCATCTATCTATCTCAATGACACTTAATCATTTGACCTCCACAGCCTTCTGCGACAATGAGTTCTGTAGATTAACCACCCATTGGCTGAAGAAATTCCTCTGCATCTCAGTTCTAAAAGGTTGTCCCTTAACTCTGAGGCTGTGCCCTCAGTTCCTAGTCTTCTCCACATCCACCGTAGTAAGTTTCAATGAGATCCTCCACCCCCCATCCTTTTGAACTTGATTGAGTACGGACACAGAGTCTTCACTCATTCCTCATATGACAAACCCTTCTTTCCCGGAATTATTCTTGCGAACTGCCTCTGGACCTCCTCCAAGGCCAGCATACCCTTCCTTAGATACAGGGCCCAAAACTGCTCACAATATTCCAAATATGATATGACCAGAACCTTATAAAAACTCAACGGTACATCTCTGCTGTATTCTAGCCCTCTCGAAATAAATGCTAACATTGCATTGGCCTTCTCCACATGCCAAATGAACCTGAATATTATCCTTAAGAGAATCCTGAAGTAGGACCCCCAAGTCCCTTTGTGTTTCAGATTTCCAAATCCTTCCCCCATTTAGAAAATAGTCTGTGCCTCTGTTTTCTTCCTACAAAGTGCATAACCTCACACTTTCCTACATTGTATTCTATCTGCCACTGTTTTGCCCACTCTCCAAATCCTACTACAAGCTCCCCCCCACAACTTCTGCAACACTACCTATTCCTCCACCTATCTTGGTGAAGGTTCAGTTGGAAGATATAGCAAAAATAGATAATTAAATAATTTTAAACCGTCCATCAGTCTGTAAGAATACTGCAAATCCATTTGGTTCTCTAAGTGCCAATGACATGCACAGTATTTGAAGCCATTTTAAGATTTGCAAGTAGTTCTGTATTTAAATAGGAACCTCCAACTTAAATGTGGACACCGGAAGAAAAATAGCATAGTGATAATTTATGTAATTTTGAACTACTTCGAGATTCGAGCATATGATCGAAGTTGGAGCTATAGTGCAACACTGGAGGAAGTATTGCCTTTTCAGATGTGCCATCTTTTGAATGAGTTAACCTATGACCCTACCTGCTAGTTCAAATAATAGAAATTAAAAGAGCTCTCCTCCTATTCTGGCTAACATTTATTTCCAGACTATTTGGTTATTTAGCTAATTTTCTGTCTTTTGGAATCCTGCTGGACCTTCAAAACAATAGTGACCATTCTATACATTGGCTATTGATTGATGGAAGTCCTAAGGATGAGGTGAACTCCTTTTGCAATTAATTGACTTGGACTGAAAGATCCTGGAGGGCATATCTTAAACACAATGTACAGGATCATAACCCGGAACTGAACCACTTGCCTGTACAAAATTGTTAAAGATATTCTCACTGATGTTCTCCCTCACAGCATTATCCTCCAAAAACAGCATAAGATTTCCACATTTATGCTAACGGTACTCAGCCCCACTTCCTCAGTATCTTTCCTTCAACTATTGCACAGTTGTCAGACAGCTTGTACAGTACTGGAACAGCAGAAATTTCCTCTAGTTTAGTGTTTTGTAAAGTGAAGCTATCATTTTCAGTCCTGGCCACAAACTGTGTCTCAAGCTCACAGGTGCCATTTGTTTGAGACAGAAACATACGGTACTTTCCACAAATGTGGTATCGTACCTGACCCGGTCATGAGTTCCTGTTCACAGATCCATGCTAGCACGAAGACTTATTTTTACCTCTGTAATAGCACCTGACTCTAGTCCTGCACTGACTCATCTGTTGCTGATAACTTCATCCATGGCTTTTTACCAGAAGACTTGGACATTCCTATGCACAGATGGCTAACAGCTTATGTTGCACCCTCTACAAACTCAGGGTTATCTGAAACTCTGCTATCCCTGTGCTTATTAACTTAAATTGGCTTATAAGCCACATATCTATTGAAAAATAATCTTTTCAAGTCCCTCCAAGGCCTCCACTCTCCCTATCTGTGTAATTTCCTCTACTGCCTATTCAGGATACCTATGTTGAGCACATTCCTCTAATGCTCTAACCTTTTGCTCATTCCCAATCTTAATTCTTCCACCACTGGGGGCCATGCCTTCAGCTTGTGATTTTATCTGTTTCCTACCAAGCTGTTTTGATGTCAGCTGTTCCTTATGTTATTCTGAGCATTCATATTAAGTTGTCGCTATTCTATTTGATTTAAAATAAATTTATCTCTGATCAGGGTTTCAACAGCAGACTAGATCTTTCAAGTACTATTTTTGTATTTGTCTGCTATTTTTCCTGATAATGTTTGGCTTACAGACTGGTCCAAAATTTTAACATCTGTAGAGGAAGATAGACAAAACTGCAGGGGTATATTAATGGATTGGTCAGCTTGGCAGAGCAGTGAGAAATGGAATTCAACCTGGAAAAGTGTGGGTTAATGTATTCAGGGTGGCTAACATGGCAAAGAATTACACTTTGAATGGTAGCACTGTGGAAAATACTAGAGATCAGAGGAATCTTGGTGTGCATATCCACAGATCCTTGAAGGTAGTGGGGCAGTTACATAAGGTAGTTAATAAGGCATGAAGGATATTTGCCTTTATTAGCATTGCAGAGACATGGAATACATGAGCAGGGAGTTTATTCTAGATCTGTATAAAATGCTGGCTAGGATACTGCATGCAGTATGCCTGCTAAATTATAGAAAGGATATGATTGAACTAGAGAGGGTGCAGAAGAGTTTTATTAGGATGCTGCCTGGGCAGGGCTGGATTGAACAATGAAGGAAAATTAGAAAGGATGGGGGTTGTTTTCCTTGGAGCAGTGAAGATTGAAAGACACCTGCTAAAGGTGTATAAGATTAAGAGGGAACTAGGTAGGATGGGTATGAAGACACTTTTTTTCATCAAAGCATGTTAATAACGAAGGGCATAGAATTGAGACAAGAGGTAGAAAGCTAAGAGGAGAGTTGGGGTAAAAGCAAATCATCCGAAATGTGGTGGGAGTCTGGAACTCACTACCTGTTAGGGTGGTTGAATAAGAAACTCTTGCATTTGGAGATTTGCTGTTGCCATAGGCTCCAGGACAGTAAGTCATGAGTTTTAAAAGGGGATTAATGTAATCAGATCATACTGGCACAGACATGATGAGCCAAACGGCCTCTATCTGTGTTATAAATGTCTACGACTCTATCAGTAAAAGCTTCTGAGAGCACATAGATGACACAGGTATCTCTTCATTGGAAATAGTAGCGGACATATGTAAATGTTTTGCTACATGACCTCATCATCTGTCTAGTTGACTGTTATTATAACTCCAGCTAAAACAGGCTACCTATCCTTAGGGCAGTACCATGTTAGAGCTGTCTAACAAAGTTCTAGTTTTTCCATAAACCCCCCAACATTATGTGATATAAATGTTCAACATGAATTTATTGCATGGTGAAAAGCCCTCAGATAGTTTAAAATGTGAACTTTTCTTGAACAGGAAAAGGCGAGATAAAAGCAAACCAAAAAAATGTTGCATTTGCTTCTGGGAACAAACACGGACAGCTGGCTTTTTGAACAACAGCAACTTTTCAGTCAATGAATGACCACTTCACCCAACTTACATCAATTGGAAACCAGTACTGATTAACTCCTGTCAGGCTTGTTGCACTGCTCCAACCAGCTGAGAATGATGCTCCTTCCACTCAATGTCCTCAACTTCCTCCTCTGAAGACTGCTATAGCTCTCCAAGCTCTTCACTGTCCATGGCATTCCATCTTTGCCTGCTTCAGTTGTGCAGGGCACAGCAGGCAAGGATTATGTGACGTACTCTGTCCAGACTATACTGCAAGACCCCTCCGAGACCAATCCTAGCATCAGAGTCTCAATTCCAGCAGACCTATAGTCTACTCCATGCTGGCCTGGCTGAAGAATGGATTGCATTAATTCTCTGCTTGCCTCAGTCAGGGGATTGTGTAACACCGTCATCAGCCATGGTTGCAGAGGGTAGCCCTTGTCCTGCAGTAACTAGATTTGTAATACATATGGTTCCTTGAAGTTAAGCAAGAACATGAGAATTCTCAAGGATACAGGGATCAAGGCAGCTCCCAGGGTATCTGGTGCAGACATTTGAAGTGCAGTACTGATGATCACAGGTGACCCACACATTGATGGAATGGAACCCTTTTCTGTTGAAGTCAGTGAAATGGCACTCCAACCTTAACTACTATCGAAACATTACATTATCCCCCACGGAGAGCAGGGTTTCAAAAAGTCAGTTCACCACCACCTCTCAAAGGCAATTAAGAATGAACGTTAAATGTGGCCGGTGATTCACATATCCCATGAACAAACAAACAAAATCTGAAAACTTGCAGCAGTGATTACCGTGACTGGGCCTTCACATCCCCAATTACAAATGGAGTGAGAAGCTGTTGAGTGAGAAGCTGTTGAGTGAGAAGCTGTCAAGTGAGGAAAATGACACAGTTAGAAACCCAAAATAAGACACATTCCTAAGTTCCTTTCTGTTTCCATCCAATAGATCTTCAGATTTATGGTGAGAGGAGGCAGGCACTTAAGACCACATTTGTAATTTGAATGGTTTTGGCTTAATAAAATTGGTTCACAGACATTTTTGTAACATTTGAGATGCTGTTATGAAGGGGACTGGGTTATAAAGGTCACTGCTTGCAAGGTTACTGCTTCCACACTGAGACTGGTAGATATTGAAACACTACACTAGAAGCAAGAATGAAACGGCTAACCCTAAGATGTCTTTATTTTCCACAACACTATTGAAGAGACCTTGACTGTTTAATTTATTAGTCCTTTAGCTTGATTATTACTGTGTTAAGATGCATTTGTCCAAAATTTGTTAAATGTGACAAACTCAAAATATTCAATTTTTTGTTTTGTCACAAGATTTATCCTCTAAGAATTCCAAAGGTGAATACACCTTACCTGGACTGGAAAGAACAAAGCCATGATTACCAAATGATGTATATTCCTAAAGAGAATATCAGGTTTGGATTTTTTTGTCTTGTTTCTCTTTTAAAATGCAAAATTAGAAAAACAGTCATAACTAGGAGTCTCATTATCAGCTCCTTAATGTTACAGGTGCGTTGATATTAGAGCAGGAAATTACTACAAGTACATACCCATTCTAGCACACAGATAGGAGACTTCATTTTGAAACATAACCAAGAATTTGTTTCAATTAAATCTCTCCAGTGTTGGAATCAAATTCCATTGTCAAAATAGGACTAGGAGGTCCTCAAATGTTCTGTGTTTTTGCAGTAATGAAAGCCTCATCATATATCCTCACTTTCCCAATCACTAATATGTTTTCACTGTCATTCACAGTTTTTTTTTATTAGTTGCCTCTTTAATGCAGTTTATGTATTTTAGGTAAAATGCAAATTTTAAGGTAGATGGTAAAAATTCACTGATCCTGAAATATTTAACGTAAGGAAGTCTTGCATTAGGAAACTATGGTTTATCTCTGTTGAATAAAGAGAATGAATAAGTTATGCAGGAATGGATAACTTAATTTAGTGCAGGGACTACATGATGCAGGATTTGATCTCTAAAAGCTTGCCATACCTAGTATTCCATGTGATCTCAGTCCTGAGGATAATTACCCTCTACTGGTGAATGTCAGCATGCCACATAAAACAAAATTGAGACTACACTATATAATTCTTCACCATTCTCGACATAGCAACAGGAGTGGGTCATTCAGTCTACCGAGCCTGCTCTGCCATTCAATGCAATCATGGCTAACCAAACATTATAATGTCTTTTACCCATACTATTTCCATATCCCTTTATGTCAACAATAATTGAAGATTTATTAACCTTTAATAAAAACCGAAAGAACTGCGGATGCTGTAAATCAGGAACAAAAACTAAGTTAAGACATAACAAGGCGCAGAGCTGGATGAACACAGCAAGTCAAGCAGCATCAGCAGAGCAGGATAGCTGACATTTTGGGCCTAGACCCTTCTTCGTACGGGCTGGGACATGGATAGCCCCCTACCCCACATACCAGGCCTTGTTATCATGTAGCCTGCCATTGCACACCCCCTCTTGTTAGTAACTAACAGTCCCCATTAACAACTTTTCACCCTCACAGCCTGATCTTAGCAATTCCTTTGATTGTCCAACTGTCTTTCTCTCTTTGGGCCCTATCCTATCGTTTACTCCCTACCCCACCCACCTCCCTATTTTCTGCATATGAAATGACATTTTCCCAGCCACCATCAGTTCTGAGGAAGGGTCATTGGACCTGAAGCGTTAACTCTGTTTTTACCTTCACAGATGATGCCAAACCTGCTGGGCTTTTCCAGCAACTTTGTTTTTGTTCCATTTATTAATCTTTGCTTTAAATATACTCAAAAGATCAAGCTTTCATAGCTCTGTGGTGTACAGAATTCCAAAGATTCACCCTCTCTAAGTGAAACAATTTCTCCTCATCTCAGTCCTAAACGTCATTCAACTTATTTTTTAAATTGTGCCCCCTGCTGCTACATTCCCCATTCAGAAAAACATTTACCTGCATATACCCTGTCTACCTCTTTAGGTATTTTGTAGGTTTCAATGAAATTACCTTCTATTCTTTGAAACTCCAGAGATTACAGGCCCAGTTTGGACAATGTCTCTTCATAGGATAGTCCCACCATCCCAGGAACATGACATATTAAGCCTTAATCCCCTGCTTCCTCCATCCTCTCTTCCATCAAATGCGAGCTGCTCACAGACTTTCTGATTGAGTCTACTATCATTTACCTTCAGATCATCTGCAGAGGGTGTCTATTTTATACCATAACTGACAGAAAGCTATTCAATCTTGCTCGCCTGAGATTCCACCATGCGCCACCCTCATCAAAGAGTTGCTTTATCCTGACAATGCCTCACCAGCATTCCATACTGAGAAGGACCCACAAAGGTTAATGACAGGCTCTCTGGCAACTATAAAAGATTTGGTTTGCCCATCTATGTCAGAAAGACAAATTTCATGGTCCAGGATGTTGCCAAACCACTGTCAGTATTGGAGATTGTTGATAACTTCACATATCTGGACTGCACAACCACCAGAAATCTGTCATGTGATGTTGAAGTCAGCATACAAATTGCAAAAACTTTAGGTGCGTGCCCAAACTGAGGAGGACTGTGTGATTCAAGATTGACCTGACTGAGAACGCTAAAAGAGAAGACTACCAAGCGTGCATCCTCGACTCTCACCTTTACAGTGGTGATCAGTTCTGATGAAGGGTCACCAGACCCGAATCGTTAACTCTGATTTTTTCTTCACAGATGATGCCAAACCTGCTGAGCTTTTCCAGCAACTTCTGTTCTTGTTCCTGATTTACAGCATCTGCAGTTCTTTCAGTTTTTCTACTGTGGTGAGATCTGGGCAATGTGTAGCAGGCAGCGGAGAAGGCTGTTTCGATGAAGAGTCATTAGAATTGAAACATTGACATCCCCACAGATACTGTCAGACCTGCTGAGTTTTTCCAGCAATTTCTGTTTTCAGTATAGGAGAAAAGACTGAACAGTTTCCACCCACACTCTCTCAGACATATCCTCAACATCTCTTGGCAGGACTAGGTCACCAAGTCAGAAGTAGGTTGATTACATTGGTGTAGACACATTGTTGAGTGAATTATGCTTGTGTTGGCTTGGCCATGTTCATCAAATGGTTAATGACTGCATACAAAAAGACCCTCTGTTCACTGAACTGACAACTGGGTCACAAACTCTTGGGCATTCGTGCCTCCACTACAAGGACATTGGAACTGACAACTGGCAGACATTTGCTGATGGTTGGGATCCCTTCTTCTGATTGTTTGTACTGGTGCATTGGAAGAGTTGAACAGAAAAGAAAAGCTCAGCTGGTCAAGAAGAGGGCTTGGAGAACACAGAGAATCTTGCACCTTCTCAGTCCATTATCTTCATCTGCAACAAATGCAGCAGAAACTGCTATGCCAGCATTGGGCTCCTAAATCACATGAGATGTTTAACACAGAATTGACCACCCATGCTATAAACCATTGCGTTTTGAGACAGAAGGCTACCACCAAAATTGAGACAATTTAATCTGCTTTCTGTGCGATGTGCCTTTTATCTATTAGCCAATCTGGCCAGTCATCTTTCAATGCTACCTTCCTCTCCAGCACTGAAATCACATCTTAACTATTTTGTTTCCTATCTCTCCTCAAGCATTTATCTAGCTTATTTTGTTCATAAGACCCAACTCATTTTCCCTTGATCCTATTCCCATTAAACTGCTAATTTCCCCAATTTACTAGCTAGATTAGCTAATATTGTAAATGATTGAATTCTTTTCAGGTGTTGTCCCTCTCATGTAAATCTGCCATTTTTCTGCTCTGCACTCAAACTCTTGACTCCATCATGTTTGTAAACCACTAGCCCATCTCCAACCTTCTTTTCCTCTCCAAAGTTTTAGAAAATTGTTGGCTCTCAAATCCATTTACATCTTTCCTGAAACTCCATGTTTAAATTTCTCATATTGAGTTTTATCTCTGCCATACTAACTAAACTTGCCAAAGTGAAAATAACATTCTATGTGACTGTGGTAATGGTAAACTTTATCTTCCCTCTTTCTTAACCTGCCTGTAGCCTTTGACACCATGGACCCTTCCACCTTCTTCCAATACCTCCTAATTGTTGTCAGATGGATCCGTACTCCCCAGGTTTTGTTGTTATCTAGCTTTCTGGTCCTGCACCATTACCTCTGCTGACCCCATGCATGTATTCTTGGCCCTCTCCTATTTCTTATCTACGTTGCCTCTCAGTGACATCACCCAAAGACACAGTGCTAATTTTCATGTGTGCCGACAATATCCAACTTTACTTTGCCACCTTCTCTTTTGACTCTTCCAATGTTACTAAATTATCAAACTGTTTATCCAAGCATCCAATACTTGATGAGCAGGAATATCCTCCAACTATATATCAGGAAGATGGAAGCCATTGTTTTCAGTTCCTCTCCAAACGCTGTTATGGAGCTACCAACTGCACCCTCTCCATGGCAACAATTGTTTTTATTCATTAAAGGGATGAGTGCGTCACTAGCCAGGCAGGATTTATTGCCTATCCCAAATTTCCCAGAGGGTAGTTCAGAGTCAACCACATTTCTGTGGATCTGGAGTCATATGTAGGGCAGACCAGGTAAGGATGGCAGTTGCCTTCCCTAAAGGACATTAGTGAACCAGATGGGTTTTTCCGACAATTGACAATGGATTCATGGTCATCATTAGATTCTTAATTCCAGATATTTTATTGATATTTCCAGACATTTTAATTTGCCAATAAATCATTCTGTTCACAGCCTTGGTGTCACATTTCATGCCAAAGCTTCCAGTCTCATATTCATGCTATCACCAAGATCACCTATTTCTATCTTTTCATGGCCCATTTGCTGCTGTAACCCCCATTCATAACTATTTCCACTAGACTTATCCATTGTAAAACATTCCTGGATTGTCTCCCATGTTCTATCCTTCAGAAACTTGAGTCATGCAAATCCCTGCTGCCCATATTGTAACACAGAGCAAATCCCATGTCCTTTTCACGCTTACGCTCACTGACCTACATTTTCTTGTTTTTATAGTTATTATCTTTATTTTCAAAGCCTTCATTGCCTCATTCCTCCCTATCTCTGTAATATCTCCAGCTCGTCAGCCCTCTGAGCCCTATATCTAATTCAACATTTTCTGCATCCTTATTTTAGCTGCCTCCCACCACTGTCCATGCCCATAATAGTCTGGGTCCCAAGCCTCTGACTCTCTAAGTTGTATTTCTCCTTTATGACATTGCTGAAAACTCATCTCTTTGACCAATTTTTGGTCATTTGGCGTAACACAATTACGTGGCTCGGTATGTCATCTTTTGTCTTTTATAATGTTCTGGCATAACAGCTTGGAGTGTTTCATTATGTTAAAGCTGAAATTGAAATTATTTTTGTATGTGGATATAAATTCATTAAAAGCCTCTTAAAGGAATAGTAAACTGTATTGAAAAATGTGTTCCAAAAAATTTTATCATGTATTAATATGCAAATACTTCATCGTTGAATCAAATCTCATAAACAAATGGGAAAAAATGACATTTTTAAAATATTTAATGATGTTCCTTTCCTCATCAGTTACCATCAGCCTGAAACGAATATAGGCAGAATGAATTTTTCATCTCTTATGAGCCATGCAAATTCTTCACACCATGAACGTCAACATGCCATTTCCCAATACAGTCCATTTAATGAATTTCCTGGGCAGGCCTATGAGATAACTCCAGCAGTAGCCATTAATAGGCCTGAGGTAAGTCCAAGAAATCAATTCCTGTAACAATATTTTATACCTAAACTGTTTTTAGCCAATGTTCGTGGAATCCTTTGCATCCTCATTGAGCAACGCTAGTATAAATAATTAATAATTAATTGTACTTTATATAAATGGTGCATCTTCTGGGTGCAAAGCAAATACCCTGACAAAAATAGAATTCCTTTGTATTAGCTCTGTTACCTACAACTTTAAACGAAAGTATTTAGGTGCTAAAAAATATGAGTAAACTGTTGAAAGAAATCACAAATTATAACAATTCAGTTAAGGTACCAAATGGTAGGCCATATTCTAAAATGTTGTTGAGTATGCATTTCATGAAACTTTTCAATACACTTAAATCCACTGTGCTATTTCTGCAGGAGCAGTAAATAATAAGCTTAAATCTAAAGGTTGTATTATTCAAGAAAGATATGTCATGCTTTTGCTTTCCAGGTAAAGGGGCTTCAAGTTTTGGCCCCTGAAGGACCCAGACCAAGTTTCCAAAGGGGACAATTATTTGAGGATCTACGTTATCAGCAATCTCACAACCCTGTCGTATATGGAAGGCCTCAATATTAAGCAGCAAAGATACAATGAATGAAATAATCTAATCTCTTTTAAGCATGGAAAGTGAACATTAGCTCTGTTAGCAAATTAATTGCTTAGCAAATCAATTCAACTAAAAAAAATCCATAAATGATCAATTAATAAATATTACAGTTGTAAAATGAAATGCAATGCTGGAGATCTTGGACCTGACCTCTCCAACAAAGTCAATAGCGATGAATGTTTTCACACTGTAGGGAGTCTAAGTCTAAGAATTAAGATTTTTTGCATGTTCTGCTTTTGAAAATTTGTGCTCGAATCATGCTTTTATATTACAAGGGAGTGTGCACAAGAATGTAACTCTTTCTTATTTCATGTATAGAAGCCTCGATTTTAAATCCTAAAGGATATTTGTTGAACTGGGGTTGAAGTAGAAGGATAATATCCACTCCACCACAGCATGAGGTCCATTGTAGTTAGGCATGTGATAGCAGGGTGTGGCAAGTTAGCAGGCCTTTCCAGTTGAGGGAAGCAAGCTTAGGGCAGTAAAGACCCAAGGTTTCCCGGTGGAGATCAGAAAGACACATGTTCTTCATGTACGATAGGGTAACAAAAAAAATTTACAATTACGTGAATGGAAAGGAAAGCAGGCTTGGTGTATTACATCTAACCAATTTTCTATCACCAGTTTCCTGCTTTCTCGTCAAAGTTAAAATGTACTCTTGCTAATATCATTTACAGCCTTCAGGAATGTGGGATTAGTGGTAGTTGCATAACTAGTATTATTAATAAGCATTTGCATAGTTCATGTTTTATTTACTAATTTTTTTTCTGTTTTGGCTAATTCTATTCATCTCTGTCTGAAGCTGTCTTTTCATGATATTGTTACTTTATCAAGAATGTTTTAACCAACAAAGTCATAATGTTTAATTTTTAAAAATTCATTCACAAGACAAGGGCATCACTGGCTGGGCATTTATTGCCTATCCCAGAGGGCAGTTAAAAATCAACCACATTTTTGTGGGTCTGGGGTCACTTGTAGTCTAGACCAGGTAAGGATGGCAGTTTCCTTTCCTAAAGGACATCAGTGAACCAGATCAATTTTTTTCTGAAATTGGCAATGGTTTCATGGTTATTATTAGACTCTTAATTCCAGACTTTTATTGATTTCAAATTCCACCGTCTGCCATGGCAGAATTCGAAGCCATGTCCCCAGAACATTACCTGAGTCTCTGGATTAACAGTCCGGCAATAATACCACTAGGCTTTGGCTCCCCTAATTGTGATAAATAAATACTTTTTAAGATATTATGTATTAGTTTTGTCATTTGCTTGAGCTGAAAAGTAGTGATTATAAGCTATCCATGGAGAAGCATACTATTATTTGGTATAAATGACATGATCATAAATAAATTGTTCACTATCTGAATGTAATGTTATATTTAATTGTGAACTGTAAGTATTAAAGTAATATTTTCAAACATGTATATCGCATTAATATTTTTCAATCAAATTTTCTTCCTCCTGTCTGAAAGTAGTGATTATTGCTGGTTTTATGGTTCCACTAGCATTTGGTGCTACTTCTATTTTTTTCAGACATATGTGTTAATTTGCATTTGTAATAACATTCTATTTTGTGAGCCGGAATTTTGTGGGTTCACCATGTGCCCTTGATTTGAACGCATAATCCAGGATGATACTTCGGTATAACACTATGAGGGTGCTGGATTATTAGCTGTACTGTCTTTCAGATGTTGTTAAACCAAGACCCATTCGGGGCAATGTTTGAAGAATTGATCTTGCCATAGTTCTTAACTTATGCTGTCAAATATAGGTTGATTGATTGTTTATTTCACTGTTTCTGGAATTCTGGTGTGGGAAAATTGGCAATTGTGTTCAGCTGCAAAATAATAGTAAGTGCATTTCAAAAGTAATTCCTTTGATGCAAACTGCTCTATGATATACAAAGAGCTTTTCTTATAACAATCATTTGAGGAATGTAGCTGGCAAGGGTAGCATTTATTGTCCATCACTAGTTGCTCTTCAGATGTCGTGGTGAACAGTCTATAGCTTGTAGCTACACACAGTGCTGCTTAGGAAGGACATGGGGCGAGATGTTATAATAATAATGTTAATACTTGCAAATAGGCCTCTCGCAGCTCAGGAGAAAGAATTTCCTCTTACTATTCAACACTTGGTTGGAAAATGGGACATCTTGCACTCATATTGGGAACTGCTTGACTACCAATCTAATGTGATTCTCCAACCTTCTCACCATTGCGCACTTGGTTCAGTAGCTGGAAAGATTCTACACCAAGTCTCTGTAATATCAATAATATCATAGTCATTTATTTATATATGTGCTATCAATTTACCATCTTTTTACACATGCTATGTACGTTTAGATAAAGAGCCTTTTAATTCTATCTTTTTAACATTGTTTCTTCTCTGGACTTATTTACTAGTGCATCCTCATTTATGTTCTTTGCCCTGCTCACAGACTGGTTCTATTGTTTTGTCCTTTCTCTTTAATTTTCCTAACATCCCTTCACATGCATCTTCATCAGTATGTCCCACATGACACCCAACCCCTCCCTCCACACCACACACCAACTTATTAGTTTAAAGTCCTCTCTCCAGCCCCGTGGTATGCTATTCAGTAGTACACTGGTCCCAGCAAAGTTCAGGTGAAAATCATCCCAGTGGTGCAGTTCCCTCTTTCCCTCATGCTGGTATCCATGCCCTATGGATTGAAAAATATTCATCCCTCACCAATCTGCTTTTGTCATTAGCTGACCATAGATCCTCAGCAAAACCTCTTTCGTAGTCCTACCTTATGTCATTCATACCAATGTTGATCTTGCCAACTGGATCCTCTCCCTCCCATTCCAAATTCCTCTCGAGTCCTGGAACTAGGCAGGCAACATAGCCTCTCGATATCTTGCTTCTTGCCGTAGCCTAATCCTCTAACCTCGCGGATTTCTACTGCAACAACATTCTTTTTGTCTCTCCCCGCTTGAATGTCCCACTGCACCATGGCACTGTGGCCAGTTTGCTCATTCTGGCTGACCTCCTCTATGCAAGGTGTAAAAACATTATGAGATAACAAGGTGTAGAACTGGACGAACACAGCAGGCCAAGCAGCATCAGAGGAGCAGGAAAGCTGACGTTTCAGTCGAGACCCCTCTTCAGAAGAAGGGTCTAGAACCGAAACGTCAGCTTTCCTGCTCCTCTAATGCTGCTTGGCCTGCTGTGTTCATCTAGCTCTACACCTTGTTATCTCAGATTCTCCAGCATCGGCAGTTCCCACTATTTCTGTAAACACATTAAACCTGTTAGACTAACTGAGGCAGGGGTGGGAGTAAGATTCCCCTTGCTATCTTTTGGATCCTCATGCCTGCCTTATTTACATGCTCCTATACCTGACCAACAGCCAAAACT
The DNA here is from genome assembly GCF_021869965.1 of Rhincodon typus. Classification (NCBI taxonomy): domain Eukaryota; kingdom Metazoa; phylum Chordata; class Chondrichthyes; order Orectolobiformes; family Rhincodontidae; genus Rhincodon; species Rhincodon typus. Next base: position 47,825,775 of record NC_063345.1, read on the forward strand.
TTATTACAAAACCTAATGGATATGACTCCCTCTTGGAACAAAGTGTCCAAGTAACTTTCCCTGTCCCTGATGTATCGTAGTGTTCTAAAGTTCAGACTCTCGATCATCAACTTGGACCCAAGGTTCCCATGAGCTGCAGACACTCTACAGTCAGCTATAGAACTGATTGCTGTAGATCATACCAGTGTTCACCAGTTCCCACATGCTACAGCTGCAGTACATCACCTCTCTTGCTATCTATATTTTGCTTTTGTTTAGCTAAGTATATTTAAAGTTTAGAATATTGTTCAAAGATTATCCATTATTATGTAATTTAACCTGTTACGCTATAAGTTTAGGATAATACTTATATCTTTCCCGTATCGACAAGATATCCTACTCCAGAATACAAGATTAAAAAAAACATAAAACTCAACAATCTTAATCCATGCCTCCAGACTTGAGCTCTTAGGTTTCACTATTCCTGGCTCCCTCTGATGGAATATCCTTTTTGTAAAAAACAGAACATCATATATTCCCTCGCTAAATCAAAGTCATTCACTTACCAAATTTCTGGATTTAAGTACTCAGCCTCACTGTTTTCAGTCTCCATGGTGACCTTCATGAAACTCTAACTTCATCCTTTTGTTATCTCAACCTGAGATGTTCTCCATGCAAGAGACATTCTATATCTAGTCTTCAAAGCTAACATGCAGGAAGTTCATTATCCATAACTGTCTTTTTGGATTTACTTACTCCCAAAGCCCTGTTAACAAGCTGTTTGTAACAGTCATTCAGTTCAGTTCTAATTTCTTGTCAAATTGAACCATTGAGTTATCATTTAAGGATCTTCTATTCCATTTCAGCACTCTTAGGTGTGTAAGTATTTCAGCAAGCATCTTAATTACGAAAAGTTAAATGAAGAGCACAACACAGTTTTGTGATATGGTTACTTAGTTTAAGTATCTCCTATAATTGCTCAGGCCTTGTCCATCCCTTGGACCCCTGTTCAGCCTGGGTACTACAGTCAACTCCTAAAAGTAATCACCCTACTGATTTGCTACTGGAGAAATAAATCCTTAAACGTTTTCCTGGGATATTACATTTACAGCATTAAATATCTTTCAAACACATGTAAAATACTTAACAGTCTCACTGATGATGGGCAATCAAATTTATTTCTCTGTAAAATATAACATATTGGCATTTCCTACTGTCTTCCTTATGTGACTTGATCAAAATATCTTTCCTGAAAACCTATGCATCAGATACAATACAGATAAAATTACCTATTCCATTGAAGTGTTTTGCACTATATCCACAATTTTAATTTGAAACAAGTAACTAAGTATTTCTTTAATTAATGGTTACATTGTGTTAGAGATGTAATGATTATTCATTTAAATGAAGGACTAATTACCCATGTTATTTAAATTCGAAGGTATTTTGGTTTGTAAGTTACTGGAAGTGTGAGATGAAAATGGCACAGTGCCCTCTCCTGGGCATCTGAGATTTGAGTGAACATGGCAAGCAAACTGTCCATCCTTAACCAATCAGATTGTAAAATTTAAAATGGACAGCAAAGGACTATACAAGGATATGTACATTGAAATGTCAAAACAATGTTAAATGAGCATAGAATAGAAAGCACAGAAAAAGGCCCTTCATCCCATCAGGTCTACACTGGTCAAACACAACTAACTAACTATTCTAATCCCAATTTCCAATACTTGCCCGTTGCTTTGTATACCTTGGCATCGCAAGTGCAAGTTCAGATCCCTGTTTACTTCCTAGCTAAAATTCCAATCTATACTATTCCTTCAGATTCTTGTTTCCTGATGGGATCTATAACTGCCAGATGTAACAAGCTTCTAGCTTACACTTGCTTCTGTGTATGTCTTATCAGGTTCTAACTGAAGGGCTTTGTCATTAAATGATCTTTCATCCCTTGTTGAACTTCGCTAGAGTTTGTCTGCAGTATATTTGACTTTTCAGCTGCTGCAGTGACCAACTCTTTGTATGAGATAGCAAGAACTGCCGATGCTGGAGTCAGAGACAACACAGCGTGGAGCTGGAGGAACACATCAGACCAGGCAGTATCAGAGGAGCAGGAAAGTTAATGTTTCGGGTCGGGGCCCTTTTTCAGAAATGGGGAATCTTTGTATGAGTAGTTTTTAAAGTCTTTGAAATTGAAAATGCTAAGTAACTGCTCTTGGGTCCACAACCATTGGATTACAACCATTGTCACCGAGCAATATTAAGCCACACTGCTTACCATTGCAACCATGAAGCGATGCCAACCCACTACCAGCTTGTGGTTGGGTCAGTTTGCTGCCACCATCCCCTTTCCTTGACTGGGTTGATGGGCCTATTGACTTTACAGTAGTAGAGGAAAACCATTAATGAGTGTTAACAAGAAAAGACTCTTTAACACACCACCTACTAGCCCATGTCAGTTACTAGGGCGACATGGTGGCTCAGTGGTTAGAAATGCTGCCTCACAGTGCCAGGGACCCAGGTTCAATTCCACCCTTGGGTATCTGTCTGTGTGGAGTTTGCACATTCTCCCTGTGTCTGTGTGGATTTTCTCTGGGTGCTCCAGTTTCCTCCCACAGTCCAAAGATGTGCAGGCTAGGTAGAATGTTCAGGGATGTGTACAGATACAAATACTTAAGACCAAATTCTTAGGAAATGAAAAATAATTAGAAAAGTAAAGAAATGAATATTCCAGCAGGGAATCAGTTAGAAGAATAAAGTAAGAAGTTCAGAGTCTTTCCGATCTGGCACCTAACCTCAAGGGAAACCTCCACTGTCTCACCCCGCCTGCACTGGACCCACCAACGTAGGAGCCGCCCCACTTTAGGTGTCATCTCTTCGCCGCTGGGCCCAATTCGCTGATGCCACTAAACCCACACTCCCCCTACAACCGAGAGTCCCTTTGTGTAAGAGTTGTTTTCTTTAACTTGCGGCTGTTTTGATAGAACTAATTTTGAACCACAGTCTTTAGCCTCATACAGTAACAACACGTGGGTAAATGCATTTATGAGAAACAAACTGGTCAAATTGTCCACAGAATATTTCACAGGCAACAAAATGTTGAATTACGTAATTGTCTTCTGACCACTATTGAACATTTATAACCTCTATGTAACAAAATCTAGATGTTTAAATTACCTTACAATTATGTATTGTGTTATAGCTTTAATATTCTACCTATCATATTTTTCTAAGAAGTTAAATATGTTTTATGCATGGACAAAATCTGTGGTTTTCACACAAAAATTAATGGATTCCCAAAACATTATCAAAAACCTGGAAACATCCCAAAATAAGGATAAAATTTGACTCAATAAATCAATAGGTTTAGTTATAAATGGAAGGAATATCATAATATTATCCTCGAAACATTATTCAGAAACCCATACAATGAAAATGGAATTTACCTTAGTTACTCTAAATCAAAAGCTCTTATTATATGATAGCAACCTAATCAAAATATAATATTTTGCCCCATATAAATGTTATCAATTATACTGTAATATCAACAAACAGTACTACTTAAATGAATAAATAGAGTTTCATTTTTTAAATTCTGAAAATATACAGGTAGTTCATCAGTCTCTCAATACAAAGAGCTGAGTAGCTTCATTAAAAACTTTTGGTCACATTGGAACTGTTCTGATCTGAAACATTGACTTATTTTGCTCAATTAGGGCACTGGTAGGACAAATACTTAATTCATTGGTCAGATGTCAACCTTTCTCATGTTTTTTCATCTTATCCCTATGTATAGATGCAGTAAGTTCTTGGTGAACTCTACACAAAAGGTATCAAAGTAATCTGTCTGCAGGTCTAAATCAGGAACTACAATATTTAAATATGATCCTTTAACAAAGTTTTGACTGTAATATGAAATTTATGTGCTCTGCACGAGTTTCCTGGTTCAGGAAATATTTCAGTGAAGTAGGTGATGAGATTAAGTAGCACTTTGATAGTTAAATGTCAAGAGTCCAGATATGAACAAATGCTTAGTAATCACTATTTACTCTGCTTCCCCTGAGAAACAGTTTGGTGACAATAATTGTTATAAGAGATTTATTTATGCAGCTTGGAAGTGTTGGCAGTGAAAACATCAGCAAGTGGTACCTCGTAGCTGCTTTTTGACAGGCACCAGTGCATGAAACGAGGAAGATCAGCAGCAAGTGTGTGAAGAGGAAGTCACAGGTGAATAAAAGAGAAAAGCAACAGAAAGGTTGAGGTGATAGGAGATACTACCCTTTAAATAGGATATATGGAAGAGGCAGTAGGAACTGCCGATGCTGGAGTCAGAGATAACACAGTGCAGAGCTGAAGGAACACAGCAGACCAGGTAGCATCAGAGGAGCAGGAAAGTTGGCGTTTCGGATTGGGACCCTTCTTCAGAATTTCTGAAGGTTTCTGAAGAAGGGTCCCAACCCGAAACGTCAATTTTCCCACTCCTCTGATGCTACCTGGCCTGCTGTGTTCCTCCAGCTCCACACTGTGTTATATATGGATGAGTCTTTTATAACCTCTTGGAACAGTACTGCTTTGAAAGGATCAAATCCAGTGGACACAGCAGGCTCCAATGAAACAATGAGTTACCTGATGGACTTCCAGATATGTATTACCAGTCACTGTATGTCACCACTGCCCTCAATTCAATTGAATCTATTCCTTCAGTGTGGTTTAAGGAAGGACTTAGCAACACTGCAAATGGCAGGTAATGAATGAATTGTTTACAAGGACTGAAGGTTGTGTAAACATGACAACAGCCCGAAAAAGCAAACATTTAGATTTGAATCTCTGGCAGGTATAGATTGTGACCACACACACATAGCAATCCAAACACCTCAGATTAAACCAGGGACAAAAACAAAGTTGCTGCAAAAGCTCAGCAGGTCTGGCAGCATCTGTGAAGGAAAAAACAAAGTTAATGTTTTGGGTCCGGTGACCCTTCCTCAAAACTCTCTTCCAGCAACTTTGTTTTTGTTCCTGATTTACAGCATCCGCAGTTCTTTCAGTTTTTATTTAGATTAAACCAGACTATTCATCAACCACAAAGCAATTTATTCAATCAATGTTTAGCTGGTTTGCAACCAAAGCTCACATTTATATAGCACTGTTAGAACAGTAAAAATACCAAAGGATGTCATGGGAATATTGTCAAAAGAATCTGACACTGAGGCACATAAAAAGGCATTAGAACAGATGACTAAAGATATGTGTTTTAAGGAGTGTTTTAGAGAAGAAATGGGAAAGGGAGGCAGAGAGGTCTAGGGAGGTACTACAATGCTTATGGTTTAGGCATTTGAATGTACAGCAGCCATGGTGGAACAATTTAAAGCAGATGTACAAAGACCACAACAGAGAGTGCAGAGATTTTGGAATGTTGTAAGGATGAAGGAGGTGACAGGAGCTTGAGAATCAAAGTCATTGAGAAAACTAAGGCCATAAGATGGATGAGCAGAAGTAGGTCATTCAGCCCATTGATTCTGCTGCATTATTCAATGAGATCGTTGCTGATCTGATAATCCTCAACTTCACTTTACTCCCTTTTCTCAATACCCTTGATTCCCTTACTAATTAAAAATCTATCTCAACCATGAATATTCGTAGTCACCCAGGTTCAATAGCTCTCAACAGTAAAGAGCTCCAAAGATTCACTACCCTCAGAGAAGAAATTGCTCCATGTTTCTGTCTTAAATGGATGATCCCTTACTCTGAGATTATGTCGTCTGGTCCTGGACTTTCTCACAAGGGGAAACAACTCCTTTGCATCTGCCTTGTCAAGACCCTAAAAATCTTAAGTTTTTAATATGGTCATCTCCCATTCTTCTAAATGCCAAAGAGTGGCAGCCCAGCCTACGCTACCTCATCTCATTGGAAAATCCCACACTAGGATCCAGTTCGTGAACAAGGTATGGTCTAATCAGTGTAGTTTTAGCAACATTTCTCTGTTGTTATACTCCATTCATTTCGAAATAAAGGTCAGCAGTCCATTTGCTTTCCCTATTAACTGTTAAACTTGTATGCTAGTTTTTTTGTGATTATGTTGGAGGACCCCAAAGTCCCCTGTGCTGTAGCTACTAATTTTGTAGCTGTTAATATTTAGTTCCTCCATTCTTCCTGCCAAATTCCATAAGCTCACAATTTCCCACATTGCATTCCATCTGCCAAGTTTTGCCCACTAACTGAACTTTTCTATATCCCTCTTTGACGCTGGGGGTTGAAATTTATAGGGGCTTCAGTGACATGAGTTATGTCAGGATTCGTGGCAGAGTCATGCAAGACGTTTGGCAAGGCCTATCTCGATGTCTGGAGCAATCTGCTGCATCTTTTATACATTTTACAAGCAAATAGTGTTTTTCTGACTGGACAATGTCAAGTTGCCAAATAAAGGGAATTATAGCTTGTTAAATGATGTATTAATACCTCACCTTACCTCAATAATATTCAGCTTCCTAACTTAGCAACTGTGTCAAACAAGATACATTTTGCGAAACCTTGACATGGAAATAGGAGTGGGTACCTGGTGAGTTCAGCTCACTACTGGTGAAAAACCTCCATGTTGCTTAGCACCAAACAGCATCTCCGGACACGATCCTTGGGCATGAGTCACAAATACATCAAATTATTGGCATCTGATGTTTGCCAACCCTTCATGAAACCTCACTAATCTACTTGCAGGATGGATCCATATGCAGATCACTGTAGCTGGAGTAAAAGTGATGCTGCTGTATCAATAAAGGCAGCATATAAGGTGGACCAGAACATTGTCAGCAAGTGCAGCAACCTCCACCCGCTCCCACACACAGCCTCTGAAGAAGATCAGGCGGGTGAAGGTCCACCTGGGAGGTGGAAGTGAATGAAAAAACTCTGGATCTACAGGCCTCATTGTCATTTTTGTCAACCATGTGAAAGACAGTGCAGGTGCCAATTAAGGATATCCCACCTCATCACCTCCAGTTTGCCAGCCCAGACTTCAGTTGTCTAAGGAAAAGAGTGTTTGATGATTCAGAGCTCAAACCTGATACCAAGCACATGGTCTACATGAGTGTAGTAGTGTTATCATTCCTGTAGTATACATCAGAGACATAGAAAATGTACATAAATTCCCTTAAGAAATATCACCAGCAATGCCTCCAGAAATCCTACAAATCTACTGGCGGGATAGATACTCCAATATCAAGGTTCTCTGACGCCAACGTCCCCAATATTGAGGCACTGGATACATTCAATGAGTTGCTTTGGGTGGGCTACTTCATCTGCTGGCCTCATACAACACTTACAAAATAAAATCTCTGCTCCGAGCTTCTTCATGGTAAATGGTTACTGAACAGCAGAGGAAATGCTTCAAGGAAGTCCTCAAAACCTCCCTGAGAAAATGCAATATCCCCACGACTCATGGGCACCTCTACCCTAAAACTGTTGAAATGGGAGAAGAAACATTCACAAAGGTGCCAAATGTTTTGAGGGTTTCTGACAGGCTCAGATGGATGCCAAATGCAAAGAGCAGAAGAAGTGTGTGAAAACCCAAGCATCTCCCCCGTCCTCTTCAGAAAACACTATCTGCCCCACTTGTGGCAGGGTTATGAATCCAGAATTGGGTGATTTAGTCACCTCAGGATCCACAATGCCAGACTGGATGAAAGCCATCCTCAATCCCAAAGGATTATGTAAGAAGAAGATCCTAGATATTTCACAGGTTCCTGTATGCATTCCAAGGTTCATAGGCCATATAGGGATTGCTGCTAAGAGACAAGGGATAGTTCCTCCAAATATGTTTCATCACACCTTTAAGAAACCCTTAGACTAATGCAGGAGGAAGATACAACACTACCACATTTCCACCAAGCCCACAGTAGAACATAGAATCTGCTTCTGAAAAGTGATGTTTTGATGCCTGGAGGATTCTGGCGAGGCCTCATGGAATTGTGCAGATAAGTATCCCACATTATTGGGGCATGTTGTGCCCTTCACAACTGGAGCAAATAAAATCAGAATGTCCTGGATGCAGTCAAAATGGGAAGCTGACAGCAATTTCTGAGGATGAAGATGATGTAGCTCATCAGGCCAATACAGCATGACGAGGGAATGCATCACAGAGCCTAAAGATCAGAGACAACTTCATAGCCACCCTCTTCCATGATGAATAAGCTGGGTTTTGACTTTAATTGTTTGCAATTCTGCTGCTAATCTGGCAAACAACCCCTGTTTACTGCAAAGAACAAGCTGACCTTATTATTTTTGCAATCCTTGATCTTTCGAGCTTTCAAATTAATGTCTCATTATCCATGTGATTGTATGTGCGATATCTTCAGGTAATCCCACACTTTAGTATCTATACCTAACTTGCCACACATGACGCTTAAGTAAAAGCAAGAGTGAGACGGTGAACTAAAATCTCACGGTGCTAACATTAAGCAGATCTTAAGGCATCCATTTGGATAATGTGTAGTAATGTTTCTCCTGATAGCCACCACATTGACAGGAATCCTGAGGAATCTCCGTTGACGCTTCCATCATCTTTAGTCCTTCAATATTTTGGAAATGGATTAGGTGGTTAAGTAGAAGTCCACTAACCCTGGAGGTGTGTTATAACATGTCCCATTGAAATATATATACTGCTAAGTAACCTTGAAATACTTGACTATCTTCTAGGAAAGTATTGCATCTGTGCAGCTTTTCTGGGTTATGGTGTAGAGTAGATATATGAGCTGTCCACTGTACACCTCCCAGCAGTGAATGGCACTGCACTCCATTGAAAAATCTGATACCTAGAATAAACATTTCTCTGCACAGATTTGTGAAATCAACACTGATTCCATGCTCTCACTTATAAGGTGGATGTAAGTACACAATGAATTGTGCAGGTCAGGCCATGACTTATTCCCCTGCAAATTGTGCTTTCTTTCAGTGTTGCCTACATTAAACAGGATGTCTGAGGTTATCTACAGTCGAGGAGTCAGTGGCTTGTGAAAAATGAGCAATGCTTTGCAATTACAACTTATTTCATCCTTCAACTATCTGAAGAGGTCGCTCATCTGCAGCGACTGGAACCAGGTAGATGTCATTAACTATGAGATCCTTGATTGGAGTTGTTAACCAGGACCATCAGATAGGCCTAGCTGACCAATATAAACAGAAGATTTACAATCTGCTCAGTTCTGGGGACTGACTGCAAGCTGGCTGGCTACAGCCAATGTACCGTGCACAAGTAAATAAAGGGTGACTTGGTGACAGGATACCGCTCTCTGTGCAGTTATTTCATCATCTCTCACATTAACAAGGTCTGAGGGCATATACTATCACAGACATTGTAACGGTGCAAGTGAAAATATATTAACCAAAATGGTACATTTTTCACAATGATGTAGCATCTACGCTATCTATGTGTCCTCAGTATGATGTCTTCTCCCCTACCTACTACTACTACATCCAGGTGCAGACTTGACTTCTACAGCTGGAGTGCAGAGGGCCTGATCTATGGTTATCTCTGTTGACTTGGGAAACTTAAGATAGTTGGCCCCTATTATGTTTGGGTCTGGAGGGTCTAGGCCTGCTGCTAGTCTCCTGCCTAGACGCAGGCTCACACTTGTCAGCCTGCACTGCTTCAGGCTTTGGGATCACAGGCAGAGGGGAAGTGGAGAGCTGGGGACCTCTGGAGTGTCCTGAAAAGAAGCTTCTGAGTGTCTAAGTGTTGTTTCTCTTCCATGTGAGTGACTACTGGCACCCTTTTGTCTCCCTGAGAGTGTGACACTTACGGTGAGATTGGTATGTCTTGTCCTCCTATTGCCTTGCCATTCATGCTGTGCACTCATGGCTAAAGCAAAAAAATACAAGTTGGTGTGCATGTCTGGCAGACACTGGGCATTCTGCTAGTCCTGGGTCTCCAGGGCATTCGCCAACGTATCCATGGGGGTAGTCAGGTGTCCACGCCAAAGCCAATTTTAGAGTCAATGAGAATGTTGGTGGATACCTCCATCCTTCATTCTAGCTTACGAACTGTCTGGCACACCTGTGTGATGCTCCTTTAGCTGTCTCTGGTCAAGTCATTAAATGATTGAGATCAGGAGCACATCTTCTACCTGAAGTTGCCTGCTCTCTGGCAGTTCTCTCAGTGCAGAACTCTGAGCCATGGAGCATTTCTTCCTTCTCTGCCAACAGGGACATTCGAAGCGATGTGCTCATGAAATTGTGCGCCATGTCTAGTCTACAATGTAAGAGTGTAAGCCTGAGAATTATTGACCTGTGAATCTGACTTCAGTGGCGGGTAATTTGTTGGAAATGATTCTGAAAGATAGAATTTATATGCATTTGGAGAGGCAAGGAATGATTAGAGATAGTCAGCATGGTCTTGTGCAAGGGAAATCATGTCTAACGAACTTGAATGAGTTTTTTGAGAAAGTCACCAAAAAGACTGTCAAGGGCAGTCATTATTTTTCATTATCAAACTATCAACCTCTATGATCCTGAATGCCCAGGCACTTACTTCAGATCATTTGGTCGCTATTTTAACCTACATGGTTTATAAATTGTCCATTCATGGTACATGCCATATGTGATTTGTTTCATTTATTGCCAGAAAAAAGTTTTAATTTGGATTATGAATTCCTGCATTAAATGCACAAAGAGAATACTTGGGGTTAAGCAATAGAAGGAGGTAACAGTCCCAGAATTGCTCAACCATTCAGAGTAAGCTGGATGTCTAGGAAAACTTCTGCTAAGTCCACCAAGATTCAGAAACATTTCACAATGGAATTCCTAGAGGTCTTCTTCTTTTAGTAGGGGGACATTTGGTGGAATGTATATTTTTCTGATCAATGCAAAACAATGGTTGCATTTAAATCTTGGAGTCAAGGTACAGTTTGGCCAAACGGGAACAGACTCATTGAGTTGAATTGTCTGCCCCGTTCCCCATTCTTGTATTATTTTTAGAAAAAATAAGTACACCAGTTGTTGGTGTCATTGGACTGACAAGCGTTTGCTTTACAGTTTTGACAGCTGATATCTAAGATGGAATTTCTTGTAGGTATCTAAGATATTAAACAATATGGAAAAAGTAACTCCAGGACATTATTACAAATTAATTGATTCCAATATAGGTTTTCATTACAACCATGGCTATAGGTGAAAAGTACTTTACTGGCTCTGAAACATTTGGGATATTTTGAGGGAATGAAAAATGTTCTAAGTTCTTTCTTGCTTCCTTTATGAGACAAATTGCCAAAAGGCATATTTGATACATGTTACAAGATAGTTTGTGAATTGCTCCTGCCGTCTGCTTGACACTCATTAATTTAGATTATGATTTATTGTGACATGTGTGTAAAAGAAAGTGAAAAGTATTTTTTCATATGTTGTATGCAAAATGTTGCCATCTCCAGTGCCACCTTGAATATAATGGAAGATTTTACTGCAATAGAATTCATCTTTCTGTCTTCTTCTTGTTCCTACTCTGCTGTTCCTCCATTCACTACTTGACATTGGTTGGAGTCTGTGAAATGGGCTCCTGGGCAGGAGATTTAATACGTTTTGAGGTGTGGCCTCATTATAATTTAGCAGACATCTGACAGGAGAAAATGAAAACAATTTTGGGTGGCCTTGCTGCCTGTAGGCCAGAAGATTCTTGGGGTTTTGTGCATGGCCTGTTGGGGAAAGGGGTTAGTGGATGAGGATGTGTTCATATTTGTTCAGGTGAGAGGTAAATTTTGGTTTCCTGGATGGTAGCCACCCAGGGTAGTTTTGTAGTATATACAGTGCTCCTTCATTTCCCAGCATCACAAATGTATAGTAAAACCCAACGAGTGTGTTTCTCTTCAGATGAAGTCCCAGCTCATATTTCGACTGAGCATGCACATTACACAGTATAGTCCTATCTATTTCTTTTTGACTAAGTAGTAGTTTACGTTGAATGAATGCCTATGCAGAATAAAACGATTATGAATGCAACACAGTATTTTATTCTATTACAAACAAAAACAATGACATTGCACAAGCATTTAAGATTTTGAAGAGAAACAATTATGCCCATGTCATTGAAGAACTGGAAGTTCTGAATACTTGGGCTTGATTTGTTAATTCTTTGAAAAACTGAGTTTCATAGATTACTGTGTCTGAATTCTGTAAAAAAAACTATTCTGCTATGAGTATAAAGCCTAGGCTAAATGATCATAGTTGTTTGGAATTTTCCTGAAAACATTTCTTAATAGTTTCTATAAGATAAAGTGGAACATAGTTATTCAAAATTACTTTAAGTTAAAGTTGAAATCACTTAAAATTTTACTTTAAGTAGTTTTACTCATGCACTAAGTAATAGTTTACTCTTCTGATGATAAAACATTTCTAAATTGAATATATATATACACATACATATACCACTCTTTCAATATCTTTGGGATAATTATGACAGATCAATGGTCCATCATATTTGTAAATATTGAACCCACATCTAAACATTTCCAAAAGTGGAACCAAAATTGTTTAATATTTTAAAGCCCTTTTCATACATGCTCTATTGTGGAATATTGGGCTGAATTTTAGATATTTTTGGCCAAGTGTCAGTTGCATTGAGTTTTTATGGGGGATTTCATTGCGAGGCATAGCAACATCTCTCACCATATCTTACCAAAATCACCTCATTAACTGCTTACTCCACTCCTATGGCATCTCTCTCATCCAAGTCTAGCCCCATCTTACCACGCGCCATTTATGAAACAACTTGCCACTTAGCAGATATCCACCAAAAGATCCACATCCCTGGCACCCATACCATCTTTAAAAGGCCTCTGTGCACCAGGACAAATGTTGGGATTCCACTATTGTCCTTCACTGGCTATGTAATAGCGCAGCAGTCACAAAGTCACACTGTTTACAGCATATAACCAACATAACTGACACTCCCGTGCATTATGACCCCATTTCTCAGCCTAATTGCTGTTTACCCATCAGGTCACATAAATTACTTGTCCTCAACTACACTGTATTTAAACACCATCCCTAAGTCACTGCTACCATGTCCCCAGTGGCCACTGTTGACTTACAGCTTGTCATTGTCCCATAGGGGAACATCACATACAGGCAGGCAATTGGACAGTTCCAAATATGAGCTTTCATTTACAACCAGCAAAAGGGAAAACAAATGAGTAGAAGCTGCATTCCGTGATGGTCGGCTGCATCCAGCTTGTCTACGGAAACCAGATGTCAGTCAGGTTCTACCTGATCGAAAGTGTGCAAAGCAACTGAGCTCTGTCATGCACAAGGACAACTTCCTCTTCCCCAAATCCTTATCCTCCTCCTTGGAAGACTGCTCCTTTTCTTCCAGTTCCTCAGCATCTAATACATTGCCTCATCATCTGTCCCAATCATGCACAGCACAGCACACTACGATGACACACTACACTTTGTCTGGTCTATATTGGAACACCCTCCTCATCGTGTGGAGACTCACTATATTGAAATTTGCTTGCAACTGTCCTCCTTTCCCTCTGACATGTGACATTACACTTTAATGATGCACACTTTGCTCCTGTATATTCTTCCTATGGAGGCCACAGTGGTATAGTTCCCTACAATATCTCTCCCATAGCCTGCCACCCTCTAATACCTTGAGCTTACCCTATCACTGTGTTTGTCCTCATATACCTCAATAAATACCTCTGCTTTCCTTCACCCAGCCTTGACTATCCCACGCTTTAATGGCAGCTATCATCACTTTTACCACTACAGTCTCCTCTTGACAATCAACACACAGACCCCTGGGACTGTATTCACCCCAGACCCAGGACTTTGATGAGTAGTCCCTATACACACATGATCAGACCTCAGAAAGATGTCTTTGCAGCTCCCTGGCTAACAATTCACAACTCCCCTGACTACTTTTGATGAGCCATTAATATGGTCACTAACAAGCAATGATCATCCTTAATAGGCAATTCGCTGCTGCCTAGCGAGAAACTAGCCTTGATGCTTCACAGATGCATAAAAGATGCAGCAAGTTGCTCCCAGCTTCAACATTCTGCCACAAAGATCGCCATAGCCCACGTCATTCTGGCCCCTATAAGATCCTGTGTAGTTTTAGCTTTGGATTCCCTCATAATTGTTAGCAATATGTATTCTATGGTGATTTTCTGTAGGCCTGATTCCAATGAACCAAGTCAGTTTCCAAGTTCCTGTAATATTATAAAAGGTGATATTATTTTTTTCAAAGTTCAAAAGTTTGGCGGTAAATAATGTAAGACTACTGGACTTTTCTAACTTTCTCAACCAGAAGATGTCTCAACCAGAAGATTTAGATTTTATTGTCACAAGTTAGGAATGGCACAGCCTCAGCTTACAGATGTGTTAATCACCATTGAAGTAAAGTATATTTATACGGCAGATACTATCATCTTTGTTGATTCCAGAGTATGAGTTTAAAATTCAAACATGTCAAGAGGCAAGTAGCGAGGACGACACAAAGATTCTGCAAAAGGATACTGACAGGTTAAGCGAGTGGACAAAAACTTGTTAGATGACATATAATGTGAGAAAATGTGAAGTTATGCATTTTACCAGGAAGAGAGAGTTAATATTGTTTAAATGGGGAAAGACTGCAGAAAGCTGCAGCACAGATGGATTTTGCACTCTTTATTCATGAATCATTAAAAAAAACTTGTATCCAAGTTCAATGGGTAATAGGTAGGGCAAATGGACTGTTGGCCTTTATTTCAAAGGGAACAGAGTATAAAATTAGGGAAGACCTGTTAATACTATGCCAGGCACTGATCAGACAGCACCTTGAATACTGGTCCTCTTATCTAAGGAAAGATATACTGGTATTGGAGGTAGTCCAGAAGGTTCAGCAGGTTAATCCTCCATATGGAAGGATTCTTCTGTAAGGAGAGATTGAGTCAGTTGGCCCTGTACTCGTTAGAATTTAGAAGAATCAGAGGTGTCTTTATTCTCAGGACACTTTACAGGGTAGATATGGAGAGATTTTTCTTTCATTGTGAGGCAGCCCAGGACTAGTCAGCATAATCTCAAAGGGGGCAACCATTTAGTACAAAGATGAGGATGAATTTTTTTCTCTAAGGGTGTGAATCTGAGGAATTCTTTGCTGCTGAGAGCTATTGAGGCTGGATGGTTAAGAATATTCATGCTGAGACAGACTGATTTTTAATCAGTAAGGGAATCAAGGGGTATGAGGGAAAGGCAGTAAAGTGGAATTGATAGTTATCAGATCAGCCATTATCTCGAATGAGCCAAATGGTCTCCTCGATGGGCAAAATGACCTACCTCAGCTCCTATGTCTATGGTCTTTTCAAATTAGACAAAACAAAAGCACATTTTCTTCTTGAAAATATGGAAAGTACAGTGTGGCAAAAGAAATATACCCTTAGTTCTAAACAAATCATTAACTTTTTTAAAAATCAAATCTTATGTATC
The DNA here is from genome assembly GCF_021869965.1 of Rhincodon typus. Lineage (NCBI taxonomy): Eukaryota > Metazoa > Chordata > Chondrichthyes > Orectolobiformes > Rhincodontidae > Rhincodon > Rhincodon typus. The sequence continues at coordinate 47,841,201 of NC_063345.1, forward strand.
TATCATTGTGCAATCAATCAGCACCCTCTTCTTATGCTGTATCAACTGTTGCTTCCTTTCTAAAGCTTTTACATTCCTTGTGTTAGTTAACTGGTTAATCCCCACCACGATGAGTGAATCTTTCAAATGAGGCAACTAGACAAGTAGGCATTGCAAGTTTAGAATTTAAGGCAGATTGGCATGGTAAATTTGAAACATTTCTTCTCATTTTGAAAGTTGCTCAATAGAGAGGAAGATAAAATGTTCACATTCACAAAGAAATAGACCCACTAGATCTCATGCAGTATTCTTTCACTTACAGTATTGTGCATCTGCCATCTAAACAAGAGTTTTATTACTTGCTTTAGCTGATACCTCTGCTCTCCACATAACCTTATATGTTGTCACTCAATTTGCTTCAAAAAAATTGCAGTAATAAATTGAAAATTAACTGAGATTTATTTCTACAACTTAGCTGTCCAGCAGTGTGGAATCAGAACCACACTTCATTCCAGCTTGCTGTTTGGTTTGTGAGATTACTAGTTTTATGTATGTGACCTTGAAGATCTTACTCATTTATCAGTATGTAGACCATAATGTTCAGAGCAATACAGTCAAGATATAGGTTTGTGGTTTGCTTGGATTTTAATCACATCTTTTATTTTTCCTTCGACTCTTAGCTTTGGTATCCAGAACACAGCCAAATTTGGCTAAGGCACAATGCTATGGATGGAGATTTCCATATGGTATGTCCTCCTAAAGGCCAATTTTCATCTGTGATCCTAGTAAATGAATAATTAAAATATCATAATGGCCACAGATAGCTGGCTTAAGGAATGTACATTTGCACACTAATTCTGTGGAGGCAGTCAGCCAATCTCATGCTTGTAGCCGCTGGATTCCCAACATCGCTGCAGTCATGTAGCCTCTCGGTAATGAGGGCTATTACCTCCTACATACCTGCTTGCTGCTCCTGTTCCTTCCTGTGCATGTGGACAAAGTCTCTAATTGCTCACATGGTCCCCTCCTGCCTAGGGCTGAGTAGGTGTCTGTTATAGGGTCCAAAGCAGTACTCCGAGTGCCAGCAACCCAAGGCATTTCTTCCTCAGCCAGAATGGAATTGTGGCAGGGAAGTGCTCACCAGCTTGTGCTTCTGATTCTAATATAGTTGAAATCCCAATGAAATTGGAGTTGTTGGTTGGTTCGCTGAGCTGACTGGTTTTCATGCAAACATTTCGTCTCCCTTCTAAGTGACGTCGTCAGTGCTGTGTAGCCTCCATTGAAGCACTGTCGTTCCGACCCGCTCTGAATTTATATGGTCCGGTCTGTCATGGTGGGCAGTCTTGTTTCCGGTTTTGTACCGTAGTGGTATGTAGATGGGGTCTAATTCAACATGTTTGTTAATTGCACAGTTAGTTGAAAACCAGGCTTCCAGGAATTCTCGGTACTTGTCTTAGCCTCGCTTGTCGATAACTCACTGCAATACCCCAGAGCTGCGCAAAAACGAAAAGGATCACCTATACAGAGTCTTTGCAAACAATGGTTATCCTAACGTCTTCGTCAGCCCAATGCCTGGCAAACAAACAACACCAATAAGACACTGTACATCCCAACACACTGGCCACCCTACCCTATGTTAGAAACACATCAGAACTGACTACAAGACTCCTACAACCTCTTCGAATAAGGATAGCACACAAACCAACGGCCACACTTCACCAGTTACTCTCAAAGACGAAAGACCCCATACTCACAATGAACAGGACAAATGTGATAATATAAAATACCATGCAGCAACTGCGAGAAACACTACATAGGACAGATAGGCAGGAAACTCGCCACCAGGATACATGAGCACAAACTCACAGCAAAACGACACGACCAACTCTCCCTCGTTTCAATACACTCCAACATAGAAGGACAACAATTTGACCTGGACAAAGTTAGTTCCTGGATGCCTGGTTTTCAACCACCGATGGAATTAACAAACATGTTGAAATAGACCACATCTACAAAACCAGAAACAAGACTGCCCACCATAACAGACCGGACCATATAAATTCAGAGTGGGACGGAATGACAGCGCTTCAACGGAGGCTACACAGCACTGACGATGTCACCTAGAAGGGAGACGAAACGTTTGCGTGATAACCAGTCAGCTCGGCGAACCAACCAATCCAACCGCAACCCAAGCTACAGATCTTCATTATCCCAATGAGGTGTCAGTATCTGAACAGATAAGGGATACAGGAGGCAGCCTTGCCAATGCTTCCTTTGTGGCCTCTGTATTCTCCTCCACAGAAATCTTGAAGGACCTTTCTTGCAAGGGTCAAGGTCATGAGTTAGAAATTGTGTGAACTCTTCTTCAGAACTGACTAATTGCGTTTTATTTTGAAAGTTCCCCTGCAAGTCACACATCACCTTGATTTGGAACTAGATCACTTTTCTCTCACTGCCAAGGGGCCAGAATCCTGGAAATCCCTTATTATCAGTCCTATGGGTGCTTTTCATTAAATGGACTGCAGCAGTTCAAGAAAACAGCTTAAGTACAATTAGGGATAACAAGGTGTAGAGCTGGATGAACACAGCAGGCCAAGTAGCATCAGAGGAGCAGGAAAGCAGAAATGAAGAAGGGTCCAGGCCCAAAACGTCAGCTTTCCTGCTCCTCTGATGCTGCTTGCCCTGCTGTGTTCATCCAGCTCTACACCTTGTTATCTCAGATTCTCCAGCATCTGCAGTTCCTACTATCTCTAAATAGAATTAGGGATGGGCAATGAAATCTAGCTTAGCCAGGTGCACTCACATCCTGTGAATAAATAAATTTTCAAAAACTACACTTCCTTGGCCTATGCCCATATCCCTTGAATTCTTCTAATGTCCAAAAATCTTTAAGTTTCATCTTGAATATACACAATGACTGAGAATTCATAGACTACTAGGGTGGAGAATTGCAAAGAAAATCAGAACCCTGCCAGTGAAGAAATTTCTCCTCAGCTCAGTCGTAAATATCCAAGTTCCAGACTCTCCAACCAGGGGAAGCAGTTTCTCAGTATATACTCTGTCAGGCTTTGAAAGAATATGTTTCATTGAGAATTTTTTTTTAAATTTTGAAAATATGCCTTATTCATAAAAGTATTTTTATAGAACACCTCTCACTAATCTAAATTCAAAGAATACATGGAATCTATTGCTGCATTCATCTGACAGAGCATTTCAAGCCATATGTCTTTTGGTGAGTTTTACAAGACAAATATTGTTTGCACTGGGATTATAAATTATTAGTAATAACCAATCAGAAACATTGGAGGATGGGACAATGAAAATTCTTCAATTAGTAGGTCAAAGGCTATAGGATTTCAGGAATTACCAATCTTTCATGATTATTCTAAATATTTTAACTTTTGTGTTTCAGACTATTCTCATAGGTATGCCTTAGCTCTTTAAGACGTAGTCAATGCTTAAGTATCTCAATGTTGAAATAAAACATACAGCCTGCTCATATAATTAATAGAATACTCTCTTTGCATCATTTCAGTGCTACTTCTAGGTTGCTCCTTTTTGACAGCTTTATTATAATGCAGAATGGTAAGATACAAAACCATGTCAAAGCTGCAACCGCAAGCTTTTTTTAAATTCATTCAGGGGATGTAGGATTTGCTCGTTGGACCAGCATTTATTGGCCATCCAGGTTTGCCTTGAGAAGGTGGTGAACTCTTCTTGAATGACTGCTGCCTGTCCATCTGGTGTAGATACACCCACAGTGCTGTTAGGGAAGGAATTCCAGGATTTTGACCCAGCAGCACTGGCAGAATGGCAATATATTTCCAAGGGATAACACGAGAACCAATGAGTTTATTCCCCAGTAATTATGTTTAACCACTTCTTAATGCAGTAGAAAATCTAACTACTGTTCTAAATTGGGTTATTGATATCATACCATAACATATGGGTTCTCTTTTCTCCGTTTACCAGTTCAACAGCTCATTATGAAATTTCTAGAGAGAATTATTTCAAAAAACTACTCAATTGTTCAAAAAAATTCAGACCTAACAGTAATCTTGGACCAGACTTTTAAAAAAACTGGGATTATATTCCGAGAGAACTACCTGCCTATATTCGAATAAAACAGGAGCGCAATTTCAACTGGATGGTGGTATTGATCAGCCAGTATTGGACAGACCTCTAGTGTACTACCTGACATTCAGTTCAGCAATGAAACTGAATATCAAGTGCTGTGTATAATAAGTGACCAATTTGATGCTGCCAGTTTTATTCCACAGACCATGTTAAAATCTTCAATGTTTTAAGTTGAATAGAGGGGTTTAACCCATACTTCCTACACTACAGAATCCCCCTTCCTCCCTATTGGGTACCTGTCATCAGAAAACAGTCAAAATTATATAACAAATGTATATCAAAATTTAAATTTTGTGACAAACTACCTAATGACAGAATTGCTCATACCAAGCTTTAAAAAAATCTTAATTTTTTTTTAATGTCAGTTACTTTCGTTCATTTGTGGTTGCAAGTAAACTTAAAGTAAGCAAATTTTACAACAAGCTGAAAGTTTCTTTCATTTTCTTTTAACCGCACCATTAGTGGAGTCTCAGGTCTGCAGTTTTAGCAACAGCCATTGTGCTGATAAGACTAATGCTGTTTCTTGTCTTATTTCTAGAATCCTTCTCGCAGGGTGGTGATATTGCAGTTTATGTGTTGATAATAATTGAGGGGGTTCTGGCCTAGAGTTACTACTATTCGGTCATGTCAATAATATTCTGGGGCTGTTAAGGGCTGTGGGGATGGGGAAAAGAAGAGACACAAAGTTGACCATTTTCCTCACCATTTGCGAGGATGAGCCCATTTAATCTTAAACGGACCTGTTATTAATGCGACAGGAATCGCAATCAAAATAAAAAGAAAACAGAAATAAGAGGCGAAAGGAATGGTCAACGGGGAGACAGGACGACGGGCCTGCAGCGTTTAACCCGCCCCCCAAGTTGTGTTAAACTAAAGGCTCACAGTTTGGGCACTGTTCAGTGAGAGTTGGTAACGCTGCTCTTTTCTTTTCTCTCTCTCCCTCGACGTTATTATTTTACTCCAAACAGTCAGCGGGTCTATTTGCTCGGCTCGCTCTTACTCCCGGCCCCCGCTGCCCTCCGGCCTGCCTCGCTTCGCCTCCCTCTGACGTAAGCTCGAGAAGCCGGCGCGCACTCAGCCCGCAGCCGCCGCCGCCCGCCCGAAGCCTAATTGGCGGGGCCGGAGCCACAGCCAGCGAAGGGGGAAGAGTACAGCGGGGTGGCGGTGGCGACTGCAACCGCACAAAGCGAGCGGGAGGAGGAGGAGGAGGAGAAGGAGAAGGAGGGGGGCTAGGCCTCCCGCCCCAAATATCCACCAACCCAGAGAGAGAGAGAGAGAAAAAAAAGGGAGGGGGAAGGGAGGAGGCGGAATCCCGAGGGCGCGCCGCCTGAACGCCGAGGCTGTTAGGCCGGAGGTGAAGGCCGCACCTAGGCCGCGGCCTTGCTGTTCCACCATAATCTTACCACACACCACCCCCGCCTCCCTCCACCTTAAACCCCGTACTGGAGGGGGGGAAAAGAAAACCTACCACCGCTCGACATAAAATCTCGACGGGCCGAAGAAAACAATCGGAAAGGGGGAAAAAAAAGAGGAGGCAGACCCCAAGACTGTGAAAGCGGGAGGGAAAAAGACTGCGGTGAGTTTGATTATTGTGTGCGCGACCTCTGTTTTAAAGTGAGAAGTGAACGGGGGGTGGGAACTGTCCGGAGCTCGGTGAGAGGCTCCGGCTCTGGCCTGGGAATCTTCCCCGGGACAGCGAGACTGGGCGTCGGGGACAAGGAGCATAACATGGCGGAGGTACATCATGTCGGCGGCTGGGCGGGTGTCAGGGCAGTGAGGTGGAGGTGTTGGGTTGGGGAGGAGAGAAAGGGGAGCGGCCATCATTCACCTCCCTTGCCTGTCTCTAAAGTTCTCTTGCTGAGGAAACGTCCTCTTTCCGCTCCCCAGAACCAGGTCACTTGTATAAGCTCTCTGCGTGAATGTGCACGCTTTTATTCAGGTGGTTTCCAGCTTTTGCATCAAAACCCAACTCTCTCACTCCTTAGGTGACACGCTATTCATTTGTCCCTTAAAATTTGAGACTGCTAGCAGTTTTCAGTGGAGTTGAGTAGCAGTGCTAATTGTTGAGCCTGTTGTAACCCGACCTGAAATGTCGACTTTCCTGCTCCTCCGAAGCTGCTGTGTTGCTCCAGCTCCACACTATATTATTGACTGAGCCTATTGTAATGTCTGTGTGTCCTGCGCTGGATTCATTTTATGAAATTTTTTTTTTAATGATGGTTTAAACGTATGGTGTAGAACGAAATGTGATCAATTAGGACCGAATATTTCGCAAAGCATGAAATTACCAAATTGGTTAATCGTACAGTCTGTTTTATCTTAATTTTGTCCTGTCCCCTTTTTTTTTTGTAATCTCCACCCACCTTCTATGTCAGGATGACAAAAACTGACGTTCTGCGCGGTTCTAACGTGATCTCGTGTGGCTCCCTGTACATGTGTTTTTTCTCTCTTAAAGCCTCGGTGCCTGTGGAAAAATATGAGGGAGTAACAAGTGGTTATCCCTTCATACGCTTTTAAAATGAAAACTTAAATGGGGCCGTATACCGAATACATGTAATCTTACTGGAGCATTTAAGAATTACATTTTGTCGATTTAGCTGTGTCCTGTCACGAGATTGATAAACGTACTCATGGACGTTTTCCTTGAAAAGCCAATGTTTGTGTTGAATTGATGTGACTTTGTGTTGTATTTGTTAAATGCGGTGCTTCCGAGGTTTCCGTTTAGTTTGCTAGGAATACAACAGATCTTGGTGGTGCGTACAATGAATAAAATGTGTACCTGGTTGGCGTGTAGAAGCGCTAACATGAAGGCCTCCCGGTGATTAGGTTCAATGGACGTTACTCGTTGCAAGATCATTGGAGCTTATCCACTATTTTCTTTAAAATACCCCAAGATAGAATAAAATTAAAAATATGCAAGTCAGCCAGACATCACTTAAAAAAAACTGCTTGACAGAATAGCCCCCATGCTTTGACTCGGAAACTTAGAACTAGTCCAGAAAACTACTAAATGACATCTGTACTGTTCCCAGGAATTAAACAACTGGATGTTATCATTGTTGCATTTTAAGGGGATTTACACAGTAAGTTTACATGTGGTCAAACCACAGACCTATGCAGTGTACCATCCTCTCGTGAATTATTGATTATTTCAAGGATTAAAATTACTTTCTTCACAGGCACACCCTCAGGCTTTGCACATGTTCCATTTATGATAGATTTTCAGTTTATACATGTAATAGAAAGTGCAGTTGTAGAAAATTCATTTTCTTGATGAACACTAATTGTTTTAAATTTCACAATTACAAGAATGTTGATGAATTGAGTTGGATAGAAGTGACATCATCGACATAGAAAGGAGCTGCCCTTGATATAGGTATTTCAGAAAGTTGAATAGGAAGATTACCATACAGAGGGATCTTGGCGTACAAATCCACAGCTCCCTGAAAGTGGTATCACAAGTGGATAAGGTGGTCAAGAAGGCATTTGGCATGCTTGCCTTTATTGGTTGGGGCACTGTGTATAAAAATTGGCAAGTCATGTTGCAGCTGTATAGAATTTTAGTTAGGCCACGTTTAGAATATTATGTACAGTTCTGGTAGCCACACTACCAAAAGGATGTGAAGATGTAGGACAAGGTACAGAAACAATTTACCAGGATGTTGTCTAGTTTGGAGGTTATTAGCTATGAGGAGACAGTGGACAAACTTGGTTTGTTTTCACTTGAACGTCGAAAGTTGAGGGGTGACCTGATAAAATTATGATAGGCATGAATAGAATGGATATTTGGAGTCTTTCTCCAGGGAAGAGATGTTAATTACTAGGGAGCATAGGTTTAAGGTAAAAGGGGGTAAGTTTAAAGGAGTAAATTTAAAGTAGGGCAGCATGGTGGCTCAGTGGTTAGCACTGCTGTCTCACGGCTCCAGGGACCTGGGTTTGATTCCAGCCTTGGGCGACTGTCTGTGTGGAGTTTGCACGTTCTCCCCGTGTCTGTGTGCGTTTCCGCCGGGTGTTCCGGTTACCTCACACTGTTCAAAGATGTGCAGGCTAGGTGGATTGGCCATGCTAAATTGCCCATAACGTTCAGGAATGTGCAGATTAGGTGGGTTATAGGGGGATGGGTCTGGGTGGGATGCTCTGAGGGCCGGTGTGGACTTGTTGGGCCGAAGGACGTGTTTCCACACTGTAGGGATTCTATGATATGATATGATGATAAAACTCTGCTCAGTTTTGTCACCATCTATATGTTGTCTTTTCATTGTAACAGTAGTTAGGTTGTTTCAGCTTGCTTGTATACAAAACTGTTGTTAGATAAAAATGCTAATAAAAACAAATTAATTCTCAATTACAGTATTCAATCACTTGCACAATGAACAAAACCAATTGCGCAATGTAAAAATGGGATCTGTTTAAAAAACAGCAAAATTTTGAATTTCCTTTGAATTATGGTGCCAATCTTTATTTTTAAGAAAAATGCCCATGTTTGGCTCTGATAGGCTAGCTGGAAATAACAGCACTTTATTGTCATTTCTTTCCCGTATCCACCTCCTGGAGCAGATTTATCTTTCCTTTCTCTTGACTTTCAAGCGCTGACTTTCACTTTGAAAGTCATGAGGAACTGTCTTGGATGGGAGTGTGCAAGTTTTAAGCTTTTCAAATTACCCAACTATATTTGGTGCACATAATAGCAGTGTACAATGAAAGATTTTAGGTAAACAATATAAAGCTGTAGATTTCTGCACACCATGAAAACTTTCAGTATAGAGAAGCAATCCTTTTAAACCACTTCTGTTCTTCAGATTCAGATGAAACCAGTTTAGATATTATTGTGTTTTTGTGACTTTTAAAACAAACCATAAATATTTTTAATCTATGCTCCATAATCAAACCCCTTAAAATGTTACTGTCAAGTTTTAAAGCAGTGCTGTGGGTGTAAATTAGTGGTAAGTATAGCTATTAAACTACTTTTAAAAAGTGTTGTTGGATATTTGTCCACAGCAAACTCCTATAACCAGCAGTAGGATAATGACCAAGAGATCTTTTTCAGTTCTGCTGCTTGAGGAATAGATATGTTGTTTCTTCAGAATAGTGTCATAGGATCTCTTGCATCTGTCCGAGTGGGATGTCAGGACCTTGTTCAATATGTCATTCAACATTTTGCACAGCGTCTTTCAAACAAGTAACGTCTATCAGTAGAAGGATAAGGGCAGCAGATGCATGAAACACTATCAGCTGCAATTTCTCCTGTAAGCCAAAGAACATCCTGACTTGGAACATGACTATTGTTCCTTCATTGTCATTGGGTCAAAATCCTGGAACTTCCTTCCAAAGAGCACTGTGGATGTACCTGCACCTCAAGGACTGCTGTGTTTCAAGAAACCAGCTCCCCACCTTCTCCAGGGCAATAAGGGATGCTAGCCTAGCCAACGATGCCCACATCCCATGAGTGGGGAGAAAAAATTAGACCCATACCATCAGCAGGAGAGCATTTCACTGAAAATAGGTGAAGTTACATAAATTAAAGTTAGTATATATTTTGCGCTTATAATTAATTTACGGTAAAGTTTTGAGACAAAGTACTCCCTCTTTGTTAATTAATGCAATTGAGAAAAGTTTTCTTGTCCGTTCCTTCTGATAGAATGGAACTTCCGATGTATTAGACTTATAGTTGCCTAACGAAATTGCAGCACAAAATTATCAATCTTAGAAAACCTGTTGCTGATCACCATGTATTTCAGTCTTGGATCGTTATTGGGAGGTATCCAAGACTTGAAACTTTGTACAAGCAAAATGCCATTTCTACTGAATTTTCTGTCTATCGCCACCCACTCATTTGATAACTAGGATTGAGAGGAAGGTTGATTTGCCCTTTTCTGTTTGCGTAGGTTCCCTGGCATGATTCAAAAAAAGAAAGACATTCTTCCAGTCTTTTTGTGCATCATTACTCACTCAGCTGATATTAATAAAACAGACCTAATTATTGTTATGATCTTGCGAGGGAATGATGACATTTGACACTTAATTTGAACTTAGAATGAATAACTGAAAGGACCAGATAACAAGATCACACACTTCAGGTTTAAGGACTGTCTTTTTATTTTTGTGTATTTTAAAAAAAAAAGTGGACCAAACTGCTTTTTCAAAAAAGTGTTTTACTAGGATGGCTGCATAATTTCACAGCAAGAAATTTGATAGCTGTTCTGAACTCCAGTTTTGTAGCTATGTGATCCTGCAATGTGCAGATAGTCGGGAGCCCAGGAATTGTTTTGAAGTGGAGCTGATTTGGTTCTCAGCTAACTGACCGGGTTGGAACTAGAAACAAGTTACGGAGAGAGAGCAACACACAGAAGTGTGTGCAGTTGACCTTGCCAGCAGAAACTGCTTGTTTCCTGCAGTTTTTTAAAAAAAAAAGCCTTATCTGCAATAGTTGCTGCCAGCGGTGACTTTTTGAATTGACGAATCAGAAATATTTTCCATGTCAGTCAGTCACTCTGGACTTCTAAGAAAGCAGAAGCTTCCTGAGAAAGAGAGCTGAACATCAAGGCCTTGGCTAGTCAAAGAAAGATCATCTCAAGATTGGAATTGGGAAGCAAAGACCAACAAATTGACTTTTCTGCCTCTGCCACTCATCTATCTTTCCATATTTGTCTGTGTATATGTGTAAATAGGAGTATGAGGGGATTAGTCTGTTATTTGCTAATAGTTTATACCTGTTTACATGTAGCTATAGTCTAATTGCTTATAATAATTCTAGTTCAGTACAGGAACCTGGCTCAAGCTTTCTATCAACCTTGGACTAAAAGTCAGGGTACGGTGTGTGTACTTGTAAAACAAAAGCTTTAACATTTGGTACAACTTTAAGAATAATGGCATGCTACCCCAGTGGGTTGTAACACAAGTGAGTTCTGAAGAAGTCTTATTGAATGAGTATTTTGCGTCGGTGTTTACTGTGGAGGAGGACGTGGAGGATAGGGCACATGGAGGTGACATCTTGAAAAATGCATTACAGAGGATGTGGTGCTGGACATCTTAAAATGCATAAAGGTGGATAAATCCCTGGGACCTGATCATGTCTACCTTAAACTCTGTGGGAAGCTAGGGAATTGATTGTCGGGGCCCTTGCCGAGATACTTGCATCATCGATAGCCGGAAGTGAAATACCGGAAGACTGGAGGTCAACTAACGTGGTGCCACTATTTAAGAAGGGTGGCAAGGAAAAGCCAGGGAGCTATAGACCAGTGAGCCTGGCATTGGTGGTGAGCAAGCAGTTGGGGGAAATCCTGAGGGACAGGATTTACATGCATTTGAAAAGGCAAGTTGTGATGAAGGAAAGTCAACATGGCTCTGTGCATGGGAAAATCATGTCTCACTAACTTGATTAACTTTTTTGAAGATGTAACAAAGAGGATTGATGAGGGCAGGGCGACGGACATGATCTATACGGACTTCCGTAAGGCACTTGACAAGGTTCCTCGTGGTAGACGGGTTAGCAAGGTTAGATCACATGGAATGCAGAGAGAACTAGCCACTGGATACAGAACTGACAGAGGGTGGTAGTGAACGGTTGCTTTTCAAGCTGGAGACCTGTGATCAGCGATGTCCCACAAGGATAGGTGCTGGGTTCTCTGCTTTTTGTCATTTTATGTAAATGATTTGGATGTGAACGTAGGAAGTATGCTTAGTAAATTTGCAGATGACACCAAAATTGGAGGTGTAGTGGGCAGTGAAGAAGGAATCTTATCAGATGGGCCAATGGGCTGAGGAGTGGCAGATGGAGTTTAATTTAGATAAATGTGAGGTGTTGCATTTTATTAAGGCAAACTGGGGTAGGACTTATACACTTAATGGTAAGGTCCTGGGGAATGTTGCTGAAAAAAGAGACCTTGGAGTGCAAGTTCATAGTTCCTTGAAAATGGAGTTGCAGGTAGATAGGATAGTGAAGAAGGCATTTGGTATGCTTGCCTTTATTGGTCATTTCATTGAGTATAGGAGCTGGGAGGTTATACTGTGGCTATACAGGACATTGGTCAGGCCACTTTTGGAATACTGTGTGCAATTCTGGTTTCTGTGCAACAGGAAGGATGTGAAATTTGAAAGGTTTCAGAAAAGATTTGAGGACATTGCCAGTGTTGGAGGGTTTGAATAGGCTGGGGCTATTTTCCCTGGGGCATTGAGGCTGAAGGATGACCCTTGGAGGTTTATAAAATCATGAGGGGCACGGATAGGGTGAATAGCCATGGTCTTTTTCGTGGGATAGGGGAGTCCAAAACTAGAGGGCATAGGTTTAAGGTGAGAGGAGAAAGATTTACAAGGTACCTAAAGGGCAATTATTTCATGCAGAGGGTGGTGTGTGTATGGAATGAGCCGCCAGAGGAAGTGGTGGAGGCTCGTACAATAAAAACATTTAAAAGGCATCTGGATATGTACATGAATGCAAAGGGTTTAGAGGGATTCGGGCAAAATGCTGTCAAATGGGGCTGGATTGATTTAGGATAACTGGTCAGCATGGACGAGTTGGACCAAAGGGTCTGTTTCCGTGCTATACAATACTATGACTGTGACTGAAAACGATAATACTGTTTGTCACATTTGCTGGGTTAGTCTGGTGGTTTATATTTTTAAGATTTCATGTTTTAAGACCTTTTTACTGTAACACACAAACTGACGAAGGAGTAGCGCTCCAAAAATTTGTGACTTCAAATAAACCTGTTGGACTACAACGTGGTGTCATGTGACTTCTGACTTTGTCCACCCCAGTCCAACACCAGCACCTCTACATCATGGCTTTCCAGTCTGAGACAATATCCTCTGGTTGTCGACTCTCCCATGAGGATAAACAGTCTCTCAGCATTTACCCTGTCAAGCCCTTTTTTAAATAATCCTTTGTGCTTCAATGAGCTTTCTCTTCTATCCTCCAGTGAGTAGAGGACCAATCTGCTCAACTTTTGCTCTTCAGATAATCCCTCTGTGCTGGGGATCACCCTAGCAAACCTTCTCTGAAGTGCTTTCAATGCAGTGATATCTCCTCTTAAGTGAGGGGATCAAAACTGCGCTCATTACTACAGATGTAGTCTCGCCAGCACCTTGTAAAGTTGCAGTAAGACTTCCCTATGCTTGTACTCCAACGCCCCTGAAATAAAGGTCAACATTCCGTTAACCTTCGATTACCTGCTGCAGCTGAGTGCTAGTTTTCTGTGTTTTGTCTTCAAGTACCCTCAATTCCTTTTGTGTTGCAACGCTCTGCAGGGTTTTTTTTTAATTTAAATAATACTGTTTCCTTTTCCAGCTGGGTAAAGAGCAAGGAGCTAATGTTTAATCCCCAAACCAACTTTCATGGTTTGGCTTACCCTGGAGATATGTCCCTTCAGCTGAAACTAGTTTTGTTTCGACCTGCATGCTCTCCTTAACCTTTAACCACTGAGCTAGTGGTTGTTGTAACCTAGTCTTGTCAGGTAAAATTCGAAACAGGTTCTGTAATTCCCTGTTTTATTTTGTTTTACTCTAATCTAGTTCTAAGACACACCAATCTTATAATAACTCACATTTGCAAGATTGCCTTCTTTGTGCTGCTTGCAGAGTCTTAATGTGGAATGAATGCTTCCCCCTTGCTGATGTAATATTAACCATGCAACTTGGAAGTAATTCGATATGATGCACTTTGAAACATTGCAAGAAATGTGATAAGGTGCTCCTAACGGACATAGGTGTACGTCGTTCTGCTAGATTTGAGAATCTAGAATATTAGCTCTGATAACTTTGAACACTCCTGAGAGAATGGCACTTGAGTGATAGATATTGAACACTTAATACTTGTTTGATAGAGATGTGCATTAATCCATGATTGAAGATACATTTCATATTTTTGCTGTGTTGACATACTACTTGCCCGTAATTCACAAATATGTAGGTCTCCGGTGATGATACTACCTATGTGTAACAGCCTAATATTTGGAATATGAATTTTGTGGTGAAAATGCAAAACGTCTATGTTTGTTTTATTGTCTCTTTTAAATGGCAGATTTAATGAAGCAGTCCATCATGTCATTGTTGTCAGGTGAAAATGTTAGCTACTTCACTGAGTTTGAAAGGTACTGGCTTCACAGAGTCATTTTGTAACATTGTTTATCTACCACTTTACAAAATCTGCTTAATAAATTTTCTTTCCCTTCAATTTACTTTTAATTATTAGTGTTTTAATGTTTAGGTTGTTGTACCATCTATCGGTGCATTGACTTCTTTATTTAAGACACCTTCTGTACCTTCGCCCCTTCCTCCTTGCTAAGATCTTCCTTTTTTAATTTATTAATTTTTGTTTTTGTTTTTGCCTGTTTACCATATGTAGTTCTTAGAAGCTGTTGCTGTGTTACTGATGTAAGGAGTTTTCCTCCAGTAATCCATGATTTGTGTATGGCATAGGTAACAGGAAAAACAAAGCTGGAAGCACTCAACTGGTTAGGCAACATCTGTGGAGTGGGTGGGGGGTTCGCGGGGAAGAGAGAGAGTTGTGTTTTCAAGTTGATAACGTTTCAACAAAACTCTGGTGTTTTTCCCAGCTTTTTTGTTCTCTGATTGTCAGTGTCCACAGTACTTAATGTTTTTCATTCTGGTTCATGTCTGATTGAATCCAGCTACAACATCTTCAGTCAGTTCAGTGATTAATATTTCATTAATTTTCTTTTAACAGTTGTGGTTCAGTGTCTCCACAACAGAAGATATTACAAAGTGTCTGCTTGCTCAGAATTTTTTGAGAGAATTACTTATGCATTTTCCACTTGGCTGTCAGGTGACAGGTCATCAAGTATGTTCCACATAATATTTTTCCATCAGGAACATGGTGAAAAGTGTAGTTCCCTTAGTACCTTGTATGCACACACTCTTGAGTCCCCTGGCAATTGAAGGATCCTAGTTATCATGTGACTATTGTAGTGAATTCATCATCATGATTTCACAAGAGGATGAAAATTAATTGTGTTGTGCGTTTTTTAAGTAGCACATATTTTGGTTCAAACTATGTCAAGGCCCTAGTGAAATTTTCAACTGTAGAAGATCCTAGCTCAAAGTAGCTCTTTCCAATAATTGAAAAATTCTTGGGTTTAGTGTTCTAGTTTTCTTTTGTGTTGTGTCCTACATCTTTAGCTGAAAAGAACAAATAACTTACTTGAGCAGATTGCTCTTTGTCTTGTTAGTTCCAGGTTGGTGTGGCTTAGTGCTGCTGAATTGGTGAATTACATTCTCCTAATTGGATGATAAATGGAAATGGGTTTTGGCTACTTCACAGTAGAATATTTTTAAGTTGATCAACATGACTCATGAGAGATGCACTAGCATCTGCTTCATGCAAGATAGTGTAGGTAGATACTTGTGTGAGAAATGAGGATAAACTATAATACCGGGACTCAATTCTTCTAAAATGTGTAACCATTGTGGAACACCTTGCCAAACTTGGCATTGTTGGTAGTGTTCTATTACTAAATGTGATTTTTTTTTTGAGGTTGAGTAAAAAAAATCATTGGCCTAAAATAGAGGAAATGCTTACTTCTAGGTATTTGTTCTGGGTGAGTCGTTAATGTGAATTAAGGATACACTTTAGCTTTCAAAGTGTGCATGTATTTACCTGTTCTTTTAATTGAGCTTCCTGAAAGTACCACCTACTGAGCTTCATAGTGCTACGTGTCTTGTGTTCAGCAACAGTTTCAAAAACACCATGTTATGCAGTAATTTTGTTGGCCAACTTTTCAGCAATGTTAGTTCTATTCTTTGCCAATCATTGACCAATATGCATTCTTCAGTTAAGGAAACTAGATTGTAGATGCCTCTACAGAGAACTGGAAGACATGACTTGTGTAGCAGCACTTTTAACATCATGAAATATCCCAAGGTGTTTCACAGGAGCATCTTTTAAAAAAAAAATGACAAAGGAACTGTTAAATCAGATGGTCGAAAACTTTGTCAAAGATTTATGTTTTAAGAAGTACCTTGAAAGCAAAAGAACAAAGCACAAGGAAGAAATTCCAGAGTTTGAGCTTGGGCACAGGCAGATGAACCACACCCACCAATGACAGAACAATTTATATCTCAGATGGTTGTGCGACTGGGGGTGATTACAGAGCTGAGGAGGATCAAGGCCATCGATGAATGCAAACAGAAAGAAATTCAAATTTAAAATAGAAGATGTGAAAAAATGTTAGTTGACATTGTTCAAATAGCAAAAAAACATAGAATAATATAAACAAGAATTTGCACTTGTATACCTCGCTTTGTACATGGAAAACCATCCAAAACCTCAAAAGCATGTTCCATTATCTTGGAGAAAAAGGGCAAACACTACCAGTACTGTAAAATGTCAGTCAAGATCCTTTAAATAAGCATTATAGCAAATAACTGATAACATAGAGAACAACTTTAAAATTAAATGAGTTCCTAAACATTTCTTTGAGATCTCCATTGTAGGATGACAGCATTGATGCTGACGATGATTTGTGGGAACAAAAAAGAAGTTCAAATCCAGAAGAATTTGCTACAATAGATCTAATTGGACAATGACATTCGCTGCTTTTTTGGAATAGTTACAGATGGTACATTGTCTTGATTGAGAAGTACAACTTCCCCACAAAGCTCTGTCTTAAAAAAACATGTGGTTCTACAATTGTGTGATTGTTAATCTCATGTTTTATACCATCATTTCTCTTGAGTCACTCTCTTTTTTTGGGAAGCTTATCAATTGACAGTTAGGTAAATTGATCTGTAAAGATTCGTGAAAATGCATAAAAGCTATGTTGCAAATGCCTCCAGCTGCATCAGTAGTTAGTCTTTGTAATTGTGTCCATTACAGTAGCGTTACATAGTTGAATAAATAGAAAAGACATAAGACAAGCATTAACTTAATTGCGGCAAGAGGTTATAGTTTTATCATGTTTTATATCACAGTTTAGCTTATTTAGGTCTGCCCTTAATTAAAATTGAATTACATCGGAAGAAACTTTGAGATGTATTTTGGGCAGATGGAGAAACGTGTTTTGAACTTGACATCAAGCAGTCATATTGAAGATATGGTTTGGAAGTGGCTTGGATGCCTTTAAGTCTGTAGATCATCCTGAATGCTGATGAGACTCTCTCAATGCATGTTGCTGAGTAGAGACCAGATGTGTCTCTGACAGAAAAAAGGGCAAGTTACTGTTGGGTGGCTGTTGCTAACCACATTCTAAAATCAAAACAGCTTATACATACATGTCATTGGTAAACTGTAGAAGCATAGACAGACACAGCAAGGAAGGGAGTGCTTGAGCTTAATTCCATTTAGCAGCTCTTAGTCTGGAGCTATGGCAGTTCAAGTGAAAATGCCCATTATTTTTGTCAATATGATGAGGATTTTGCCTTTTTCTGGCAGTAAGTTCAAGACGCAAACCCTGGGTGAGAAACATTTTTCCTTGATGCTTCTGTAATTTCATTATTGACCTCCGCACAGGGAAATAGCTCTCTCATAATTTTATATATCAACAAAATCATCTCTTAGTTGCCATTTCCAAAGAAAACACATGCAACCTATTTACTTTGTCCCCATAGCTAAAATTTTGCAATCCTCGTAACAGGAGAACAGAAGGTAGCCAGGAAAGTGAGTTGAGGCTACAATCAGGTCAACCATGATCTTATTCAATGCATAACCTATATGTAAATCCTCAAATCTCCCTGCAATCTCTCCACTGTGTTCTCATCCTTCCTATAACGTGGTAACCAGGCTGCAAGCAGTATTATAAGCCATGGCTTCCTTAATGTTGCATATAGTTATAGCACAACCTCCTACTTCTCATTGTTTGTGCCACAACTAGCAAAAAAAAACAAGCCAAATAAAGCCCACAACCAAATACTGAAAGCAGTTTCGGCCACCACACCTTAAGTAAGATATGGCTTGGAGGGAGTGCAATGTAGATTTATCAGAATAATACTTGAATTCCAAAGGTTAAGTTGCAAAGTGGGATTACACAACCCACGGTTGCATTCCCT
This sequence comes from Rhincodon typus, assembly GCF_021869965.1. Lineage (NCBI taxonomy): Eukaryota > Metazoa > Chordata > Chondrichthyes > Orectolobiformes > Rhincodontidae > Rhincodon > Rhincodon typus. The sequence goes on from NC_063345.1 coordinate 47,859,318, forward strand.
GGAATTTAGAAGGTTTAAGGAGTGATTTGATTGAAATTTTCAAGACTTCTAAGGGGACAAAGAGTAGATTTGAGCCAGGCATTTTAACATTGAAATTAGGAAATTCTTCAAATAATCGTTGGTGGATATTTAGATATAATTTCCCAAATGGCAATTGATGCTAGATTAACTCCAAATTTTGAAACCAAGATAGGTTAACAAAAATGATTTCAAAGGATACGGGGCAAAGGTCGATATAATGAATTCAGCTGCAAATTGGTTGACAAATTGGCACAAGTTGAATAAATTGGCATGGAAACAATGAACGTGCCTCAAAATTATTTCATTGGCTGTAAATCATTTTGAGATGTCTTCAGTCATGGAAAAGACCATGCAAATGCTAGTTTTTAAAAAGTGCTTGATTTGCTGAATAACCTAACACCATTCGATGTTCCTCTTCCATAAGCGGTCTTAACCATCTTATCTATCTTGCCATATTCCAGGATCTTTTGCCATGTACTTCAAGGCCCCTCTGTTGTACATTTCTCAGTATCCTCTTGTTTATTGTATATCCCCTTCCCTTGTTTGCTTTTCCCAAATGTGTTATCCTGCACTACTTTGGATTAGAATTCCATTTGCTACTTTCAACCTCCTCCTGCATCCTGTTTATTTTCCTGCAATCTACAATTTTCTTATGTATCTTTAGCATAATCTACAAACCTCTTAATCATGTTCCCTACACTTAAGTCTAAATCATCCATATGTGCCATGGAAAGCGAGGGACCTTGTACTGAGTCCTGCAGTGCTCCCTGAAACAACCTTCTCATCACTAAAACCACCATTAGGTTTCTGTCACTGCACCAGTTTTCATTCCAACTTGCCATTTTCCCATCAATCATACAAAGTTTTAATTTTCTATTCAGTCTATTATGAGGGATTATGTCACAGCCTTACTAACTTCCCTGTTGAGAAGTAATGGCGTGGTGGTATTGTATTCAAAACGCACATAATACATACACACTGAGAGGAAGCCTGGAGTGTGGCAGGGGCACAGAATTTATTCTTCAGTGTCAATCATTCAGCAGCATCATTACTAACTAAACTAGTCAAGACCTATGGGACATAGCTGCTATGCTAGGTCTGTGGAAGGTGCAACAACCGGGAAAAACATACCTCGTCCCATCCTCACCAACTTGCCTGCTGCAGATATACCTGCCTATGACTGTCAGTAGGAGTGACCACTGCACAGTCCTTCATGGAGATGCTGACCCATGTTCACATTGAGTTTACCCATAAGTACATGAATAGGAAATGTTTGGAGGGATATGGGCCAAGCGCAGGTAGGTGGGAATAGTTTAGTTTGGTTAGCATGGGCTGGTTGGACCGAAGGATGTGTTTCCATGTTGGATGACTTGACTGTATGACACAATCTACACCTCATGGTGACGAAGCATATCCCTATCAGGATTCAGCCCTGGTTCAACGAAGAGTGCGGAAGGGCATGCAAGGAGTAGTACCAGGCATACCTTAAAATGACATAGCAAGGTGTAGAGCTGGATGAACACAGCAGGCCAAGCAGCATCAGAGGA